>NW_012116666.1:1311930-1314782 GCF_000951035.1 Colobus angolensis palliatus | reverse complement strand
CCGGGTAGTTTTTTTTTTTTGTATTTTTTAGTAGAGACGGGGTTTCACCATGTTAGCCAGGATGGTCTCGATCTCCTGACCTTGTGATCCACCAGTCCCGGCCTCCCAAAGTGCAGGGATTACAGGCTTGAGCCACTGCGCCCGGCCAGTAAACAACTTTTTCAACCTGGATTGTCCAGATCTATGATCTTACACTGGAATCTCAACACAGGCTGTTAGATAGAGCAGACTTGGCCATCAGCCAAAGGCACTGGCAGGTTATTTAAATAAACACCACAATCTCACAGCCTTCATTCCAGGGCAGTTTCCCACATGCTGATCTCACAACCCGGGCCCTGAAGAGGTGTCCAGTCAGCAGACTCTTTAAACAAAAACAAATCAGCTGACTTTACTGAAGTTTGATTGACACACAAAAAGCTGTGCATGTTTAATGTATGCAACTCGAGGAGTTTGGACCTCAGTGTACACCCCCTGAAGCCATCAGCATACTCTGTGCCATAAACCTATTCATCACTTCCAAAAGCTTCCTTCCACCCTCTTTATTTATTATTAGTAGTCGTACTATTTGTGATAAGAAAACTTAACATAGGGTCTACCCTCTTAGCAAAATTGTAAGTATATATTATATAGTACTTAAAATTTGGTACTTTAAATGTCTACATTAGCCATAGGTGCTGAGCTGCACAGTAGCGTGCTAGGACTTTGTCATTTTGTATAACCAAAACTGTGCCTCTTGACCAACACCTTCCCATTCCCATCTCCCATTTCTTGGCCCTGGCAGCCACCATTCCACTCTCTGTTGCTGTTAGTTTAACTATGCTAGATTCCTCATATCATATATGTAG
Source organism: Colobus angolensis palliatus (assembly GCF_000951035.1). NCBI lineage: Eukaryota > Metazoa > Chordata > Mammalia > Primates > Cercopithecidae > Colobus > Colobus angolensis. The sequence continues at coordinate 1,313,937 of NW_012116666.1, read as the reverse complement.
ATGTGTCCGCGTGTGTCGGCCGTGTTCCACTTAGCATAATGTCCTTCAGTCTTGTCCATGTCACAGATGCCAGGATTTCCCTCTTTGGTAAGGTTGACCAGTGTCCCATGGTGTGCACACCACCTTTTTTTCCTTCATTTGTCTATCAGTAGGCCCTTAGGCTGCTTCCATGCCTTGGCTGTTACGAAGAATGCTGCAGAGAACACGGGTGTGTGGCATCCAGATGTACAAGAAGAAGCAGGATTGCCAGGTCATAGGGTAGTCCGAGTTTCCATTTTTTGAGGAACTGTTTTCCCCAGGGGCTACACCAGTCAGTAGACTCTCAGTAGGCACTAGTGTCTCCTGTTTTGTTTGTTTGTTTGAGACAGAGTCTCGCTTTGTCATGAGTGCAGGCTGGAGTGCAGTGGCGCGATCTCGGCTCACTGCAATGTCTGCCTCCCATGTTCAAGCAATTCTCCTGCCTCAGCCTCCCGAGTAGCTGGGATTACAGGTGGGCAGCATCATGCCCAGCTAATTTTTGTATTTTTAGTAGTCACGGGGTTTCACCATGTTGGCCAGGCTTGTTTCGAACTCCTGATCCCAAGTGATCTGACCGCCTCAGCCTCCCAGAGTGCTGAGATTACAGGCGTGAGCCACTGCACCCAGCCTAGTGAAAGATGGGAGTCTTTCCTGATCCAGTTCAGCCACGAGTGGTCAGAAGAGGAACAGGACATGAGGCTTTGTGTTCTCATTCTCAGGCCCAGTGGCACAGTTGTTTCCAGCAGGTGTCGAAGGATAATTAACTCATATTCACCACCACCCTCCTCTGCTACCCAGGCAAGGCTGCACCGCATGCATCCATAAATGACAAGGTGTTTACCTATGAACACGAGAGAACTACCAACATGTGCCAACCTGTGATGGCATAAACACTTACAGCAACTAATGTGGACTAGAAGTGACATGTATGGACTGAGTTAGTACCTGTCCAGATTCACTGGCTTTGCCAAGAACCTAACTGTCCAAACAGCAATTCTCTATACCCTTCCTGGGCAGAGGCTGCTCACTGGTGGGCGAGAAAGCAAGAAAGCAGAAGCACTGTTGATAAGGCAAGGTATGAGCACTCTCCCATCACGTAAAAATTCTATACAACACAATGGAAATCTTTACACAAAGTTGATATCAATATATGTAAAGCTGATTCCTGATTATCAGCCAAGGGAGTGGGGATAATAGATGCCTTATAAGTCATGCCAGTAATTTTCACTATTCTAATGCAAATAGCTGCACTGAGAAGTGCCATCACCACTCACTCCGTACCCACTCATCTTCCTGGATTTGGTGAGAAGTGAAATGACCCAAAGGTGGGCATCGGGAAAGGGAACCCAAAAAAGGCCAAAGCCAGCTAGCCAGCCACTTCCGAGTTGTGGGTTTGCTGCCAAAGACTCCTGACTCAGTTTCTGTGCATCCTTGTTGACAAAAGCACCAGAACTTGCTAGCATCCTTGGTCCTCTCGGTGATGGTGATGTTTGATTTATGCATGTGTATCCCTCAAATGGCATTTTAAATGATGCCAAATGTGACTCCTATGTTTCTTTAAAAGTGAGTAAATGCATTTCACAGGTGTCGTTGATAGAAAATGGCAGAAAAAATACAAATACCTTCTATGCTGCCAAAGAAAGGATGGAGTACCTTTCTATCAAGTGCTATTTTCATCCTTTTTCCACGAGTTTCCACAAAACAATGGGCTGTTCAGGCATTTCAGTATCAACTTAGAGAGTTGGCTGTTTCTACTTGGAAAACAAAAGCAGATTCTTTTCTTTCTTTCTTTCTTTCTTTCTTTCTTTCTTTCTTTCTTTCTTTCTTTCTTTCTTTTCTTTTCTTTTCTTTCTTTCTCTTTCTCTCTCTTCCTCTCTCCCTCTTTCTTTCTTTCTTTCTTTCTTGCTTTCTCTCTCTCTTTCTTTCCCTCCTTCCGTCCCTCCCTCTCTCCCTCCTTTCTTTCTTTCTTGCTTTTTCTTTCCCTCCCTC
>NW_012116666.1:1287218-1311825 GCF_000951035.1 Colobus angolensis palliatus | reverse complement strand
CCTTCCTTCCTTCTTTCCTTTTCCCTTCCTTTCTTCCTTCCTTTCTTCCTTCCTTCCTTCCTTCCTTCCTTCCTTCCTTCCTTCCTTCCTTCCTTTCCTCTGTCTTAATTCAAGTGACGTGTGCCATGATGCTACAGATAATAAAATGCAAGTGCACTGCTGTGTGCAGACACCACAGATCCTTCTTTAGACTTGGCCTCCTGTCTGGCTCCACAATGTGCTTAGTTAAAGCTCAGCTTTTAAAATGATAGTCCTGTCAGCAATGTCCATTGGAACATCAGCAACCTGCCTGACCAAGGAGGACACTATAGAGTGTGGGATTTGTATTTGGAAGCATGTGCTGTGGAAGATTCATTCCCCATAAAGCAAAATAAATTGCATTTACGATCTTAGGCTGACAAAGTGTGTGCACAACTCTGGGGGAGCCCTGAGGGAAAGATTTCTAATTAGTGAAGAAATATTGAAAACAGAAGTGGGGTAGCTGACCAATTCTACCATACAAACACTAAAAAACACAAGAAATGAAACTTGAAAAAAGATATTTCCTCAAACTGGCAAGCATACTAAAATAATTTAAAGCTTTTAGGAAAAGAAATCTGCGTATCCATCTACTTATCTACCTATGTAGATATCCTCTATCTACCTATGTAGACAGCATATTTACATATTCCATCTATTTTTGTGTATGTAAAGTTTATTTTGTACTTTACATATGTAGCGTGTGCTTTGCTTTGCACATTGTACTTCTGCTTATAATCTACTAAAACTCTTGACAATGGCGATTCTGCTGGGACTTAGATGTCATACCTGTAGCCTCCATATCCTCTGCAGCATGCACAGGGCAGTAGCCCCGGATGACAGCGAAGATAGCACGTGTGATGTGCTCTGAGCAGTAGGAGTGGATTCCATGGATCGAATCTGTGAATCCAGTTCACAGATATCATTGATCACCCTTCAAGCTTATTTCAGGCCCTAAGCTGTGCTGTGCCTAGCCGTTTATATGTCTGCATTTCTGATGGGAAGCTGTATAGAGTAGGGACTGGGGACAGAGGTCCCAAGGCCACACCAGCTAGGTTCAGATTCCAGCCTTGCCACTTATTAGTTGTGTGACTGTCAGTGACATACTTTGCCTCTCTGTACCTCTGTTCCCTCTTCTGGAAATGGGGGTAGTAATATAATATCCATGTCACAGGGGGTTGTGACATATTTCATGGTGAGGTGCTTGGTCCCTGTGCTTCTGATGGTGTTTATCTGTCAGGCACTAGCCTCTGTCTTACAGAGTTAAAGAAGCACCCACTTGTGGTGTCTCATCCAGGAGAGATTTATGCATCAGAGCAAGTAAGGCCAGTGCCCCAGGTGTACCCACTGGGCACTCACCTCTGCAGGCCCCAAGCTGCTTCTGACTGACACCTGTGGGCTTCTTCCTGGGGATTCTTTTCCAACAAATGGAGACTGCTCTGCCCATGCTAGGGCAAGCTAAGGGCCAAGAATGAATGGCCCACGAGCAGTCCTTGCCCAGTGGCGGGCAGGAAGTTGCTGGGCAGATGCCCCTGTCCTGATAGCTCTGAGTGAATGTCCTACACAGTCCCCCAGATGTTCCCACAGGGCTGAGCCCCAGCTGCTGGCAGCAGCAACTGGCTTAACCGCACATACCTCTCACCTTCTTTCTGTTCCCTACTTTGCCTTTACCCAGTGCTTTCTGGAACCATCTCCCAAATGTACAGTGTGCACTGAGATCCTCATCACAGGGCCAGCTTCTGGGAGGTCTTGGGCATCATCCTGGATGCAGGAGTCATAGCCTTGTGGAAGTGGCAGGCCTGTTCTGCGTCATCTGTTTTCTCCCCATCACTAAGTGAATCCTTTCCAGGACAAGTGGTGAGCAGGGCTTGGTGTGTCACGTGGGAGGCAGTGTCTCTTGGGAAGCAGCTCTGCCTGTGCATTGATGCTGCTGTGATTCACAGAGCGTCGTCCTGGCCTCTCCAGGATGAATCATACCCCAGGCACAGACAGGAACGAATGTCAGGGAGACAGAATCTCTCAGAATCCTCACCACTGAATCTTCCCTGCAGAGTGCTGGGAAAGAATGTCTTTGAAACAATTATTTATTTGACCCTGGCAGCTATTTCAATGACTTTTAAGCAAGCTTTTTTAGTGACTTTTAAAAGTTAGTGTCATTCCATGGATATCCCATTCAAATCTTTGTTAAGAACATGCTAGTTTGCTTTTCTGGATCAAATGCACATCCTCCAAGTGCATTGCCATTTGGCTTCTGGTAGGATGGTGTGAAGGCCTTGGGGCTGCCCTCTCTGTTAAGGGAAATAAAACACAAAGGTCACTGAAGAAGAGAAGAGTACCAGCACTGATTCATACAGTGCCTGCTGATGTGTCTGGAGAGCAGAGCGCTGACATGGGGGTTTTGTCTTTGCATTTATGTCAATTCTGCTTTACACTCTGGTAAATTAAGTGGATATGAACTTAGCACAGTTATGTTCAGTGATCATTCAAGATGCCATAGCATGAAGCCCATCACACTTCCAAGTTTCAAGGGCCCTTTATCTGGGATGCATGAATGGACAGATTCATGGTCAGGGTCTCAGAAGCTTTGTGATCTTCAGCTGAGCTTGGGAAGCAGACTGTGCCCTCATTCTTTCTTCTCCGTTGCTCCTTCCTGAGGACTGTGGGGGAAGGCAGGCGTCCCCTGCCAGAAGGCGGCTTGTGATGCCTGGAAATAAAGCTGGGGATGCATTGCTTCTGCACGGTACTTATCACATGAGGCAGGGCGGACAGGTGGCAATATAACAAGATTGGCTAACCAGCTAACTAAATGCGCAGGTGATCCTAACAAGGTGGAGGAAAAAGATTAGGAAAAATGAGATCACACCAAGAGGGAGGTGAGTACCCCAAATATATTTTGGTGTCTAGAGCTGGCTGTATGCTCAGCAGCAGTGCTGAGAGGGAGACACAGTCAGCAGCATGACTCACAGTGTCCACGCGGTAAAAATAGACCAGGGGCTCAGGAGAAGCTTGTCTACTTTTGCTCTGATATGAGATGCAGAGTTCTCATAGAAGCAATGAGTGTCATCCCCCAAAATCCCCCACTGGGAATGCCTCCCCAGCCCCCCAGCGCTCCAGTGCCCCTGACCCCTATGCTAGCTTTCCACCGCTCTTATCTGCAGACCTCATTTATTGAGCTCATGATCTCAGTCCCTTGGCGCTTCAATCCCCCTGACCCTGCGCTCACTTTTCTACAGCTCTTATCTGCAGAACTCACTCATTGAGCTCATGATCTGCCTCTCATCTTTAGGTCAAGTGTGAGCTTCACAAGAACATAGGCTTCTTCTGACTGCTTCCCGGACACCCCCAGCACCGAGAGCAGTGCCTCCTGCAGGGTGGGTAGCTGGGCATGATTTATTGAATGACTGGATTGAAGACATTTCATGGGGATTGCTGTTTACAAAGCAGATCCGTGGGACCCAGGGAGAGCAGTTTTATGCTTTGCGGACGTTCATTGGTGTGGCTCTCTGATGGCTTGTTTCACTGCAGTGTACATTGTGGCATAGGTAGCCCAGGGAGCAATGAAGTCGTACATAATAAAGAGACCCTATGCATAGCAAAAGCTTAAAGGAGCCCCTGGAAAGAAAACAGGGAAAGACAGGACAGAGACACAGTGAAAGAAACCCAAGCCCAAGCAAGCCTGACTGAGCTCCCCCGGCCCTCTCTGGATGCCACCCTCACCCTGGCTCTAGGTCTCCGTCTGTGGCTCGGAGGCTACCTGGGCGCTGGGACCTGGGGCTGTATTGTCCCTGTGGTGGAAAATGGATATTCTTAGTTTTCAGTTTTCTTCAGAATGAATCGGATACAAACTTTAAAATCTGTAGCTCATGAAGAACAACTTCTGCTTCAAAGAAGACCAGTGATGCAGGAACATAGAGAGTTGGGGGATGTCAGAGTTGAGACGGAGGTCTAAACGGGGATTGGCGTATGCTGGCCCTCATGAGCCTTTGGTCTGTGCCCCTGGAGCTGTGTCACTGAAGAATTCCTGCAGAGCTGTCACAGAACCAGTTCCCCTTCTGAAAGACCCTGTGATTGCTGCACTAGCCCAGTAAGGATGTGGGGAAGCAACTAGGAGATCGTTGAAGTGACCTGGGTGAGAGGATGGTAGCTTGGTCCAGGGTGACGAGGGAGAGGAATCAGTAGGACTTGTTGATGCTTTGATTATCATGGAGGAGGTGGTGAACAGATCCCAGGTGTGGGGCAAGGCCAGGTGAGCAACGGCAAGGCTGTTCACAGACGTGGTGGGTGAGGAGCCAGCAGAGGGTCTGTGCATGTCCAGCTTGCTAGCCGAGTGGTCACTGGCACAGGGCAGGTAGGTGGCACCACGGCCTACAGGGAGATGAGCTGGAAAAGGCTGAACAGAGGACCTGGAAAAGAGCCATTGGGAAGACCTGGTGGGGGAGCAGGAAAACCAGCCGAGGGCACGCAGCCAGAGGAGCCCCGGGGGAATTCTCTCAAGAAGAAGGAAGCTGCCCAGGGTGTCATGTTTGTCCGAGGTCGGGCCTGGTAGGGACAGGCGGCCATTCTGTGGGCTCACTGACGTTTAGGATCCCCTCAGCAGGGAAGAGGGGGGCTCAGAGTGGCTCCTACATATCCAAACCCCAGATCTGCCCACTTACTCAACCTAGCAGCTAAATTGGGGTGGATTTTAGGAATCCACATGGATTGTTCTCTTCTGGGGTTTTTGTAAATGGCACTGCAACATTTTTAATAAAATTTAAATTGCAGAGCAGACTGGATCCTCGCTTCCCCCCATATTTGCTGTTTCCATGTTTACTCCACTCGCCCGGCTCAGGTGTTTGTGCTGTCTGGATGCCTCTCAGTGTTCTCCTTAGGAGACCAAGTCCTGGACATCAGGACACAGTGGGGCTGGGACTTATTTTAGAAGATCAGAAATCCAAATATAGAAAGTGAGATGCTAGACTTTCCCTTTGCAGCACTTAAAGCAAAGTTGCAAAAAATCCTGAAGCTAGAGACATGCCATTAAAAGAGTTGCAGCATTTTCAGTTGTCTCAGTCTTCCTATTCTGCCAAATTCTGTGGCTTGGTAGTAGCTAGATGCAGTCATGAAAACAGCACTGCTAAGGGGAAATGCTTTCTTTGTAACTGATCCAGAACATCGGTGCCAGGATGGCAGGAGTCAGAGAGGAGCCATAGCAAATGCTGACCCTCCAGTGCCGACCCCAAAAGTACGACTTAGCTCCCACCAACTCTCAAACCCTGGCCCCAGTTTATCGTAAGTGCTTTAATTTGGCACCACCAGGTCTGGTTCATAAATAACCTCAGAGAGGAATTTCCATGAAGGTGAATGCAGCTGCAGCTGGGACCATACCCATTGCCCAGGTAAAGGTCTGTCTGTCCAGGCATCCATATCCTTAGCAAGTTATAAGACAAGGGGCACGTGGAATAAGATGAGGTGGAAACCTCTATCTAACCATGCCACGTGCCAGGCGGCAGCACACCCACATACCCAAAAAGGGAAAGCGTGACTGTGATGCCATGTCTGAGTTGTCAGGAAACCACTCCAGGTTTAGGAGACAGAAACTCCCCCAAGCGCCAAAGAGAGGGAGAGCATGGCCACAATGCCCCTGGTGCCACCAGGGGCTGAGCTGAGGGTGGCCAGTGCTTTGAGGTATTGGCGCTATTATTTTTTTCTTTGAAAACTGAAGCAATAAGATCTCAGACTCTGAAGTTTCTCTTGAAGTCCTATTAAGGTCCACCAAAAAAGGTCCTTCTCTAGAAGCCCCAGCCTGGCCCTGCTGCTGGGATGGAACTGTGGCCCTGTGGGCCTAATCTGGGATGGGCCACATCTAAAATAAAAGCTCCTGTGGGTTCCCTCTTGTTTATTTCAAATTTGCTGATGCTGTGGTGTCCAGGGCAGTGGCTCCTCCAGGACCTGGCAAGCCATGTTAGTGTGGTCCCAGGCAGTCCCACATCGGTTCCCAAAGCCAGGCATACCTGAGCCCTGTGGGACCCAGTCGCATGTGAGGGGCAGGTTTGAGTCACTCACATGGGCAGAGAAGCTGGGCAGTGGGCAAGGAAGCCCGGGAGCTCATTTAGTCATGAAGGGATTCTAGAATAAAGGAAGGATTTGGCAAGAGGGCCCAGGTATCTTAGATGGGCTCCCCAGAGTCCCCTGAGATAAGAATTTGGGTGCATGTAGCTTGCATGGGAAGTGATGCCAGAAAGCACTGGAAGTCAAGTGGGAAGTGAGCGTTCAGGGAGGCTGCCCAACACCCAATTCGTCATCAGCAGTTCCCAGCTGGGCAATGGGCCCCAGTCCTGCTGGTGACCATGGCAGGTGGAATAGGACCTCCTCGGAGTTACTGGTGGTCCATTCTCCACCTCTGCCTGTCAAGGCTGTGACTGTTCCTGGGCACTGACCTCCCCATACAGCCTGCCAAGCCTGTGGCCCACAGGAGCGTGCTGCGTGCTGGCCGGAGGATGCTGCCAGGGCTTGCCCAGGGATGAGAGCTGAGACACACAGCCAGGCACCAGGAATGCCTGAACCTTTCTGATTTATCATCTGTATTCCCGCGTGGTTCCTGAAGGAGGAACAAATAAGACTCAATACCAATTTCTCCCTGGCTGGTAAGAACCAGGGCTTTTCTGGAAGGAGCTGTGATGAGCTCAACACAAAACCCCTCCTTTGTTGGAAGCCCTGTTCCTAGCCCATCCCTCTCCAGCTCCAGGAACCCAGCCCTTGCCGCACTCTGCTGCACCCGGGAGCCGGGAGTGTGACCCTCAGAAGAGGCCCCTTGCCCGCACCTGCTCAGCAGGAAGACAGCAGCTTCCTCCTTTGGCTGCTGAAGGTCTATGGGTGTGGGGGAGCCTTCCCTGCTAGAGATAAGAAACTGAGCAGGAGCAGGTGTGAGCAAGGCATCTGAGCTAGGCCGAGGCTCCTCCTCCATTTGACCAGAAGAGAAGCAGGCAGCAGGGGCCTCCTGCAGCCATCTGTTTCCTCCTGTCCAGGACATGCTAATGGGCACCACTTGCCCAGAATCCATGGGTCCCACCCAAGGAGCTCATCTCCGAGAATGGCTGGTGGGACAGCCAGGAGGTGAGCTATTCCACAACCCAGGCACCCTCTGCAGGGAAGCTGCCTTCCTGCAGGCAAGCAGCCTCAGTGGGTACAACAGTGACCTCTCAGAAGAGCCTGGGACCCAGGAGGACCACTGCAGGCCAAACTACCAAGTGTTTTGGATCTCCCCAGGTACCTAATGTGGTCTGAAAAGCATAAACCAATAAAAAAAGAAATGAAAAGAAAATACCTGAGGAAAATAGAAGATAAAACATAGATAAGAAAGGTGAGAAGGTTAAGAGATTAACACAAAAATGTTAACCATGGGGTAAGTGAAAAATTAAAATTAAGGAGGATCTTTTTTTTTTTTTTTTTTTTCTTGGAGACAGAGTCTCACTCTATAGCCCAGGCTTGAGTGCAGTGGCATGATCTTGGTTCACTGCCACCTCTACCTCCCAGATTCAAGCAATTCTCCTGCTTCAGCCTCCCGAGTAGCTGAGATTACACGCGTGCACCACCATGCCCAGCTAATCTTTGTATTTTTTTTTTTCTTTCTTTCTTTTTGAGACGGAGTCTCGCTCTGTCACCCAGGCTGGAGTGCAGTGGCTCAATCTTGGCTCACTGCAAGCTCCACCTCCCAGGTTCACGCCATTCTCCTGCCTCAGCCTCCAGAGTAGCTGGGGCTACAGGTGCCCGCCACCATGCCAGGCTAATTTTTGTATTTTTAGTAGAGACGGGGTTTCACCGTGTTAGCCAGGATGGTCTTGATCTCCTGACCTTGTGATCGGCCTGCCTTGGCCTCCCAAAGTGCTGGGATTACAGGCATGAGCCACCACACCCGGCCAATTTTTGTATTTTCAGTAGAGACAGAGTTTCACCATGTTGGCCAGGCTGGTCTCAAACTCCTGACCTCAAGTGATCTGCCCCCCTCAGCCTCCCAAAGTGCTGGGATTACAGGCGTGAGCCACCATGCCCTGCCCAGGAGGATAATATTTAAATGTCAGATAATTTCAAAGCCCCAGTGAAGAAAAAGGTGAAATAAAAGAGATTTTAAAATAAATGTTTAAATGAACAAACAAAAAAAACTAGAGCCAACAAAATTCAGAGGAAAGCCTAGAAGTTGAAGATGAAATTTTAAAGTAAAAATTAAAACAAAATGAACAGGTAAAAGTTAAAACCAGGCTAGGGGCTGGAAGAGCAATAAAAATAGTTCTTCAAACTGATAAAAACCATGAATGTGCGCCAGCTCCCACTCCATTCCCCTGCAGGCGCAGGCTGGAGTCACGTGAGAACTGAAGAAAAGGGGAATAAATAGAGGTGGAAGCGGGAAGCTGAAGATGAAATCGAGGGTGTTACTACCAGGTCAGCAAGAAATAAAAACCCAATTGCTCAGATGCCAGGTTCCACAACCCAACACGTTCATGGTGATTTAAGAAAGTAACATGGAGTCAAAAGACCATCAGTAAAAAATGTGAAGAATCTCACAGGCTTTAAGCATAAACCTCCCTGCAATGAGCATTGGTTTACTGTTTCACGTCCCTTGGTCCCTGTAATTTTAGCAGAAATCCCTGATGCAGACACCTTAGTGTGAGTTTACAACCTGATGGGTTATGGGCATGTTTTATTTAGCCCCTTGAGGGGTTTAGTGTACACACACATGTGTATGTATGTATATGTGTGTGTGTATTTCAATTATTTGTGATTATAAAGTAATTCTGCAGCTCCAGTTTCTCTGAACTGTTTTTCTTTTCCATCTACTGGCTTATATTTTATTTCTATCATTAGATGTTACCCTTAAATTTTTAATATGCATTTCTTAATGTGCAAATTCTAGAGTTAATACTGTCCATCTTTCTTCCTAATAATACAAGGAGTTTAGAATCCCCCTGCTTTCTTATGTTATTGTTCTGTATTTCAGTTCCTTCTAAATTTTGTTCCAGCAGAAGTAACCATCCTGAGTGTGGTTAGTTTTGCTTTTGTTTTCTATGGTCAATGCTCATTAAATATTGCTCGTGTTCTTTACTTACTTCCCACCTTGCATCTCATTTTTACTTTGTCTGATCAGTTTTATTTTTTCTGGAGAATATGTTTTAGTAGCCTTAATGAAGAGCTGTTAGTAGTCCATTCAGTCTTTGTACAAAGGCCTTATGTTCTCATTTGTGAATGATAGTTTAAATAGGTATAGAATTCTAGGATAAAGTGTTCTCTCTCACAAAGACTGAAATTATTTTTGATTTCCTTATGGTTTCTAGTATAGTTTGGATGTGTGTCCCCAGTCCAAATCTCATGTTGAGATGTAATCCCCAATGTTGGAGGTAGGGCCTTGTGGGAGGTGATTGGATCATGGGACTGGTTTGTTCATGAACAGTTTAGCTCTGGCCCCTTGGTGCTGCTCTCACCATAATGAGTGAGTTCTCGTGAGATCTGGTGGTTTAAAGGTGTGTGCCACCTCCCCGCTCACTCTTGTTCCTGCTTTGGCCGGGTGACCTGCCTGCTCCTCTTTTCTTTCCACCATGATTGGAAGCTTCCTGAGGCCTCCCCAGAAGCTGAACAAATTCCAGCACCATGCTTCCTGTACAGCCTGCAAAACCATGAACCAAATACACCTCACTTCTTTATAAATTACCTGGTATTTCTTTATAGCAATGCTAGAATGGCCTAATGCACTTTCTCTTGCTCTTGTTGAGAAACCTTGGTTTGCTTTTTTTCCTATAGGAATTTGAAATTATTTTCTCTGGGCTGGGCACAGTGACTCACGCCTGTAATCCCAGCATTTTGGGAGGTCAAGGCAGGTGGATCACCTGAGGTCAGTAGTTCAAGACCAGCCTGGCCAATATGGTGAAACCCCATCTCTACTTAAAAGATTTTAAAAAATAAAAATAAAATCAGTTGGGCATGGTGGCGAGCACCTGTAATCCCAGCTACTAGGGAGGCTGAGGCAGGAGAATCACTTGAACCTGGGGGGCAGAGGTTGCAGTGAGACGAGATTGTGCCATTGCACTTCAATCTGGGCAACAAGAGCAAAACTCCATCTCAAAAAAAAAGACAAGAAAAGAGGTTGATATCATATTTTTGACTTTTGTGTAGTTACTATATTTAGTGTGGGATAGCTTTAATTTACCTTGTGTTATATATGTCTGAACCTGCAAATTCACATCTTTTATTAGTTCTGAGAAATTCTCAAATATCTTATTGCCTCTTCCCCATTCTCAATGTTCTCTCAGTCTGAAATTCCCAGGCTATTCATCTAGATTTTCTGTTAGCAGATTGGGAGACCTTCTCATTTTTATCTTCCTACTTTTTAATGTGTCTTCCATAGTTTCCAGATTATGCTAAATTCTAGGTAGTATCATCAGTTCCATATTCCAGTTCAAGTCCCTCATCAGATATTTCAAGTTTGCTTATTAACTCATCCATCATGTCTTAAATTCAGTATTTATTTTTATTTCAGGAAATTCCAATTGGCCTTCTCTCTTTTGATAATATATTTTTCCCCACGTGGATTTGGTTTCTCCTTGTGTGCTAGAATATCTTAAAAGAGACTTATTTTATCTGTCACTTGAAATTCTTGGAAGGCTGTTCTCTCTGCTGACTGAGGCTCAGGGCAGACCATTTCTTGGTAAATGTTAAAATTTTGAATGTTGACCTTTCTCTATGGCACTTTAATTGAAAACTGTCATTATGCATTTCCTGAAATGAGGATGCAGTACCAGGTACCCCTCAAAATCACTGACATGTCACCACTTTTTATGTTAGTTCCTCAGTGTAGGGGTTTCTTAGCTGCACAAATAATATAATCCCAAACCCCTGATCCACATGGTGCTGTGTTTTCAGCATAGAACTTTCCCAGCACCAGGCCAATGGGACAACTCCATGTTTTCCCTCACTGAACTGATGGGAAGAGTGATTCTGGATTCAGAGTTTTCACTGGATACATTATTCTCTGAGCTTCCCATCTTTGTTTGGGGGTCTGGTTTCCACTCCCTTCTTGAGGAGACCCAGGCCCTGTCTCCTCTGCTCCCGCCACTAAACACATGCCCTGTTGCCAGGACTGTCCTGTCTCCCCATGATGAGGTAGCATCAGCTTGGGCTAAGGCTTCATATCCAACTTTCCTCCTTAATTCCAGCCCCTGAAGATTTCCCTTGCTTTCCTATGACCTTAGCTGTGGCTTATAAAAAAATGCTATATTATGCAGTGTACTTACATGCTTTGTTGCAGGAAGTGTTTGAAGTGAGTCTGGCACCATGTTTATAACCAGTTTCTGCTGAGAAATTTGAAGATCTGGCAACACGACATCTGTCTTCAGCAGGACTAAAATCTGCTAGAAATTTGAGTGGCAGGGGGCATGTACTCTCTGTTCAGTCTCTAACTTATCACCTGTAATATTATTTTGACTCCTGTGTAGACATTTATGATTCAGCATAATATATTCCATCTTTTACCCTTTTCCATGAAATGGATCCTAACAGCATCCAGTTCATATCCCAGTTCTGTACCACAAGCCTTTACTATTGATAAAGGAGAACGGCAGTCATGTGGTGCCATTGGTCTTTTGAAACAACAAAAATATATATATATTTTTTTTTTGAGAGGGAGTCTTGCTCTGTCACCCAGGCTGGACTGCAGTGGTGCAGTCTCGGCTCACTGCAAACTCCGCCTCCAGGGTTCACTCCATTCTCCTGCCTCAGTCTCCTAAGTAGCTGGGACTACAGGCGTCCGCCACCACGCCCGGATAGTTTTTTGTATTTTTAGTAGAAATGGAGTTTCACTGTGTTAGCCAGGATGGTCTTGATCTCTTGACCTCGTGATCCACCCACCTTGGCCTCCCATAGTGCTATTTTTTAGGACTTCGAAACTGACTTCCGTTGAAGCCCACTAGCCAAAGACCAATAGAAGCACACTTATAGTCAAATGAAATTGGTTGAATTTAGCTGCTGCAGCAAGAAAATGGACTACATGGAATCTTGCAAGCACCTGCAGTAGGAGAAGGTTCTTCAAGAATGGGGGCCTGTGCTAAATCATATTCTCAGGGGCAAGCAGGGGAGGGGCCGGCTCTGGACTGGTACTAGGGAGAAGCATCGACACCTAGCAATGGGGAATCTTTACAGTCTCTGTACAGACAGTGGAGGAGCTGTCAGGGCTGGGACTGTCGCTGTGAGAAAGGGCCTGGCTCAGAAGCAGGGATCGAGGGCAGCTTTGCAGCTGCAGGAGGGTTCTGCTGCAGAAACACAGTTTATGGTCATTGTCCTTGTCCTGTTGGCAACACTGTGTGACCAGCAGGGCTAAATTGCACTTCCTGTCTGGGGGTTCAGCTAATCTTTCAGAAAAGTATTTTTGTCCAAGAGAAATTCCTTGTTCCAAAACAAAGCTCACTTCTTGTGACGCCCTGGGCAGAAGGTGCTGGGAGCAGCTTTCTGGGTGGCCCTGCTCATGTCCCAGCCTCTGGCTTCCTGCTGGTTCTGACTCACAAGGGCCCTGAGGCTGTCACAGAGGACTCATCTCCGTATTCACGGCTTGAGCATGTCTCCCAGCTCCATGTTTTCACTTGTGAAAGCAAGGTCTTCAGAACATAAAATAATTTACCAGGAGAAACCAGTTTCTGTCTGTTGGCATCCTGGTGACAACAACGAGGACCGTCACTACCTGTCTTCCGGCAACCACAGACACCGCCGAAGAAGCAGCGTGCCCCCGCAGGGTCTCTGGAGTGAGAACACTCTTCCGATTTGGGTTTCTTGACCTCGCTAGGTTCGCACAGCCCACTATTAGCTGGCAGAGAATAACTCAAGAGCAAATGGCCCCAGGAATAAACTTGAGATATTAGCATGGGAATGCTGGATTGAACTGTGACTCACTTTCTCATCAGTCAGCATGCTGATGAACTAATTTCAGCTACTGATATTTTTTATGTTTCCCAGACTGAGCTGTTGCTCTGTTTCTCATACACGTGTCCAGGAGGTAGTCTGAGAGTTTATGATGTTAATTAATTGGAAGATGGACCATGATACTGTCCGAGAGACTGTGTAGTCATTTCTGAACCTTTGTAATAAAGAAACTGTGCTTCCATATTGAAGAAGCACTTAGTTAAAGGAAAAATGTGAGAAATAGTCACTTTTTGTTTTTATGCTTTTGGTTTATTTCAGCAAATCTGAGGTTTAGTAAAAACCAATGGCACAGGAAAAAGCGAGTCACTCCACCATTTTGTTTCTGTGGGTACTTAAGATCTCATGTTGCACCCTAAGGATTTTTAAGTAGATCATTTATGATGTGAATAATGAGCTGGCCATATTGTCACTTCTGGGTTCACTTCTGTGAACTTGGGAAGATTAGAAGCACAGTATTCTTCAAGTTTCTTTTTTACCCTCTTCCACAAAATGGATCCTGGCAACAGCCAATCCACATCCCAGTTCTCCACCACATGCCTTCACGGTTGATACAGAGAATGGCAGCCATGTGGCTCCTTTGAGCTTTTGGTAAATTTGTATTACTCATGCAACTCTGGGTCTACTGAAAACCCTCAGTGCATAGTGGATTTTTCTCTTTCTCTTTCTCCTCCTTCTCCTTCTCCCCCTCTCTCTCTCCTTTACACAGACACACGCATGTGCATGCACACATACACACACAAACACACACACCCCACCACCACCACCATAAAAAAACACAGAATGTCATCACTGTAGATTAAAGTCATTTAGAAACTAACCCATGCTAAGGAATTTTCCAAGTAGTGTTGCAGTCTGTGGTTCTTTCTCTCTTGGTTTATTTTCTATTTAATATTACATTTCTCCAATTATAGGATGCACATTCCTTTCTTTTCACTTGTTCCTATTTCTGAAATTCTGAAACAGTGATGTGCCTCACAGTCAGTGGCTTCTAACCCTTGATGGAGTCTGACAAGGCTTTTCCCTGAGCATGCTTTTATGTATATAGGTAAATCTAAGTGAATATTGACTGAATAAAAAAAACACTAACAAAATATTGTGGTGCTTATATATGTTGAATATAATTTTATATGTTTTTATATCGTACATAATAGTATATGTATATTATATATAATTTAAAATAAAGCCAACAATAGTACTACAGTACTAAATTGGTAGATTGTAATCAGAATTAATATGTTTGAGGTTCTTATATTTTCCAGAAAGTGAAGAACTAACTTACATGAAATTCCAGTAATTTCAGGCTGGGTGCAGTGGCTCACACCTATAATCCCAGCACTTTGGGAGGCACTTTGACCTCAAGAGTTTGGATCAGCCTGGGCAACATGGCGAAACCCTGTCTCTACTAAAAATACAAAACTCAGCTGGACATTGTGGTGTGCGCCTGTAATCCCAGCTGCTCAGGAGGCTGAGGCAGGAGAATCGCTTGAACCAGGGAGCCAGAGGTTGCAGTGAGCTGAGATCACGCCATTGCACTCCAGCCTGGGTAACAAGAGAGAAACTGTCTCAAAATAAAAGAAAAAAAAAAATTCCAGTAACTTCAAAGATACTATACTTGTGCCTTTGCATACTTGTACCTAACAATGTTGTCTTGTACACCAACATTGTTACTTCTTATTTTTTTGAGAAAAGTGCTTTTTTGCTTTTTTATTGTAGTAAATACATATAAAATATACCGTTTTTTTCCTTTTTAGATGTACAATTCAGTGGCATTAAATCCATGCACATTGCTGTGCAGCCATCACCACCGTCCATCTGCAGAACTTACCATCATCCTAAACCGAGACCTTGTCCCCATTAAGCAGTAACTCTCCATTCCCTCCCTTCTGCAGCCCCTGCAGCTGTGTTCTGTCTGTGAGTGTCACTACTCTAGGTACCTCATGTAAGTGGAATCATACAGTACTTGACCTTTTGTGACTGGTGTATTTCACTTAGCGTATTGTCTTCAAGGGTCATCCATGCTATAGCAATGAGGAAAGTTTCCTTCATTTTGAAGGCTGACTTAATAATCCAGGGTAGCATATGCCATATTTTGCATATTCATTCCTCTGTCAATGGGCATCTTCATTGTTTCCACCTCTGACTACTGCTGCATCATGATGCTGTGCACTTCAGTGTCCTCAAATCTGTGTTGGAGTCATTGCTTTCAATTTTTTTTTAAGAGACAGAGCCTTACTCTGTTGCCCAGGCCTGGAGTACAGTGACACAGTCACACCTGCTTTCCATTTTGGGGCGTGTATACTCAGCAGTGGAATGGCTGTTATATAGTAACTCAGCATTGAATCTTTGAGGAGCCACCATCTTGTCTTCCATAGTGGCTGCTCCATTTGACATTTCCACTGGCAATGCACAGGGTTCCAATTTCTCCACAATAATATGAATTTTAAAGGCTATTTTCATATGGTTATTCTGGCTAGGATAATAAAGGCATATTTAAAAATTAAGTAGTACCTTGCCAGGCACAGTGACTTACGCCTGTAATCCTAGCACTTTGGGAGACCGAGGCGGGTGGATCCCCTGAGGTCAGGAGTTGGAGACCAGCCTGGCCAACAGGGCAAAATCCCGTCTCTACTAAAAATACAAAAATATTAGCTGGATGTGGTGGCGCATGGCTGTAACCCCAGCTACCTGGGAGGCTGAGGCAGGAGAATCGCTTGAACCCAGGAGGGGCAGGTTGTAGTGAGCCAAGATCGTGCCACTGCACTCCAGCATGGGCGAAAAAGCGAGACTCCCTCTCAAAAAAAAATAATAATAAATTAAGTAATACCCCAAAATAGTAATGAAAGTTACAAACCTTTCCCCATGGCCCCTAACATATCACTTCATATGCCCAGACACTCCTCAGAGGCAGCTCCTGCCCACCTTCCTGTTTTGACTGTTATTGCCATACCCTGACAGCTGTGTTCATCCTGTTCTATCGTTTTTCTTTTTAGAG
Organism: Colobus angolensis palliatus; assembly: GCF_000951035.1. Taxonomy (NCBI): domain Eukaryota; kingdom Metazoa; phylum Chordata; class Mammalia; order Primates; family Cercopithecidae; genus Colobus; species Colobus angolensis. The sequence goes on along the minus strand of NW_012116666.1, from coordinate 1,295,876 downwards.
ATGGAGTCTTGCTCTGTCGTCTAGGCTAGAGTGCAGTGGCATGATCACAGCTCACTGCAGCCTCAAACCCCTGGGCTCAAGTGATCCTCCGGCATCAGCCTCAGCTTCCTGCTTTAGTCTCCCACCTGTAGCTAGGACTATAGGTGCATATTCCTGGTCAGTTTTAAAATTTTTTTGTAGAAATGGGGTCTCATTATGTTACCCAGGCTGGTCTCCAACTCCTAGCTCCAAGCGATCCTCCCACCTCTGCCTCCCAGTGTACTGGGATTATAGGCATGAGCCCATGTACCTGTCCACATCAAGTTATTTCTTGATCCGTTAGCTTTAAATTCTACCAGTGGACTCCCTGCTTTGAAAAGGTAGAGATTAGTTCGCTTAAGGTTAGAATTTAGTTCACTTACACTACTGCCCATCTCCTCCCCACTTTTCCCAACTTCTTAGGGATGTATTATTTTGAGTCCTTCCCTTGGTTACTGTCGTATTCATCTCCTCACTCTGTGGGATGAGGCTGTGGTTAGCATGCTTACCCACACTGCTTCTCTCTTTCCCGTTGGCCTTCTGTATTAGTCTGTTTTGTGTTGCTATAAGGGAATACCAGAGGCTGGGGCATTTGTAAAGAAAAGAGGCTTATTTGGCTCATGGTTCTGTAGGCTGTACAAGCATGGTGCCAGCATCTGCTTGGCTTCTGGGGAAGCTTTAGGAAGCTTTTAATCATGGCAGAAGAGGAAGTGGCAGCCAAAGCGTCACATGGTGAGAGGGAGCAAGAGAGAGAAGTCAGGGTCTTTTAAACAAGCAGCTCGCATGTAAACTAACAGAGCAAGAACTCACTCCTTGCCACAAGGATGGCACCAAGCCCTTCATAAGGAATTCACCCCCGTGACTCATACACCTCCTGTCAGGCCTGCCTTCAGCACTGGTGATCATATTTCAATAAGAGATTTGGAGGGGGCACACGTGCAAACTGTATCACCTTCCTATTGAGGTTGGTTGTGTCGTCAATTTTACATGAGAGTGAGTCCAGCTTACTGGCTATAAGTCAGACCCTAAAGCCAGGCTTCCCAGCTGTGAAATCCAGCTGTGCAGCTTGTAGGTGAAGGACCTTAAACAGATTGCTTCAGTTTTTGATGCCTCAGTTTCCACATCTGCAAAAGCGAGGATAATAACTATACCTACTTAATGGGGTTGCTATAAAAATTAAACAGGATAGTCCTTATTAAAAGTTGAGCACGATGCTTGGGATTTAGGAGAGGCCGAACTCTTGGCCAATGTGATAATGTTATGGCTATAAACCTGGATTTTGGTTATAAGTTAATGTTGCCTCTGGATTCAGCTCCAGCACCATAACCCCCATGCCAGATAAAGGAAAATATAGAGTCCAGGTCAAATGGATTCTGTCATTTTAAATTTCACAGCTGTGTAAAATGACGGGAAATTTTGTTTGGCTTTATATTTGGACCCATGGAGTTCCTGTACACCTTTTCTGGCTGTGTGTGTTTTTCCGGAGTTTCTAAATGACATTCTTTTCACATTGAGGAAAGAAACTTGCGCCTTCCTCACAGCATCCGTCTTAACTTCCAGCTGTGCGTGTGTGCTGCCATTCTTGCTCACAAAGATGGTCTTTGTGAAGCCCACGGTGTTTATTATAAATGGGACAGATTGCTGCTGGCCAGCTGCCATGCAATGATTGCTTTTTATTCATTTAAGCTATTCACTACTTTCTCCTTATCTTCTATTATCCACGTCCATGGTTTTCACTGCCATTTGTTTCTGGAGTAAATCTTTAAGTTACTTATTCAGACAGGCTGCTGTGAGACACATTTTCTGATCCTTGAAAATATTTATTGTCATCCGTGTTTTGTGTCCTTCTTGTTTTTACTCATCCTTGGAGGAGTGCTTGATGGAGTACATACTTTAAATGTTTTTCTCTCAACTTCAAAGGTGCTGTCCCATTGCTTGTCCATGTACACAGTTTTGATAAATGGTCTTCTGCCAACCCGTGTTCCTGTGTCCTCTTGGCCACCTGCAGCCTCCAAACATGAATTCCTAGCTGCAGCTTCTGCCCACACTCCTTCTTCTCGCCTTTGGTTAGATGCCTCATCTACTGTTATGCTTTAACATTATTTAGCTTGTTAAGGATGATTTTTTCCATTTTCTCTTCCATTAAGATTCTTTTTGCTCTTTCACTAACATTTTAACGGGGTCTTGGAGAGAGGGGAAGAGTGATGTGTGTTCACTTCTTCGTCTAGCCCAGAAGCAGGCTCCCTAGTTCTCTCTTTACACAGCCTCATCAGACAGTTGTCTTTGCAGGGAAAAGACTTGGCCTTGTGGATCCTATGTGGTATCTTTGCTTTCTGATTCACTACCTTCTGCTCTTACCTACAGCCTCTTCTCATATATTCTTTGCCTTTATTATTATTATTTTGGTGAATTTATTAATTTAGATGAGGGCTCATTAATTTTTAACCTTTTAAAAATAATATATGCATTTAAGGCTACGTATTTCCCTCTTCTCCTGCATCCCTAGGTTTCAATAATTTAGTTTTTCAATGATTCTGTCCTAGGTATGTTTATATTTTGTTATGATTCCTTTTTGATCAAATGGTTATTAAGAAAGCATTCCTTTTTCTTCATTTCTAAATGAACGTAGTTTTTATTAATTGTATAAACTTTTATGTGAATTGCATTGTGGTTAAAGAAAGTGATCTGTGAGATATTAATTTTTTATACATACATCTTCTTCTTTTTTTTTTTTTTTTTGACAGAGTCTCACTCTGTCACCCAAGCTGGAGTGCAGTGGCATCATCTTGGCTCAATGCAACCTCCACCTCCTGGGTTCAAGCAATTCTCCTGTGTCCACCTCCTGAGTAGTTGGAATTACAGGCACATGCCACCATGCCTGGCTGGTTTTTGTATTTTTAGTAGAGACGGGTTTTTGCCCTGTTAGCCAGGCTGGTCTCGAGCTCCTGACCTCAGGTGATCTACCCGCCTCAGCCTCCCAAAGTGCTGGGATTACAGGCATGAGCCACTATGCCCAGCATACTTCATGGCCTAATACTTGATCAATTTTTGAAAGGAAGAAAGAGAGAAGAATGGAGAGAGAGCAAGAGAGACAGAGAATGAGAGAGAAAGAGAACACGTATGCCTAGAAGAATTTGTATTCCCTGTTGGATGCCAAGTTTTATACATGCATTTTTGATCAAAATTATTATTCAAATATTCTGTTTTTCTTAATTTGGGCCCGTTTATTTATCAGCATAATTGAGAGCATACTTTGCAGTCTCCTGTTGTGATAGTGAAGATATTACATTATTCCCATAATTCTGTAGATTTTGCTTTATATAATGTGATATAAATGGATTGTGTACATAGAAGTTGAGAATTATTGTATATGGTTAATTGGACCACTCTCTGTGTAACTATGTTACTATACAATAATACTTTCTGCTCCTTAATGTCTGCTTTGTTTTGTATTCATTACACCATGCCAAATTTCTTATTTGTTGCCTAGGATTTTCCATGTATATATGTTTTCCTTTTACTTTTAGCGCTTCCATGTCCATATGCTTTAGATCTATCTCTTATAGATAACATATGTCTGGATATTATTTTAAATCCAAACTAACAATTTATTTTAATTGACAATTTAAATTAATTTGTACCTACTGTGAATACTGATATGTTTGGATTTGCTGTTATCCTAGTTTTGCATTTGGAATTTGGCCTACTTTTTTTCTGTTTCATTTTTTTCTTACCTCTTTCTGTTTGATTGAGGTTTTACTATTTTTTTCAGTCTTACTCATGTACTTCTCCCCCCTGGTTTAGAATGATTAGAAATGTTTCCATTCATTTGGTAGTTATCCTTGACATTTGCCTATGTATATTTAAGTCTAAAACTGAACATGTTAACACACTTCTGGAATATCAAAAGAATCTTAGAATCACTCACCTCCTGATTTGCATGCTATTGTTTTCCTGTGTTTAGAGTTTTAAGAATAAACCTAATGATTTACATTTATATATATATATATAGAGAGAGAGATTCAATGTTTGTTTGGATTTATAAATATGTTATGAGTTTGTGTGCTCATAAGTCCTTGCATCTCAGGTCATCATCCAGCATTATTTTTCTTCTTCCTAAAGTGCATCCTTTAGAATTCCTTTTAGTTTAAATCTCTAAGTAGTTTTCTTATTTATTTGCAAATGGATTTTTCACTTGGCTCTTGAAAGATAATTTCATTATGTCCAGTTCAAAGTTGAGAGTTAGTATCTGTCAATATATTGAAGATATTAGTCCCTGGTCCTTTGGCTTCCATTATTGCTTGATATGTGTCTTGCCATTCTAGTTTTTGTTGCTATGTAGATTATCCACTATTTTCCTTTGACTGCTTTTAAGACCTTTCCACTGAATCTTCAGCAGTTGCACGTAATGTGTCAATGTGGTATCTCCTGGATCAGTGAATTTTTGTTTCTCATCAGTGCTGAACATTTCTTAGGTAGCGTCCTTTGAAGTGTGGCTTCTCCTCTCCCAGGCGTTCTTTCTCCATTTCCGAGACTCCCATTAGAAGAGACTGATCTTTCTCATTCTACCTGCCAGGCTTTTTGCTGCTCATTGCTGTTTCCTATCTTTTTTTTCTATTCGTGAGGCATTTGGGGTTTTTTTTCTCAGATCTGTCTTCTGGATTACATTTTTTTTCTTAGCTATGTCTATTCTGCTGTTTAGATTCCAAATCTTCTGTTGTGCTTTTTACTTCAACAAAAATATGTTTTGCTTTTTGAAATTCACGTTTCATTTTTCTGTTTATTCTCATAGTCACTTGTCACTTGCTCCTTCTTGTGTTTTATTTATGTAAGTGTTTCATGAACAATTGTTCTGTACTTTCTTCTCACTATAAAAATATGTAAAGTCCTTGATGGTCCAGAGTTTTTCTCTCTTTCTCTACAGATACTTATGGTGGCATGCAGTCTTTCGTGCATGATGATCTTTTTCAGCTCATTATTTGACCTTATTTTGTGGTTAAATTTGGTGGAAGGGGTTCTCTTAGAGGTGTTTGTTTCTATTTCTGCCTGTAGTGAGGGGTCGTCACTGAATTGCTCTATTGCAATCAACAGAACAGTGGTTCTCAGAGTGTGGTCCCTGGATCAGCTGCAGCAGCATCACCTGTGAGCTTCTTAGAAATGGAAACTTGGGTATCCCTTTCCACATTGAGTAAGGAACTCTACAGCCTGGCAATCTGGGGTTTAACATGCCTTTCAGGTGATTCAAATGCATGCTTAAATCTGAGACCACATCCATAAAGAATCTTAGCTTAGAATAAAGTTCAGCCTCAACTTCTCTATCTTGTCTTTCTACAAGGCTATAAAACTTTCTATCACTGTTACTGTTGAATCCTAAATCAATCCTAAATCCTAAATCAACCAATCCTAATCAATCCTAAATCAATCCTAAATCTGCCCCTTCAAGTAATCTTCTATGGAAGAGTGGTGATATTTGGAGATTTTCCTTCACAATCAGTAATGTCTCAAAGTGTGTTCCAATCCTGCATCTAATTTTGTAAAAAGGGAATCTCTCAGAGCATCTAGTCAATTATAATGCCAGAAATAACAGTTTGTCCATTGACTTTTAATTTCACTGATGTGTTTTTATTTCTAAAAGTCCTAAATATTTCATTTGTAAAGTATCCTAAGTATGGTTATTTTATAATCTTCATCTGAAAGTGTTAATACCTACATTCACTGTGAACCAGATTTGTGATATTTCTGCTCACCCTTGCTTATTTCTTCCTGTGTTTAGTGCTTGCCTTAGTTCGCTTCTGCTGTTACAACAAAATACCACACAGTGTAATTTATCAATAATAGAAATGTATTTCACACAGTTCTGAAGCCTGGGAAGTCCAACATTGAAGTGCTGACAGATTCAGTGTCTGATAGGGACTCACTGTCTTCTTCTAAGATAGCACCTTGTTGCGTGTCCTCTGGAGTGGATGAGCACTGTGTGCTCACATGGCAGAAGCGAAAGAAGGGGCTAACTCTCCCCCCCAAGCCCTTTTATACAGGCACTATTCCTATGGGTGGGGGCTTAATCACCTCCAAGGGCTCCACCTCTTAATTCCATCACCTCAGGAATGTAGTTCCCACATATTAATTGCAAAGGGACATATGCATCCAAACCATTAGCAGTGCTCATTTGCCTCCCTTAAATCCCAAACTCAGTCTGCTTTCTGAGACTATCCATGGGCATTTTCTAGGCCTGTCTTTAACATACATTATCCTAGAGGACATTTGCATTTGCTTCTGCCAAGAATCACAGTGGTGGATTCCCAGCCCCAAACACTACAAACTAAGTGTTCAACTGTGTTTTTTAAGGCACATTAAGAGTGTGAAATCTCAGAGAGAGTGTGAGTGCGGGCTTGTGGTTAGAAATTCTCAGAGATGAAGCCCCTCTGGCCCTCCTCCAAAGAAAAAACAGTTTTACCCAAAATAATTTTAGAGATGAGAATGCTTTCAAGGCTTTCTCTTTCTCTCCTTCAGTGGGTGGGGAGGAAGACGTCTTGGCTGAGGCTGTGTCCACATTCACAATCTTATCACTTAAATCTTTGGTCACATGGGAGCCTCTGCATCTCTAAACCGTGGACTGTGTGTGTGAGAGGGCGTCACTGGTGTTGATGGTAATGATGACAATGGTACTGGTGACATTACTTGTACCAACAGTGATGTTAGTAGTAGTACTAGTGGTGGTGGTGATATAATGGTGGTTGTGGGTCTGATTTCTGGTAGCGATGGTGGTGGTGGTGGTGTGGAAGGAATGATGGCTAGGAATCAGTAAAATTTTTCTGTAAAGAGTCAGATAATATTTTAGACTTCATGGACAATATGGTCTCTGTCACAACTGCTCAACTCTTCCCTTGTTGTGAAGAAGAAGCCATAGACATATGTGCATGAATGGTTGTGGGTGTAGTCCAATAAAACTTTATTTATGGACACTGACATTTGAATTTCACATAATTTTGGTGTGTCATGGAATATTCCTATTTTCTTCAACCACTTAAAAATGTGAAAGCCATTCTTAGCTTGTGGGCTGTACAAATGCAGGTGTTAGATGTGTTTGCCCTGTGGCCTTAGTTTCTCAAATCCTGGCAGTAGTGTCAGCAGTGGGGATGATGGTAGTAATGCTGATGGTAATCCTATTGACAGTGTCAGTAGTGGGGATGATGATGGTGATGGTGGTAAGGGTGATGGTAGTACACCTGGTGATGGTATCAATAGTGGGGATAATGGTGATGGTGTCAATGTTGGGAATAGTGATGGTGATGGTGGTGGTGATGGTGTCAGTGGTGGGGATAATTATGGTGATGGTGGTGGTGATTGTGGCAATACCCCTGGTAATGGTTTCAGTGATGGAGATGATGACAGTGATGGTGGTGGTGATAGTAGTACTCCTGGTGATGGTGTCAGTAGTGGGGATGGTGATGGTGGTGATGATGCTAGTACTCCCAGTGATGGTGTCAGTGGTGGGGATGGTGATAGTGGTGGTGATGGCAGTACTCCCGGTGATGGTGTCAGTGGTAGGGATGGTGATGGTAGTATTCCTAGTGATGGTGTCAGTGGTAGGAATGGTGATGGTGGTGGTGATGGTAGTACTCCCAGTGATGGTGTCAGTGGTGGGGATGGTGATAGTGGTGGTGATGGCAGTATTCCCGGTGATGGTGTCAGTGGTGGGGATGGTGATGATGGTGGTGATGGTAGTACTCCCGGTGATGGTGGTGGTGATGCTAGTACTCCCGATGATGGTGTCAGTGGTGGGGATGGTGATGGTGGTGGTGATGGTAGTACTCCCAGTGATGGTGTCAGTGGTGGGGTTGGTGATGGTAGTACTCCCAGTGATGGTGTCAGTGGTGAGGATGGTGATGGTAGTATTACTGGTGATGGTGTCAGTGGTGGGAATGGTGATGGTGGTGGTGATGGTAGTACTCCCGGTGATGGTGTCAGTGGTGGGATGGTGATGGTGGTGGTGATGGTGTCAATGTTGGGGATGGTGATGGTAGTTGTGATGGTCGTACTCCTGGTGATAGTGTCAGTGGTGGGGATGTTGATGGTGGTGGTGATGGTAGTACTCCCGGTGATGGTGTCAGTGTTGGGGATGGTGATGGTGGTGGTGATGGTAGTACTCCCAGTGATGGTGTCAGTGGTGGGGATGGTGATGATAGTATTCCTGGTGATGGTGTCAGTGGTGGGATGGTGCTGGTAGTATTCCTGGTGATGGTGTCAGTGGTAGGATGGTGATGGTAGTATTCCTGGTGATGGTGCCAGTGGTGGGATGGTGATGGTGGTGGTGATGGTGTCAGTGTTGGGGATGGTGATGGTGGTGGTGACGGTAGTACTCCTGGTGATGGTGTCATTGGTGGGGATGGTGATGGTGGTGGTGATGGTAGTACTCCCATTGATGGTGTCAGTGGTGGGGATGGTGATGATAGTATTCCTGGTGATGGTGTCAGTGGTGGGATGGTGATGGTAGTATTCCTGGTGATGGTGTCAGTGGTGGGATGGTGATGGTGGTGGTGATGGTAGTACTCCCAGTGATGGTGTCAGTGGTGGGGATGGTGATGGTGGTGGTGATGGCAGTACTCCCAGTGATGGTGTCAGTGGTGGGGATGGTGATGG
>NW_012116666.1:1218245-1287158 GCF_000951035.1 Colobus angolensis palliatus | reverse complement strand
GTGAGGATGGTGATGGTAGTATTCCTGGTGATGGTAGTACTCCTGGTGATGGTGTCAGTGGTGAGGATGGTGATGGTAGTATTCCTGGTGATGGTGTCAGTGGTGGAGATGGTGATGGTGGTGGTGACAGTAGTACTCCCGGTGATGGTGTCAGTGGTGGGGATGGTGATGGTGGTGGTGATGGTAGTACTCCCGGTGATGGTGTCAGTGGTGAGGATGGTGATGGTAGTATTCCTTGTGATGGTGTCAGTGGTGGAGATGGTGATGGTAGTATTCCTGTTGATGGTGTCAGTGGTGGGATGGTGATGGTGGTGGTGATGGTGTCAGTGTTGGGGATGGTGATGGTAGTTGTGATGGTAGTACTCACGGTGATGGTGTCAGTGGTGGGGATGGTGATGGTGGTGGTGATGGTAGTACTCCTGGTTATGGTGTCAGTGGTGGGGAGAGTGGTGATGATGATGACAGTACTCCTGGTAGTGGTGATTATGGCAATGGCTGTGGCAGTGATGCTGATTGTTATGGTGATTGAAGTTCTGGAGGTGATGGGGTAGTGAAGGTAGTGATGCTTGTGGTGGTGATGGTGGAGATAATGGAGATGGTGGTCATGGTGAGGGTGGTGGAGTTGGTAATGGTGGACATGGCAGTGTCACAGGGGAAGAAGCTGCTTCCCTACACATTATCCTTAAAAAGGAAGCAGAGACTCACAAAGCTACAGGGAGTTAGCACAGCTTTTAAAAGCAGCAATGGCCTGAAAAGTTTCCTTGTTTCCAAAATCACATCATATCTGCTATACATGTCTGAGTGCTTATAAATCAGATTTGGAGTTCCTGTGGACTGTGTCCCAGTGGTGCTGTGCTATGGCAAAGCATCACTCACCAGCAGAAGTTTGGGTTGGCTTTGTGAACAGGAAGTCCCAGGCCACCAAAAATGATATATAGGATGATATAGCATTTTGCAATTGTAATGTGCCATTTAAATGCTAAATAGTAATAACTGATCTAGTCCCAAATGCTTCATTAACTCTCTCCACTGCCAAATCACAGGCTTTTCTGTGTGTTTGTGCTAAAGGCAAATTTTAATTGTTTTAATGAGGATTTGCAAGCAGCTCTTTTCTCTCTACACTTGGGCCTTGGTGAATTACACATATCATTCGCTTAGCAGTAGGGAAGTTTTGCTATTTACACAAAAGACTTCTAACAGTGTTAGGGTTTGGGAAAGACCCAGCCCCCGGTGCCTTCCTAATGCCTTGCCAAATTGAGCTGTATAAGAAGGGTCAAGAGCAGCCATACCTGTCAAACATGCCAAACACTCTGGCTAAATGAAACTACAATGAGTTTTGTTGCGTTGTGTTTTGTTTTTGTTTCTGGAGATGGAAGTCTTGTTCTGTCGCCCAGGCTGGAGTGCAGTGGTGCAATCTCTGCTCACTGCAACTTCTGCCTCCTGAGTTCAAGCGATTCTCCTGCCTCAGGCTCCAGAGTAGCTGGGACTGTGGGCGCGTGCCACCACACCCAGCTATTCTTCTTGTATTTTAGTAGACATGGGGTTTCGCCATGTTGTCCAGACTGGTCTTGAACTCCTGAGCTCAGGCAGTCCTCCTGCCTCAGCCTCCCAAAGTGCTAGGATTACAGGTGTGAGCCACCACGCCTGGCCTGCAATTAGTTTTATTTTCTCCTTCAGTTGCATAGATAGCCAACTTCATTCTGTTTCTACTTGGAGAGGCTGCTACACAGGTGGTCTTATATGTTAAATGTGACTGATACTGCACAATATAATTGGCATTTGAGGTTTCTAATTAGCAACACAGGGATGGACATGGAATACTATGTTGTGAAGTTCCTTCCGCTCCATACAGTAACAAATCGTAAACCAACAGTGCAGATCTTTAAGTCATTCTGTGAAAGGAGTAGGTATATTTAAGAAAGGGAGATGGGTGGGTGGTAGGGTGGGCGAGACATAGACTTTTTAAAAAATCTAGACTTATTCGCAGGTTCAGATAAAGAGGAAAACTAATAAGAGAAAGTTTTGATACTCCAGTTTTTCTGTATTTCTTTATTCATGCATTTGTTTGAAAATAATTGCACTTGCAATACTGGTTCCCAAAACATTCACTGGATTTTTTTCTAGCCAATTCCTCAGAGCAAAACCATCTATTAAACATTAGAGACAAGTTTGAAAAAAAAAAATGCTACCTATAATGAATAATCCTAATTTCTTCATGGATAGGTCCATGTATAACTCTGTCACTTTTACAATGCATAATTCCCCCTGGAGCAGGCTGGGCTTCTTCACAGAAGGTGTGTGCTGTGTGTACTGCATGCAGGCTGAGCATGAAATTTATCAGATCCCATTTCTGGTGGGGAAGGTGGCTTCTGCATGTGCTGGCTTATTCTGACGGGACGCTCAGCATGCAAGAGCATCTGCTGTATTTAGGGGATTGAGTTTTTCTATTTCGCAGTGAGTAAGCAGGCCCAGCCTGCAGCGTTTTCTTCCATCAGTGGGTAACAGAGGCTGCCTCCAACGGGATTTGTCTGGCCCATCTAATGTTTCTGAGACCCTGCCTCTGCTTCCAGAACCTCTACTATGGTGTCACTTTGTGTTCCGGGCCATACACAAAATGCCATTCTCTCATCCCAGAGGTACCCACTGAGGGCTTATGTTTTTAAGACAGTTTTATTCTCACTATATACCTGCCAGAAAAAGAACACACTGTCTTATCAACCATTCCGGCAAAGAGCTGTAATCATAATTAGCCCCGTATTATACAAGAGCTAGAGGATAGCAACCACCATTTCCCCGCAAAATGAAAGCACAGTGAAGGTAAACACAATGCAGTGCTTCCATACTGCGGAGTATTATCCCGCCATGAGAAGAAATGACCTCAAATACATCATGCCAAGTGAAAGAAGGCAGTCATGAGAGACCACATAGTGTATGATTCCAGTTACATGAAATGTCCAGAACAGGCAAATCCATGGAGACAGAAGGTAGATCAGTGTTTGCCAGGGGCTGGGGAAAGGAACCACATCATGGGCATGGGGTGACAGGAGTGTTCTGGAATCAGACAGTGATGAGGGTTGCACAACTTTGTGAATATACTAAACCTCACTCAATTATACATCTTTAAATTTGGATGAATTTCACGGCAGGCAAATGATATCCCACTAAAGCAGTTATTTTAAAAAATGAATGAAAATACTAATCAAAGTTAAAGAAAGCAACAGAGTTGGGATCTTCCTGCACTCCCAGCCTTTCAGCCGTGAGCATCCATGCACAGCTTCGCAGCCTGAGCTGTTTCCCCAGCTTTCCAACAGAGACCTGGGGTCTTCTGCTTCATGAGGACTATAAAGCTTGGAGTCAGAAACGCCTGGGCTCAATCTCCACCTATTTCTCTTTGCATCTTTTCTATCTGCATTTAGATCAACCACTGTTAGGATTTAGGACCTTGTGGAATACAAAAGACACCACCAGGGCGCATCCTGGAGGTTGCTGGGGCAGTCATTTTCTTGGGAAGAGGTTGGTGGGTCTGAGTCTTCCTTCTCCTGGGCCTCAGAAGCCAGGAAAGCTAACTGTTCCCCAGCACATGGGAGAGAATCCATCTTTCAGGGGCAGACTTAGATTACTCCACCTTCTGAGACTGCTCTGGAGAACCAGAATGCCAGTGAGTACTGAGGAGTATCTCCAGAGAACTGAGGACACCAAGACGTGCTCTCCCTGCAATCAGGCAGCTTATATGTTTGCAGAAAGAATTAACTGTCCTGGCCTGTTTCTAATTTTTGTTGTAAGAAGTGTTTGTCCATGTAGGCACATTACCTTCCTCCTTGCAGGCTTGGAGGGCTTCCAGCTCTTTCTGGTGGTTTCTGCTTGGATCTGTGAAGGCAGATATTTACCACCTTCTCCAGTTCTGACCACAGAAACGAATTGCAGTCATCTAGTAATATTTACAGAGCTGTGGGTTTACAGACATACAAGTTGGCCTGCTTAGCTTTCTTGTCCATACAGAAGTTGTGATAACACCTCGCAGGCTTGTTGACAGTAGTCTGATGCCTTGGGTTTGTCCCCAAGAAACAAGCCTGGGGATGAGAATGTGGGAGAGGGGGGGATCCCAGAAAACACCAATCAAGGACCAGGGAGGGAAGTCCTTAGACAAATGCTGTGTTATACAGCAAGTTGATCTCTGGGGGGCGCTGGGGGAGTGTGAAACACTAGCCTCCGAGCCGTCCCTGATCCATCAGCTTCTCACTGTCACTGACTGAGGCTGCACCAGGCACCATAACCCCTTTGGCCTGGCCTGACCTGTATGTGAGCCATGATGGCACCATCAGTTCCTGGGATGATGGGAGCCAGGGCACGGGGTGGGGCACCCACAGATTCAGCCCCTGTGTTAGTCCATTTCGCATGGCTATAAAGGAATACGCGAGCCTGGATGATTTATTTTTAAAGGAAGTTTGTTTGGGCTCATGGTTCTGCAGGCTGTACAAGGCACAGCACTGGCATCTGCTCAGCTTCTGGTGAGGCCTCAGGAGGTTTTTATTCATGGCAGAAGGTGAAGGGAAGCAGGCAAATCACACGATGAAGGGGGAGCAAGAGAAAGAGGAGGGGGTCCCAGTCTCTTCAACAACCAGCTCTTACGGGAAGGGAGGGTACCTCACTCCCGGCCCCACCTCCAACACAAGGGATCACATTTCAACCTGAGATTTGGAACCCACAGACATCCAAACTGTATCAGCCCCCTGGTTGATGTGACTTTATCATCATCCCTTTCTCTAAATCCGAGGGCCTAAGCTAGAAGCACAGGGCTCCCTCCTCACAGCCTCCAACCCTCCCCTCCCTCATCAGGCACTCAGGGAAGGCCCCGGAGTCTGTAGATCCCACCTGGACTCCTGAGTATCAGGAAAACCCGCTCCTGATGGTTAACGTGGGTTCTTTGCTATTTCCTAAGTGCCTCGGCTGGGTTGAGAAATAAATGGAAAGAGCACAAGAGAGAGAAATTTAAAACTGGGTGTCCGGGGGAGATATCACATGTCGGCAGGATCCATGATGTTCCCTGAGCCGTAAAACCAGCAAGTTTTTATTAGCGATTTTCAAAAGGGGAGGGAGTGCATGAATAGGGTGTGGATCACAGAGATCACGTACTTCACAAGGTAATACAGTATCACAAAGCAAATGGAGGCAGGGCGAGATCACGGGACCACCGGATGAGGTGAAATTAAAATTGCTAATGAAGTTTCGGCCCGCATTGTCGTTGATATCATCTTATCAGGAAACAGGGCTTGAGAGTAGATAACCTGTCTGACCACAATTTATTAGGAGGAAATTTTCCTCCTCCTAATAAGCCTGGGAGTGCTACGGGAGACAGGGGCTTATTTCATGCCTTCGGCTTTGACCATGAAAGACTGCACATGTTAAAAGGGGCCACCTATAAGCCTGCCTTCAGGGCGCATTCTCTTTCTCAGGGATGTTCCTAGCTGAGAAAAAGAATTCAGCGATATTTTCTCCTATTTGCTTTTGAAAGAGGAGAAATATAGCTCTGTTCCGTCCATCTCACCGGTGGCCAGTTCAGAGTTACCTCTCTTGTTCTCTGAGCATCGCCGTTATCCTGTTCTTTTTTTAAGATGCCCAGATTTCATATTGTTCAAACACACATGCTCTACAAACAATTTGTGCAGTTGACACAATCACAGGGTCCTGAAGCAACATTCATCCTCCTCAGCTTACGAAGAAGATGATGGGATTAAGAGATTAAAGGCAGGCATAGGAAATTATTGATTGGGGAAGTGACAAGTGTCCATGAAATCTTCACAATTTATGTTCAGAGATTGCAGTAAATACAGGCATAAGAAATGCAGTAAATACAGGCATAAGAAATAATAAAAGTATTAATTTGGGGAACTAATAAATGTCCATGAAATCTTCACAATTTATGTTCTTCTGCCACGGCTTCAGCCGGTCCCTCCGTTCAGGGTCCCTGACTTCCCGCAACACCTGAGGTTGTCAGGACAAGCCCTGGGGCTCCCGCCTGGGCCTGTGCCCTCCCTCTCCTCTTTCCTGAGCCTCTGCACAGGTACCTCTGCTGACCTTTGCCTCAAGGCCCAGTGTGCTGGGCGGGGATTTCCCCAGCCGGAACACTGTCCCTCGGTCTGGCCCTGGCTAACTCCTCACCCGTTCAGGGGTTGCCATCAGCAGGTCCTCACAAGTGATTGTGCCATGTGTTTGTCCCCTCAAGGCAGCTTTGTCTTGCCCACTGGTCACACATTGGTGCTCGTTCAAAAAATTGTCTTTCTCCTGTGCTGCGTGCAGGGTCCCTGCTGGTGGTCGCCTAGGTCCCCAGCTACACCCCCGCACTCAATGCACTACACACTGCCTGCACACGGTAGGTGCCCACTAATTGCATGTCAGGTGGGTGCGTGGTGTGGAAGGGGCTGGACACGGACGGGCTTCTTTTCTTCCCTGGGTTTGAGGGAGGGAGTTGTGTTTTGAAACTTTTATTGGTGACATTGCATTAGGACTTGAGGCCACCTCTGCTCTGAAGAGCTGGCTTTTGCCCAGCTGGAGTATTTTTGTCACCAACCCCTGGATGGTTTTCACTTGCGTTGAGAGATGATTGTCACTTGGTGTGCGGGGTGGTGGTTGCTGGTTTAAGTTTAGGAAGCTTCCAACATGCAGAGCCGTAAGGAAACATTGGCTCCTTAGATGTTCTGGTCTTGGTTTCAGTAGGCCATTACCTTGAGTTAAGATAGGGATGAGATGGGAACCCTTGCCAGTTCTGAAGCAGGACCGTAGTTATTTGCTGATGCTTTCTGCTGGCTTGTGTGCAGATACCTCCTGGTGAGAGCACAGGGGTAGCTCTTCATGTCAAAGGGAAGTTCTGGGAAATTGCTTGATGAAAATCCAAACCTCATCACTAAATGTACAGCAATGTGCTTTCCTCCTAAGTGCTGCTGAATTTCTGGCTAGAATAGTTCCTTCCTAAATGGAAGGTTTATTTATAAATCAAGAAAAGCTACGAGGGTTTAATAACTTAGTCCAAGATCGATGGGTTTTTAAATTACACATCTCTGTAGGTGTCACCCTTAATCATAAACAGAGAGAAGCTCTCTAAAAGAAAAGATGTTTATCTGGGCATAAAGCTTTGCAATGGGAACACACATGCCATAGTAAACCATGTGCACATTCAGGGAGGTAAAGGAAAACAAAGGTTTTTCATGAAAAAAAAATGATGAAGATTACACAATTGTTTTGAAATAATTATCCTTGGCTATAAAGATTAATAACACGGAGGACACCACTCTGAGGCTGGGCGGGCAGTTGCTGGGCAGATGTCCTTGCAGAAGTGTTTTTTTGTGTAAAATGCTGTGGGTTTTGTAGTCTTGTTTTGTTATTAAGCATACAAGCATGAGAACCCGCTCTTCATGGCCTCCCCTGGCTCTATTTGTCAGGGTTTTCTGAACGTTACTGCCTCCATTTTGATTCTGACAACTTTCACTGGGGTACTGACTTAAACAAGTAATTTTTCTTCATTGATGAAGAGTCATGTTTTGTTTTCATCAATGAAGTTCTTGACACACACATTTTAGGATTCATTTGTGGCTGGTGTTGAGCAAAACATCACTTCGTTAGTCATCAAGTGCTAGTGGAACAGGTGAATTGTACAGGATGCATGGTCAGAACTGCAAGGATGGTTGAGATCATGGCTGTGATGGGAGAGCCTGCAGTGCAGCTGCGATGCCTTGTCCCCAGCAGAACCAGAGGGGCATGGCCGTGCTGTCACCCAGGCCTGAGCTGGGCAGCATGGGAGCCCAGATGACCAACTCTGCTCCAAAAAGAGGCGATGTCTGAGTATGGCCACGAGTGAAATTACTGGGCAGCCACATCCCTGTGGGTGTCAGTGCACTCAGAGGCCAATTCTGAATGGACATTTGTCTCCAGAGGCAGGGAGGAGTTGGGCATCCTGAGTCTTGCTGTGTTCCTCAAACACTCTCTAAGCAAGAAAGACCCCGCTGAATATGTCCATGCCACCCCTCTCAGGAGACCCGCCTCCCTGGGCCAGCTCCTTCAAGACACTAAGAAGCACCCCGTCTGTGTGGCCGGGAGCTCTCCCTAGGCATATTGGAGATAGCCTCAGGCACCACAGCCACCTCTGTGTTAGAAACCGGGTATGCCCTTCCTAAATATCCTCTGGGTTTTGAAGGTGCTTGCTGCTTACTCAGGTGAGCCAAGCTGAACAGCATTCCACACACAGCCTGGAGGAGTGGCTGTACCTGAGAGGGGCAAGTGAGAGCCCCAGCACACTTTCATTCGCCACTCCTACTGCCAGCGGAGTCGCAGGCCCCCCATGTCCCGCAGGGAGGACCCTGTGGTCTGAGCTGCTGAATGTGGAATCCTCCAGCTGTGGGATGAGGCTACACATTTTGTTCTTCATGACCCATTTTTCAAATACAATACACAAAGCAGGGAACCATCATTGGGGCTCTCTTGGATCATGGACCCCAAAGTTTCCTGTGGGGCATCACACCCTTCTTATTGCCTGAAAGCCTGTTGAGCAGTAGAGGACCACCGCGTTTGTCAGTTGTCCACATCGCCAGTGCTTATTGTGCTTCTCCTTGTACCCATTCTTCATGCTCTTCACACATCCATCTGCCTGAACTGCCTCTCTGATAATCACATCCCACTTAAGCCTTTCTTCCACAAGCCTGTTGCTTACTAAGAGCCTCTAAATGAGACCCACCCTCCTAACTTTATCTCTCTGGTCTCCTCCTCTTCTTCCCAAACACTACCTATGCTGCTGCCTCTGCCTGGAACACTTCCCCTGTACAGCTTAGCCTGTTGATTTCTTCAAACCTCTCTATTACAGAAAATTTCAAACACACATGAAAGGAGAGAGGATTGTATAATGGATCATGTGCACCCATCAGCCAACTTTGGTGGTCAGCTTACAGCCAGCCTTGTTTTCTCAGTATGATACACTCCTCCTTCAGTGGTCAGCCCACAGCCAGTCTTGTTTTCTCAGTATGGTATACATTCCTCCTTCAGTGGTCAGCCCACAGCCAGCCTTGTTTTCTCAGTATGATACACTCCTCCTTCAGTGGTCAGCCCAGCCAGTCTTGCTTTCTCAGTATGGTATACATTCCTCCTTCAGTGGTCAGCCCAGCCAGTCTTGTTTTCTCAGTATGGTATACACTCCTCCTTCAGTGGTCAGCCCACAGCCAGTCTTGTTTTCTCAGTATGGTATACATTCCTCCTTCAGTGGTCAGCCCACAGCCAGCCTTGTTTTCCCTGTATGGTATACACTCCTCCTTCAGTGGTCAACCCACAGCCAGTCTTGTTTTCCCTGTATGGTATACACTCCTCCTTCAGTGGTCAGCCCACAGCCAGTCTTGTTTTCTCAGTATGGTATACACTCCTCCTTCAGTGATCAAAGATGGTCAGAGATGACCCCAGGTAATGGCTGTCAGATGGGGCTCCAGATGGCAGTGCTGGTGGGTTTGTCGGGGATCCCTGCTGTCCCGCATCCCATGAGACAGAGAGGTCATTGGCAAGATAAAAGAGGGATGCGTGATCCTAGAGCCACATGAGGCTGGAAATGTACTTGGGGGGGACACTTTGGGAGGTGTTTCTGCCATCACCTGTGGTTCCTTGACTTTCTGCTGTCACGGAATTTCAGATGAGAATTCCAACTGAGATGATCAGTGGTCAGCCCACAGTCTTGTTTTCTTGGTATGGTGTGCACTTCTCCTTCCAATCCAGATGATTTTAAACAAGTCCCAGACTGTGCATCTTTTATTTCATCTGTAAATACTTTAGCATGAATCTCCACGTAGATAGCTCTTCTTTTTATGTTTGATTTTAGTTCCGTTTAATTGAGTTTTTCTAATTTTTTATTATGTTAGCATAAAATTTACCATCTTAACAATTTTTTAAGTATACAGTTTGGTGGCATTAAGTACACTTATAATGTGTAACCATCACCACCATCTATCTCTATATCGCTTTTCCTTCCACACCTATTAAATAATAACTCCTCACACCACTCCCATCCCCTGGAAACCACACTTTTGATGACTTTTGAGTACTTTTGATGACTCTAAGTATCTCATATTGATGGAGTCCTACAGCATATGTCTTTATGTGAGTAGCTTATTTCACTTAGAATAATGTCCTCAAGGTCCATCCATGCTGTGGCCTATATCATAATTCCCTTCCCTTTTTAAGGCTGAGCAATACTCCATTGAATGTAGATAGCACATTTTGCTTATCCATTCATCCGCAGACACTTGGGATGCTTTCACATTTCAACTATTATGAATAATACTGCTATGAACATGGCATGCAAATATCTCCTCAAGCCCCTGTTTTCAACTCCTTCTGGTATATATCCAGAAGTGGAATTTCTGGACCATATGGTAAATTCTATTTTTAATTATTTGAGGAACTGCCATACTGTTTTCCAAAGCTACTGAACTATTTTTCATTCCCACCAGCAGTGCACGAGGATTCCAGTTTTTTCACATCCTCACCAACACTTGTTATTTTCTGTTTTTTTAAAAGACAGTAGCCATCCCAGTGAGTATGAGGTCATATCTCATATGCAGTTTTGATTTTCATTTCCCATTATTAGTGATGTTGAGCATCTTTTTTATTTATTTATTTATTTATTTATTTATTTATTTTTTATTATACTTTAAGTTCTAGGGTACATGTGCGTAACGTGCAGGTTTGCTACATATGTATACTTGTGCCATGTTGGTGTGCTGCACCCATCAACTCGTCAGCACCCATCAATTCATCATTTATATCATGTATAACTCCCAATGCAATCCCTCCCCCCTCCTCCCTCCCCATGATAGGCCCCAATGTGTGATGTTCCTCTTCCCGAGTCCAGGTGATCTCATTTTTCAGTTCCCACCTATGAGTGAGAACATGCGGTGTTTGATTTTCTGTTCTTGTGATAGTTTGCTAAGAATGATGGTTTCCAGCTGCATCCATGTCCCTCTGTATATCTTCTTTGGAGAAATGTCTATTCAAGTCCTTTGCCAATTTTTGAATCAGATTTTGTTGTTGTTGAGTTTTAGCCGTTCACTATATATCCTGCGTATTAATTCCTTATTAGATACATGATTTGCAAATGTTTTCTCCCATTCTGTGGCTTACTTTCTTACTCTGTTGATATTGTCTATTGATGCACAAAAATTTCTAAATTGTTATGAAGTCCAACTTGTTTTTTCTTTTGTTACCTTTGCTTTTGGTGTTACGTCCAAGAGATCACTGACAAGTCCAACGTCATGAAGCTTTTCCCCTGTTTCCATCTAAGAGTTTTATGGTTTTAGATTTTATATTTAGGTGACTGATTTATTTGGGATTGGTTTTTGAATATGGTATTAGGTAAGGGTTCAACTTCATTCTTTTGCATGTGGATATCCAATTTTTTAGCACCATTTGTTGAAAAACATGTCCTTTTCCTATTGAATGGTATTGGCACCCTTGTCAAAAATCATTTGATTGTATAAGCAAGGGTTTATTTCTGGGCTCTCTATTTTATTCACTTGGTCCATATATGTGTATTTATGCCATATCACACTGTTTTGATTCTAGTGCCATTGTAGTAAGTCTTAAAATCAGGAGGTGTGAGTACTCCTACTTTGTTCTAAGTCCAGCCTGTGCTCCTTGAGATTCCATGTGAATGTTAGAATGGGTTTTTCTGTTTCTGCAGACAACATTGTTGGGATTTTGCTATTGATCACACTGAATCTGTCGATAACTTTGGGTAGTATTGACATCCTAGCAAAATCAAGGTTCCCAATGCATGAATATGGAATCTCTTCCCATTTATTCATGTCTTCCTTAATTTCTTTCAGCAGTTTTTTTTTTTTTTTTTTTTTGAGATGGAGTCTTGCTCTGTCACCCAGGCTGGAGTGCAGTGGCATGATCTCAGCTCACTGCATCCTCTGCCTCCTGTGTTCAAGAAATTCTTCTGCCTCAGCCTCATGAGTAGCTGGGATTACAGGCGCCTGCCACCACACCCAGCTAATTTTTGTATTTTTAGTAGAGATAGGGTTTCACCATGATGTTGGCCAGGCTGGTTTTGAAATCCTGATCTCAAGTGATCCGCCCACTTCAGCCTCCCAAAGAGCTGGGATTACAGGCATGACCCACCACCCCCTGCCTCGGCAATGTTTTGATGACTTCATTGTACCAGTCTTTCACCTCGTTGGTTCAATTAATTCTGAAGTATTGTGTTCTTTTTGGTGCCATTGTAAATGAATTTTAAAATTTTTTAAAATTGTCTTTTCAGATTCTTCATTGTTAGTGTATAGAAATGCAGCTGATTTTTATGTATTAACATTTATCCTGCTACTTTGCTCACTTCATTTATTAGTTCTAACAGACTTTTGTGGAATCTTTAGGGTTTTCTATATATGAGATCATACTTCTTCCTTTCCAATTAGGTGCCTTTTATTTTTTGTTCTTGCCTAATTTCTCTGGCTACAACTTTTAGTACAGTGTTCAATAAAAGTGAGAAAAGTGAGCATCTTTGCCTTGTTCTTGATCTTATGGGTGCTTTCACCATTGAGTATGATGTTCACTGTGGATTTCTTCAAATACTTCAAATATAGCTTTTATTTTGTTGAGGTAATTTATTTCTATTCCTAGTTTGTTTCATGCTTTTACCATGAAAGAGAAAAGCATCAATGCTTTTCCAGAAATGCTTAGTAGAAAAGTATTAAATTCTTTTTCTATGTCAGTTGAGATAATCGTATATCTTTGTCTTCCGTTCTGTTAATGTGGTGTATTACAGTGATTGATTTTCATAATTTTAACCCTCCTTGCATTCCAGAAATAAATCTCACTTGATCATGGCATATGATTCCTTTAATATGCCACTTAATTCAGTTTAGTAGTATTTTTGTTGGGCATTTTACATCAGTGTTCATAAGGGATATGAGTCTGTAATGCTCCTCTGGTGTCTTGTCTGGCTTTGGTATCAGTAATGCTGACCTCATGGAATGACTTCTCTCTTCAGTTTTTTTGGAAAAGTTTGAGAAGGACTGGTATTAGTTCTTTAAGTGTTGGCTACAATTCACCACTGAAGCCATTTTGTGAAAAATCTCTTATCTATTACCATAAAACCCCGGAACTCTTGGACTAAGACGTAAAAAATCGTAGAGCTGAAAGGGACCGGAAAGCTTTTCTTGCTCAAGCACCCTATTAATAATTCCTCTTTCATAAGCCACTTGCCCACAGTCAGATATTTAGTAGCAAAACTAGGGCTGAATCCCCGGCCTCCAGACTCAGTAAAGTGTTCTTTATACCGTGACAGTCTCCAAGTAAAAAAAAAAAAAAAAAAAATATATATATATGTATAAAACATAAAATTTGTATAGAATATGTTGCATACCTACTTTCTGACTTTTATTTTCCTTTCGCAATGCCTCAATTTTCCCATTGACCTGATATTCACCCCAACTCATGGTTAGGTGTGCATGTTAGTAACTCCCCAGCAGAGTTCTTACAATGGTGATAAAGAGACTAAGAACTAGGAACTCAAATGCAAGGCCACAGAGGCCCCTCTTCATCTTGTCTCCTCCTCTAGCTCCCTTCCTCGATAAAGAAGCCAGTGGGGCATGATTGGCCAGTGATGCATTTAAAGCTCTGCCAAGCTCAAAACCAGACTCCAAGTCTTATAAGAAGATAACACGGGGAACTCAGTGGTTGATGCAGCCCAGAAAACATTTGGTCAAGAGAAGGGAGCATCTTAGACATAGTAGAGACTGCTTATGCAGAAATAAAGGGTCAGGCAGGAGGCTTTCATCTCTGTAGGTACTGGTTCTGAATATCATCAACTGAGAAAAAATTTTTTAAAAATCCCACAAAAGTTATAAAGGGAATTGGAAGAATAGTAGCACCGTTCTGGGGCAAGACTCCAGAGTGCATTGGTGCAGAGCCATGTGGATAACCCCAGATGGCAGCCTTATCAGAGGCATTCTGTCTCCTCCCATCAACCCAGTTTCATCTCTGAGTGGATGAACTGAGGCCCAGGGAAACGTTCTAAGCAGGTGGGAGTGGGTACCAGCAAACATGGAAGGAAATGAGTTAATGGGAATTATGAAGCAAAGACAATATGTATGACAAACCAGCCTGTGTTGAAAGAGATACCGAAGGATGTGGCAATGACAGAAATAAAATTTCACTAATTTTGATACCTTTCATTTATACGTATCATAATTTATGGTACTCAAAGTTGAAAAAAATTCACTCCAATATGAAAAAAGTTGTTCTGTAAAAAACAGTTTGATACAATTTGAGTACATTTTAAA
This sequence comes from Colobus angolensis palliatus, assembly GCF_000951035.1. NCBI lineage: Eukaryota > Metazoa > Chordata > Mammalia > Primates > Cercopithecidae > Colobus > Colobus angolensis. Next base: position 1,272,846 of record NW_012116666.1, on the reverse strand, counting down.
ATTTAGTAAATAATCGGTTGTAAAATCAAGCCAACTTGTTCAGCAGGCCAAAACTTGTGCTATACACTGTAGCCCAGCACCTCCTCAGCTTTAATGTGCAGACTCATCAGCTGGGATCATGTTAAAATGCAGATTCTGATTTAGTAGATGCAGGTGCTACTCAAGATTCTGCATTTCCAACAAGCTCCCAGCTGGTGCTGATGCTGCCAGTTCTCAGCAAATTCTGAGTGGCAAACTGTAGAGAGCACCCTAAGAGACCAAGCTGTGCCTATCTCAAGATGCCTCAGTAGCGGATTCGTGTTTGGGACTTGACGCCTCAAGATCATCACTAAGTAGGGATTATTGCAATCACATAATTTCCTGCTTGAATGAATAGCCATGTACCTGGGAAGAGCGAATCCCCATTATAGATTTGCAGTTCTGTTTTCCTATGGACTTGTCGGATGCTAATGTGATTGCGTTTACCCGTGGGTTTCAGGATGTCTGCTAGCAATCAAAGGTTCCTCTAGGCTGCAAGGGAGCCAGCTCCTGCAGTCTCCTTCATTTGGAAGCAGATACTTTGTAGAGATTCAGGTAATCAATTTCTGCTACCTCTGGCTAGCTACCCCAACAGATCCTTTTTAACATTCACTGAATAGGTAGGACTGCATTTTGTCTATCTCTCACAGTTACTATGTGTTTATCAGCTGATTGGTACAGTCTGAAATGATGTGGGTCTGGGTGATTAGCTTGTTTTTAAGTGTGATTCTCTTGTCTCATCTCTGTTTTCTCCTCCTCCAGGAGAAATGGGTTCCCTGAGGCAAGTGTGACCTACGTGCCCAGCCCACCAGCCTGACACCTAGCCAGAGAGAGAGGACCATGGATGGCATCATTGAACAGAAGAGCATGCTGGTGCACAGTAAAATCAGTGATGCTGGCAAGAGGAATGGCTTAATTAACACCAGAAACTTGATGGCCGAGAGCAGAGATGGTCTGGTATCTGTTTACCCAGCGCCCCAGTACCAGAGCCACCGGGTGGGGGCCAGCCCAGTGCCGGCCAGCCTGGACAGCAGCAGGAGTGAGCCGGTGCAGCAGCTGCTGGACCCCAACACCCTGCAGCAGTCGGTGGAGTCCCGCTACAGGCCCAACATCATCCTCTATTCAGAGGGCATGCTGCGTTCCTGGGGGGACGGTGTGGCCACTGACTGCTGCGAGACCACCTTCATCGAGGACCGGTCGCCCACCAAAGACAGCCTCGAGTACCCCGATGGGAAGTTCATCGACCTGTCAGCTGATGACATAAAAATCCATACCCTGTCCTACGATGTGGAGGAGGAGGAGGAGTTCCAGGAGCTGGAGGTTAGAGGATGTGTTTGTCAGAGGCGCTCTAGGAATGCGTGATGGGGATTCTAGGGTGGGCAGGAGCCATGAATGCCTATACACTGTAGCCCGGAAATTAGGGAATGAAGCTAGTGTGCAAAAATGCAGAAACCAAAGGCAGTCTTAGTGCCCTTCGCTCTTGAATGCTTGTGGAAGATAGAAGGAGAGGAAAGGCTTAGATTAACAGAAAGCCAGGGACACTTCAGCAGTGATTCTGGTATGAGATGACCCCAGGTAATGGCTATCAGATGGGGCTGCAGAAGGCAGTGGTGGTGGGTACATCAGTTTTCCCTGCTGTCCCTCATCCCATGAGACAGAGAGGTCATTGACAAGAGGAGGGAAGAATGCTTGATCCCAGAGCCACATGAGGCTGGAAATGTACTGGATGGAAGACACTTTGGGAGGTGTTTCTGCTGTCACTTGTGGTTCCTTGACTTTGCATTCCACGGTTACTATTGAGAGATTGTTGATAGAGCTGAACCATGCTGGAAGAAAGTGTAGGTACTGATAGCCTAAAGGGAAGATAAGCTGACTTTTTTAGAGGACTGGAGGGCAGGTGACAGCATTTGAATTACATGCACAGAGATGTGCACATTGCACATTGCACATTGGATATAGCATGGTAGGCACAGTGGTTGCTGAGTATGTGGCACACTGGTCCCCCAGGGCAGCACTGGGTGCCAGGGTAAGAGCAGCTGCTGCAGGCCATGGACTAGCGGTTTGCTGCCCATGCGCTCCAAGACTTCCTGCTGCAGTGAGGCCAGGGATGTTTTCCCAGGACACGATGTCAGGGAGACTTGGGCCAGGCTTTCCATCAGTTTGGTGGGGGAGGAAACCGCCGAACAGGTCTGACCTTCAGATGCAGTGTGTGGCCAAAGTGGGAGGGGATGTCTGTTTTTCACTAAGGTAGGTGAGAACGTTTTTGTAAGTAGAGAGGAAATGTTCAGAGTGGAAAATTCAGGATCGCGGCCGGCGGCTGGGGAGTGGTCTTGGGGAGGCAGGAGCTGTACTCCAAGCACATATGTGTGAGCTGGCCTCTCAGAAGAAGTCCGCATGCTGGCCTGGGAGAGAAGAGAAGGGTGGGGTAAGGGAAACTTTCAAGCACTCCGGGTTGAAGAGGAAGGAAAGGAGGGGTTCGTGTTGGCTGAGTATCAGCACAGCCAGAGAAGCTCTTGGGGTGTGAGGAGATTGCAGACAGTCTAGAGCAGTGAACTGGGGGAAGTGCCCATTCTAGAAAAGGCTCCTGGAGAAACTGCCCAGCTGCAGTATGAGTTCGTGTGAAGATCTGGTCAGACCCAGGGCTCTGTGACTTTCTCCAGCCATGTGGGACCATCTTTAGCAGGTGAGGCTCTCTTGGCAAGGTGTACTCTGCCTGGAAGGTGGAGGAGGCAGGAGAAAGCAAGAGAGAGGAAGTTTGGAGCCGAATCAGACCCACAACCATGGGACCCGTGCTTGATAGAAAGGCCGGAGAAATTGCAAGGGAGTGACAGGCCAAGGAGACCAGAGGATCAGGATTGGAGACCTCAGTGAGAACCAGGAACCAAGAGATCTGGCTTTAGTCAGGAAGGAGGATCGAAATGGAGAGGGAAACTTCAGTGCAGCCCCAGCCAGTGGAGCCTGGGAAGCCCACTGGCAGGGAGTGGAGAGTCGCAGCATGGAAGAGGACCAAGACGTGATGCCTGGGCATCTGCGGAGGTCCTAATGCCCTCTGGTGACACCTGGGAAGGGAGGGTGCTCATGATGCAGCTGTGGAAAGTTGGGAGCATGCTTGGCTTCTGTTCAGAAACCTCTGCCCCTGTCTACTGTTTTCCAAGATCTGAGGGCTTTGCTGACAGCAAAGTATAAATAAATACTGCCCGACCCGCATGGAGTGGAATTGGGGAAGTGAATGCACAAAAACGCAGCCCCAGGGGTTACGGGGACGGAATACCCCATCAGCTCTGAAGAGGGGCTAGGGCCCTGAGCTCAATGCAGGGTTCAGAAGTCATCACACAGGCACGAGCCCTCCCCTAGCTATATCTTGAGGATGAGGAAGAGGAGGCTTGAGGGGAGCTGGCAGAGAAATTCCAGTCCAAGAGGACCTGGGGAGCACAGAGGCAGCAGTTCCAGAGATCTGCAGGGAAGAGGAACTGGTCAGAAATGTGGAGGCCTATGGGGAGGACGGGGAGGAGACAGGCTGGAGAGGGAGGGGGGTCCCATCAGCAAGGACCTTATCAGCAACCTAAGGGAGACTGGATTTATGCAGTCACAAACTCAGATACGTGTGAGACAGAAGGGACCCACCAAAGAGTCAAGAAGGAGCCCTCGGAGAGTTGGGCCTGGAGCCTGGAGAGCCAGGCCCCACCCAGAGCATCTGTCCCCTCTGCTTCAGGGTCACTGCTGTGCCCCACCACACAGGCCATGTTGCTGGGGAGCCTGAATAGATTTGTTAGAGTAACCAAGAGCCAGAATGCGCCAACATTTAATCCACAAGATAACACAAAGTGAGCAGGATGTCATGTGGAGCACCTGGGAATTGCAGGAGGAGGCCTTGGCACCTGCACGTGACCATGCAGGCCCATGGAAGGGTCTCATGTAGAAGGGCTGTGGTCAGATCTTGATCTGTGTTTTCAGGAGCTGCTCTGGCCAAGAGTGGGACAAGGATCTAGAGGAGATGGAGGCAAGAGGGGAGGCAGCCTGGGGCTAGGACTAAACCGGATGTGCCACCTGCCTCTTTTGGGGGACTTGTCATAAGGGCAGGTGAGAGAGAATAAGGACAGCATTAGAAATGGTGAAGAAATATCTAAAAGGTGAAATTTGTCATTAATGGAGATGAGAGGGTAGAAAGGAAGGGATCAGAGATGTTCCCAAGCCCCCAGGGGGCCAAACTGGCTGGCAGAGGATTTTCAGCTTTCTTAAGGGTTTTTGGAAAATCCTCTCCAGGACACAATATGCCCCAGTGATAGAAGGCTTGGGATGGTTGATTGAAACCAACTAGATTGAAAAGGACATTTGGATGTCTCCATCATTTCTTTCTCACCCCTGTGGGTTCTGCCCCACCCCGACTGCATTCATGCAGGTGGGAGGAGAGCAGGTGGGAGGGGAACAGGTGGGAGGGTAGCAGGTGGGAGGGGAGCAGATGAGAGAGGAGCAGGTGGGAGGTGAGCAGGTGAGAGGGGAACAGGTGGGAGGAGAGCAGGTGGGAGGGGAGCAGGTGGGAGGGGAGCAGGTAGGAGGGGAGCAGGTGGGAGGGGAGCAGGTGAGCAGCAAATCTTCTTAGTCCTCAGTTAGCCTCCCTCCTGGTACTTCACAATGGACTACATTCAAAAGAATTGTTTATCCTTCTTGAAAACTCACGTGGGCTTCTGATGGAGCTTGCACATAAACACAACCAATATTTTCATGCAATTTTTAAAAAATGTATAGTATATCTGAATCCACATTTTTGTCGATCAATTACTGAATCCATTTTATTGCAATGATTTTTCACACAGTGGCTTCAGCAGGTAATAGATGTGGTTTTGGAACCCTATAACGGTCTGAAATCTACTCAGAGACAATGTCTTAAATAAAAGCTAGGAAGTGGGTGGAGGCAGACACAGACTTGTCTGTCTTAGTAGGTCCAAGGCTCTGACAAGTAGTATATAGTATACTTCTTGGGAGGTAACTTTCCCACCCAGTCCTGCTCCTCTGATCTAGCAGCAAAAGTGGAAGCCCACCAAAAAGAATTCTTTTAATAATACAGTAATAAGAATCTTTAGTCATAATAACGGTGCCTACTCTGTATTAATATTTCTAGTGACTTTTGACTATAACGTAAGATGGAGCATGTTGGCATTTATACCTTGGCCACAAAAGGCACTCCTAAAGTAACATCGATGGAACAGCCAGTTGTTTACAAATCGAGCTGCTTCTTAGGCACTTTAGTGAGACTTTCCGGTCGACATCCAAGGAGCTCACCTGGACCAAGAAATGGCCCTCCCACAGGCTCTGAGCGGAAGGGATGGAGACACATTACAGCTGCTGTTGCTTCTATACGTGGCTCAGGATGCCGAGGAGGATTTCAGAGCCTCACCACAGTGGTTAACTTGGTCCCTTTTCTCTGAAAACAAAGATATTTTCTTAGAAACATTCTTACAGTATAGCTATGGTGCTTTTTATTCCATTCTTCTGTAAATAACAAAATACTAATGACTGGTTGGAAGTGTCATTGAACATGAAGTAGCTGTTCTTTGGTTTACTCTTTTCTCCATTCCACTAAATAATAAAGGGTCATGTATTGGTAAGCATTTGCTGCATAACAAATCGCCCCCACAACACAGTGCCTTAACAACTCTTTCTTTAGCTTATGATTTCTGAGGGTAGACAATTGAGCTGGGCTCAGCTGGGTGATTGTTCTGCTGGTCTCACCTGGGCTCACTCACTTTTCCATAGCTAGCTGTGATGGGCTGGGTAGCCAGAGGCTGCTGGCTGCAGTAACAGAGGTGACTGCATCACCCAGCAGTCACCCATCCTGTCCCAGGCTTCATCGTGTGGCAGCCAGAGAGGTGGAGCCCACTGTGCAAGGGCTTGTCAAGTATGTGCCTGTGTCCTGCATGTTACTATCTCATTGACCAGAGCAAGTCACACAGCCAAGCTCAGTCAGTGTGGGAAGGACTGCTTAAGGTCACGATATAGGGAAGTGATAACAAATTGGGTGCCAGTACTACAACCACAGAGCCAAAAACCATAGACTTTTGGCATCATTTTTTTTTTCAGATCATCCAATTGAACAGAATGACAACTACTGAAACAAAAGAACAGTGAATATTGATCTGAGCTCTTTCTAGAAGGCAGTTCTACTCAGAAAAAAAAGAAAAAAATGTGATTTTTAACTTATTTGAGTATTACATAGCTTCACTTCGTTTATAGTGAATGGATGCTGTTTCCCAGAGAGGGCCGTTTTCAGAAAGCCACTGCCCTGGTTCGGAGTGGGGCCTTCTCATTGTCCTGGGTCGGAGCAGGGCCCCCTCGTTGCCCTGGTTCTGAGCAGGGCTTCCCTTGCTGGAGCTCCTGGGCACTGGGTGGCTGGCTGTGTTTTCCCCAATCACTTTCCTAAGACAGGTGCATCCCTGGCATTTATGAAGGAGACTCCCTAGGTCCAAAGAGGTCGGCCTGTCTGACACATGGTTTGCAAGGGCATGGGGAGCCTTCAGTTTACCTTCAAGGTTGTGATAGTACAAGGAACAGGTTCTATGACTAACTTTGAGAATATTTATGGGAGGTTCTCAACCATTCAGCAAGTGTTTATGATCTGTCCTGCTCCACTTTAAGTCACAAAGTAGAGCATGGCTTGACATTAGACAGGGAGATGTAGGGGCACCTCTGGGGCTTTGCGGGAGTGCAGAGGTGCCGCTCATTATCGAGTGCCACTGCGCTCAGGGTGACAAGACAGGCATCCTGTGGGGGTGCCCTCAGGACACTCTGGGTAGTGATAATTGGGCCTGAGGTCCCACAGCCCAGGCCTCTTCCCAGGTATGTGAACACTGCTTCATCCACTTCCCAGCCAGTAGCTAAAAACTGCTGTCTCAGGGAATATCGGCAGTGGGAAACGACTTCTCCTTTCACACAGATAAACTCAGAGAGATTTCAGAGATAAGTAATGAAGCAGGGCTACAAAATACACAGTTTGAGTTTACGGCCATGAAATGAAGTGACTGGAGTCCGGGTGCAGAGGCCTGACCACCCTCCTTCCCTTAGAGATGGTGACCAGATGTTGAATGGGACTTACCTGTGGCAATGCGAAACCTTAAACCTTTCAGACCCGGAGTATGTGGCAGTCACCCCCTAGAAGCAGTGCCCACAGGGGCTGTGCCTTTTCTTCACTGAAGGAAGGAGGGAGAAGGGAACGCTCATCAGTGGAGCAACTTTTCTGCCAGGCCCTGCGAGTGCACTCGGCCATCGAGTCCTCAAAGCACTTGGGGACGGGTCATAGTGCTGTCCTCGTCCTACCTGTGGGGAGACAGAAACTTGGGGTGTTTCCAAGATCACACACATGGCTCTGTTGTCAGCTCTTGGATCTGAGACAGATCTGCTCACTTTAGACTCTGTCTCCTCATGACGCTGTTCTTTCTACATTAGGGGGAAAAAACTGTGTTCCAGTAAACTTCTGTTTCAGCATTGTGCCAGAGTCCACGGACAAAGCTGGAAGAGACGGCACCAGGACCTCACGTCTGGGAACTCGCCATCAAGCTTTCCAAGGCCTTCCTGTCTGTCTTCTCATGTAAAAACTTGAAAGTGTTGGAGGACACAGAATTCTGTAACTGCAATAGAGCATTTACATATACCTCATTCATAAGCATGGAAAGAGGGGCGAGGATTCAGCACTCATTTGAAGAAAACCCAAAAGCATGAATGAGACAGAACAACAACAAATAGAACAATTGACCCAGAGGAAACAGAAAGAATTCAGAAAATAATAGACAACGTTTTGAAAATTATTTTTAGTATCTCCAGAGAGATTTGAGATGCTGATTTGGGTAGAGGAAAATTTGGTGGTTTTGTTTTGCTCATTTGTTTGTTTACCTCATAGCACTGGCCAGAACCTCAAACACGTTGTTGAGTGTAAGTGAACGAACATTCTTGCCTTGCTCCTGATCTTAGGGGGAAGCTGTTAGCTTTCATGATGAAAGATGGTGTTTGTTGTAGTTCTTTATCGACACTGTTAATCAGGTATAGGAAGTTCCCTTTGTCACTTCTTTGTTGAAGAAGATTTTTTATTTTATTTTTATTTGACAATAAATGGGATATTCATATTTGTGGGATATATAGTGATGTTTTGGTACATATAACTTGGTGATCAGATCGAGGTAATTAGCATATTCATTAACTCAAACATTGATCATTGCTTTCTGTTGAGAACATTCAATAACCTCCTTTGCAATAACTATTTGCAACTGTATAATATATTTTTAACTGTTTTCATGCTACAGTGCTGTAGAACACAGGAACTTACTCATATCTAGCAGTAATTTTGTATGTTTTAATACATCTCTTCTTACCTCTCCCTTCCTCCTACTCTGCCCACCCTCTACTATTCTTCCTTCTACTTTTACTTCTTTGAAATCAACTCCTTTTAGTTTCCACAGGTGGAACATGCAGTGCTAAACTTTCCCTCCTGACTTACTTCATTTAACATAATGTCCTCCAGTTTCATCCATGTTTGCTGCAAATGACATAATTTCATTATTTTTTATGGCTGAATATTATCCTGTGGTGCTGAAATGGGAGAGTTCCCTGATTCCCCTTGCAGGATGTTTGATGAGTGTGGCTCGCCTGTTCTGTTGCTGCTCAAACCCATTGTGGGACTGGAGCATGCAGAAAGGCAGGTGCAGAGGCTGGGGTGAGTGCTTTGTGCTCCGAACCAGCAGTAGTGTCTAGGGGTGGGTGTCTGCAACCCTAGTGTTACAAAGCTCTTTCAGCTTTGCTGTCCACAGATGACTTGAATGCTAACAGGCTCAATGAACCCTCTGCCTTTTCGCAAGGACAGAGGGCTAGATCCAGAGCTGTTGCCCAGCATCCTGGAAAAATCAGGTCACACATGGGCTTGAAGGATGAATGCGAGGTTTTATTGAGTGGTATAGGTGGTTTTCAGTGGGATGGATGTGGAGCTGGGATGGAGACTGGAGTGGGAAGGTGATCCTCCCCTGGACTTGGGCTGTCCAGTGGCTGGACTCCTCTCTGACCACCCCCCGCCGAACTCCTCTCAGCGTTCAGATGTTCCTCCTCTTCTCCCTTTCTCTGCCATGTTGTTCTGCCATTTGTCTGTTTGCTGGTCTGCTGGCTTGCTGGTCTGCTTCTGGGTCCTGGGGTCCGGGATTTATATGGATGCAGGCATGTGGGCTAAAAGACAACTTTTTGGGCACAAAACCAGGAATGCCCTTTCTCACTTAGGGCCACAGGTATCCCAGCTTGAGGGTGGGGCTTTGCCAGGAAACTGCCGTCTTCTACCCAGTATTTCCGTTTCCTGTCCTATCAGTGTACAACTACCCCATTTTCTTTATCCATTTATCTGTTTGTTGTTGAACACCTAGGTTAATTCCCTATCTTGGATATTGTGAATAGCACTTCAACAAACAAGTGACGTGTAGGTGTCTCTCTAATGTACTGATATCCTTTCCTTTGGATAAATGCCAAGTAGTGGGGTTGCTGGATGGTATGGTAGTTCTATTTGTAGTTTTTTGAGGAACCTGCATATGGACATTCAATTCGTCAGGTACTACTGAGGTAATCATATATGGTGTTTCTTTATTGTCCTTTATTTTTTCATCCTTTAATTATGTGGTATATTGCATTAACTGCTTTGCAGATAATAGACCATCCTTGCATTGGGAGGTAAATCCCACTTTGTCTTGGTTTATAAGCCTCTTTAAGTGTCACTGGATCTTATTTTCTAATCCTTGGATAAGGATTTCTTTGCCTATATTCACAAGGGATGTTGGCCCACAGTTTTCTCTTCTTGTGCCATCTTTCCCGGACTCTGGTATGAGGGTAATATTGACTGCACAGAATCAGTTGGGAATTATTCCTTTCTTTATTTTCTGAAAGATTCTGTTTAGTACTGGTATGATTCCTTTTCAAGTGTTTGTTAGAAGTCACCAGTGAAGCCATTTGGGCCTGGCCTTTTCTTTGTGGGAACAGTTTCAATTACTGAACTGATTCTATTACCTTACCGGTTTAAGTCTCTTGTTTTTGTTTTTTGGTTTTTTTGAGACGGAGTCTTGCTCTGTCACTCAGACTGGAGTGCGGTGGCGCAATCTCAGCTCACTGCAAGCTCTGCCTCCTGGGTTCATGCCATTCTCCTGCCTCAGCCTCTGGAGTAGCTGGGACTACAGGCGCCCGCCACCACACCCAGGTAGTTTTTTTGTATTTTTAGTAGAGACGGGGTTTCACCGTGTTAGCCAGGATGGGCTCGATTTCCTGACCTCTTGATTCGCCTGCCTCGGCCTCCCAAAGTGCTGGGATTACAAGCGTGAGCCTCCGCACCCGGCCAATCTCTTGTTTTAAAGAAAATCTGAAGGTTGTCCTTTATTCTTGTCTCAGTTTTAGTATTGTGATGTCTAATCTGTTGGCATGAAGTTGTTCATCATATTCCATTTAAATCCTTTTAGTTTCTGTATGGCTGGTAATAATATTTACTCTTTCATGCCTCATTTTAGTAATTTAAGTTTCTCTTTCTTTCTTGGTCAGTCTAGATAGAAATTGATCGTTTTTTGGATCTTTTCAAATAGCTGACTTCTGGTTCCATTGATTTTTCTGTCTTTATTTAGTCTTCCATTTTATTAATTTTTACTCAGATATTTATGACATTCTGCCCTCTGTTTCCTTTGGCTTAAATTTGCTCTTTTTTACCTATTTTGTTTAGGCATGAGCTGGGGTTAATTATTTGACATTTTTTTCTTCTTATAATGTATGTATTCTAGGCTATAACGTTCTTTCAAACACTGTTTTAACTGTGTCCTAAAAATTTTGATTTGTTGTGTTTTAATTTTTATTTACTTGAAAATATTTCTATAGCCATTGTGATTTTACATTTTTCTAATGAGTTATTTATTAATGTGTTGTTTAATTTCCAAATATTCAAGGACTTTGTTCTTTCCTATTATTTATTCTTAAGTAAATCTCGTTAAGGTTGAAGGACATAGTTTGTATAATTTCTTTTAAATTGATTGATACTTGATGGATGGCTTAGTGTCTGATGTGTTCTGTGGAATATGCCATGTGAATAAGGAAAGAATGAGTGTTCTGTTGTGCAAAGTGTTTTATACAGGTTTGCAAGGTCAGGTGGGTTAATTGTGCTGTTTGTGTCTCCTGTTCTTGGTGTTTGTCTGCCTAGTTGTCACAATTAGGAGTGGAGAATCAGAACTTTTAAAATACTTTTTAAATTACTTTTAAAAAGTAATTTTAAAATACCTTAAAATTACTTTTAGGGAATTGCCTATTTCTTTATTTTGTCAGTGTTTACTTCATGTGTTTTGGGGGCTTCGTTGTTAAGTGTGCGTACCTTTATAATTGTTACATCTTGCTGAACTGTTGGCCATTTTATTATAAAGCTTCTGTCACTGAAACACCAGGGATTCCATCTAGAACCTGCTGCTCCCGTCACAGAAAGCCAATCACTGACATGATTATTGCCAAGGAAGAGGGCTTTAATCAGGTGCTGCAGCCGAGGATATGGGAGCTCAGTCTCAAATCCATCTCCCTGCTGACTGAAGTTAGGGGTTTATGTAGCAGGGAAGAAGTGTAACAATGTATAGGAAAACAGGAACTCTGGAGGAACAAGGAAGCAATCATGATGAATGAGGGCCTTGGTGTCTCCTTGTCTGGATGCAGTGATTTGGTCAGTTTCAGTTCTTTGATACTTTTTGAGAGGCCTGGGGACACTTTTCTGAGGAAGGAACTCAGATAAAACAATTTTAAGTTTCAATCTTTAAGACCAGAAGTGTCAGTTTCTATGTTTATCCAAAAAAATTATCTACTGGACTATTGAGTTGGTTTCATGTCCCTCTTTGTGTCTAATAATATTTTTTGTCTTAAACTGTCTTGTCTGATATTAACATAGTCACTCTATCTTAACTATTATTGTTTTTGTGATATATCTTCTCCTATCCTTTTGCTTACAATTGATTTTTGTTTCTGAATTTAAAGTTTGTCTCAAATAGAAGGGACATACCTGAATCACGTTTTTGAAATAAACCTTACAATCTCTGTCTTTTGATTGGTGTGTTTAGCCCATTGGCATTAACCGTAATTTTGGTATGATTGGAATAATGTCTGCCATTTTGATTCTTGTTTTCTGCATGTATCCTGGTTTAGTAATTGTTATTGTTTCTCTATTTCTTCTTACTTCTGTTTTTATGTGTTAAGTAAATATGTTTAGAATACCATCTTAGTTTCTCTGTTGCTTTTTAACTGTATTGTTATTTCCTTAGTATTGTCTCTGCAAATTACAATAAGCATCTAAATTTATCCAGGTTACTTCAAGGTAGTGCTAACTTCATTCTGGTAAAATATAGAAACCACACTCCAGTACAGCCCGATTGTCCCCATTTTTTGCTCATACTGTCGTGTATATATTTCATAGGCATGTTATAAATCCAACAGTAGTGTTAAACAACTGTTAACTTATACAATTATGTCTTTTAAAAATTATAACAGGGAAAAACAGTTTAGAGATGTCTCAAAGAACTAAAGATAGAACTACCATTTGATCCAGCAATATCAGAAATCAATATATCAAAAAGATACCTGCACTCATATGTTTATTGCAGCACTATTCACAATAGCACTGTTGTGAATAGTGACACTTCACAATCAACGTGTCTATTAATGGATAATTGGATTTAAAAACGTGGTATATACATATAGTGTAATACTCTTCATCCTTAAAAAAGAATGAAATTACGTCAGTTGCAGCAACATGGATTCAACTTGAGGCCATTATCTTGAATGAAACAAGCCAGGCACAGGAAGACAAACATCACATGTTCACCTCATAAGTGAGTGCTAAAAAATGTGTTCATATGGATGTAGAGAATGAAATGATAGATAAGGAAACTCAGAAGGGTGAGAGAGTGGGAGTGGGGAGGATGATGATAAATTGGTTAATGGGTACAAGGTATGTAATTTGGGTGATGAATATTCTAAAAAGCCCTGACCTGACCACTATGCAATTTATACATGTCATAAAATTGCACATGTACTCCATAAATGTTTACAAATAAAAAGGAAGAAAGATCTATAATCCTTAAACAAGCAATGAACCACTCAGGATCACAGGAGAATAAAAATGTATTTATACAGTATTACATAGTTACCCTCACTCATATTTACTGTTCCCAGGGCTCTCCGTCTCTTCCTGTGAATTCAAATTGCCATCTACGTCATCTACTTCCAGCCTGAAGACTTCTTTCACTGTTTCTTGAAAGACAGGTCTGATAGGAACAAATTCATTCAGCCTTTATTTACCTGGGAATGTCTTTCTTTTGCTCTCATTTTTGGAGAGGTAGTTTTGTTGGATATCGAATTCTTGTTTGGAAGTTTTTTTCACTTGTAACATGTCACTCTGTTGTCTTCTAGCCTCCATTGTTTCATATAAATCAGACATCAGTTGTCCTGATTTCCTGTTCAGGACGAGTCTTCTGTGTTTTTTTTCTATTGCTTTCAAGATTTTCCCTGTTTTTCAATCATGTAATTGCCGTGTCTTGGTGTTGGTCTTTTCCTATTTGAAGTTCACTAAGCTTGAATCTACAACTTTTTTCTTTGTATTTGGGAAGTTTTCGGCCATTATTTCTTCAACTTTTTTAAAAAAACATTTGTCTCCTCTCCTCCTTTGGTTTTTTTTTTTTTTTTTTTTTGAGGCGGAGTCTCGCTCTGTCGCCCGGACTGGAGTGCAGTGGCCGGATCTCAGCTCACTGCAAGCTCCGCCTCCCGGGTTTAGGCCATTCTCCTGCCTCAGCCTCCGGAGTAGCTGGGACTACAGACGCCGCCACCTCGCCCGGCTAGTTTTTTTTGTATTTTTAGTAGAGACGGGGTTTCACCGTGTTAGCCAGGATGGTCTCGATCTCCTGACCTCGTGATCCGCCCGTCTCGGCCTCCCAAAGTGGTGGGATTACAGGCTTGAGCCACCGCGCCCGGCCTTTTTTTTTTTCTTAATGCAGTCTCGCTCTGTCACCCAGGCTAGAGTGCATTTGTGTGATCTCAGCTCACTGCATCCTCTGCCTCCTACAGTCAAGTAATTCTGCCTCAGCCTCCCGAGTAGCTGGGATTACAGACACATGCCACCATGCTCAGCTAATTTTTGTACTTTTTTAGTAGAGACAGGCTTTCACTATGTTGGCCAGGTTGGACTCTCCTCTCCTTTTCAAACTCCCATTGCAAATACATTGTTATGCTTGATATTTTCCCACAGATATTTGAGATTTTGTTCCTTTTCCCTTAACGTTTTTCTTTCTGTTCTTCAGCTTGGATAATTGATCTTTCAAATGTGTAGTTCCCTCGGTCATAACAAATCTGCTGTTGAGCCCTTCTTGTGAATTTTCATTTCATATTGTGTGTTCATTTCCATCCAGTTACTTCTTATGGGTTCTATGCCTTTTCTTACATTGAGTCATTGTCATCACCTTTTCCTTTTATTATTAAATATGGATTTCTTTAGTCTGTGAACATATTTGTCACTGTTGCATTGAAGTCTTTTTTTTTTTTTACTAAATCCAACAACTAACTGTGCCCCCTACTCCGAGATAGTTTCTATTGACTGCTTTTCAACTGTGCCCCCTACTCTGAGATAGTTTCTATTGGCTGCTTTTTTAAAAAAATAAAAAATAAAAAAATTTTAAAAACTAAAAAACTGGGTATGGGTCATGCTTTCCCGTTTCTATACCTGGCTAGTAATTTTTGTTGTGAATGAAAACTAAACTAGACGACTTGAATGATACAGGAAAGCAACACAGGATTCTGATTTTTACCCCTAAGGTTATGATTGTTACTTGGTGTTTCCTAAAAAAAAAAAACAACAACAACAACAAAAAAAAAACTGTTGTTTTGGGTGTCTTGTTTTAGTTTTTCTAGTGACGTATCTGTCTGGACTAAATATGCAGAGTCTTTCTCCTCTGCAGTGTTCAGTCACTGACGTCTTTCCTCAGCTTTCCTTTTTTTTTTTTTTTAACTCTTTTTTTAATTGTTAAGCTTGACTTCCTGGGATTCATTCCTGGGTCTGCATCGCTTAGAGGTCAGACAGGTAATTATTGGGTAGAGGTTGGGCTCAGATACCTCAAGCAGATAAGGTTTCTCCGTCTGCCGATAGCTCCATGTGTGGTTTGGACAGTGCATTCAAGGTTCAGGCAATTTTCCAGTCTGCTCCAGCCCCTGCTCCTGTCTGGCTCTCTTCTGCCCGCTCTGCGCATTTCCATTGCCACCAGGTCCATTTGGGATGTGAGGAGAGCTTACCCAGCCCCTTGATGCTTCCCTCATTTCCAGGAGCTCCCCGTTAAATTCTTGATTGTCCTCCAGTTTGCCATTTGACCCAACCAGAGTTATAGCCTTAGACTAGGAGAGCTGGAAGCACCTCCACTGGCAGTTGGGCATGCTTTTCCACCCTCTGCTCTCAAGCAACTCAACCGTTTCCAGCAGTGAGGTTCCTGGTTTCCACGGCTAACCCCATTCTAGTAGAAGCACTTCATGGACCAAGCTGGTGAATGACTTGGAGCAGCCCAGGGCAAGAACACCACAGACTCCCACTGTTGCTACTCAAAATTTAGCAGTTTTTAGTAAATAACACCTTTCAATATATTGTTGGCTGCTGGTCAGTTTGAGAGCCTGGCTATGGCTGTGTTTGACAGTTTTGTCCACTTGTTTCCTGGGCACGAGATTGGCCTGCCTCCTGACTGCCCTAGCAGAAGCCATGCCAGGATACTATCTGAAGCACTGGACGTGCATTTCCCAACATGCAGTAAATATGGACAAAGAATGTGTTGATGCCCACACATGGCTTGTGGTTAGGTTGAGAATTTTAATCAAATTAATTATCTTTCAATAATATGATATATATTTACTTATGGCATTAGAAGATTAAATTACTCATTTCCCTCCCTTGGAGCAGTCCCTAAATAGAGAAATACATTTACAGATTCCAGATTCTTTCAGATCTGTGTGTAGATCACTCACAAAAAGGAATCAGTTTTGCCTCCTTATAGTTGCATCTCGTCTTGTGCTGCCCAAATTGCAGCAACCACCTTATTCTGTGAAGAGCCACCAGCATGAAGAACTTTGGCTCATCCTAGAAATTGAATTTCCTTCATGAAGCAAATATGTGCCACCATTGAGGGCATGCCAAATACAATTTTCAAAAATAAAATAAAAAATATGAGCATGATTCGAATAGTAGCATGGCATCTAATGTTTTGATTTTCTATATCAAAAATATTAATAACTCATTTAAATGTGTCGCTCAAGGCATATTTCTCAAAAAATAAAAATCAATGTCTTTACATTATTATCTTAGATATCTCGTCTTATGCATATCAATAAAAGGCATTGGGGTGTTAAATGTAGTCATTCGGTGAGAAGGAAAAAATCTCCCAGATAATAATACAAGGGGATCATTTTTCATTTTCCTCTAAAACAACATGATAAGAAAAGGGGTGTGGACATCTATCCAAATGTATGTGCTGAGAAGATAAAATCTTTTAAATTTTTCAGACTTGTGCTGATCATATCTCTTGATGTGGCTTCCGTACCACTAGGGAAAATTGTGGGTGAGTAGAGACCTGTTCCATCTGTGGCTGCCTTAATAAAGGGAACAATGGCCAAAGAATTGTAATCTTTTGTTACTATAAGGCTATAATTATTATAATGAAATCCAGCTTTCTGTATTTACATGGAGCTGTGAGAGAAATACCTTCTGACACGGGTCATTGTGACAAATGTAGTTTGAAGAGTAGTTAAGAGGCTGATAATTCATGAACCTCTTCCACACTCAGTTTTGAACAAGTAGTAGTAAAATGTTGATTCTAAATGAAATTGTAGTTTAATAAAGTTGTCCCAAACTTGGCTGAAGGCCCCCTTGTCTCAAGTAGTACTCACTGAAACAAAATCCAGTACCAATAAAAAGGATCCTTCAGAATGCCCTGTAATGTAGATGTGCTCGAGGGCTTATTAAAACATCTCTCTTGATGGGCCTGCCTCTGTCTTCAGCACTTTGGTAACTCTCTAATATGTGTCTAAAGTCTGTTTCTGCAGTGATTAGCCTTGAGGCTGAAACTGGCCCAATTGTCCCATAGAACTGATATTTGTGGTTTCTTTGAATAAACAGAAATTGATCCTCCCAACCCTAAAACTTGAGAAAGTCACGTTTGTCTTATCTGAGTTCCTTTCTCAGGAAATCAACCATCAGGCCTCCCAAAGAGCACAGGAACTGAAACTCACCAAATCACATCTGGAGGATGAGACACGAGACCCCTCACCCATCACAATTGCCTAAATGACCACATGCTGCCTGTTGACCAGCCCCTCATCCTTATCCCTCCCTAATTCCTGTTTTCCCACACATGGTTAAATTTCTTTCCTGTTATATAAACTCCTAATTAAATTTATTTATTTAGAGACAGGGTCTTGCTCTGTCACCCAGGCTGGAGTGCAGTGGCACAATCTTGGCTCACTTAAGCCTTGACCTCCCAGGCTCAAGCAGTCCTTCCGCCACAGCCTTCTGAGTAGCTCAGACTACAGGTGCTCACCACCATGCCCAACTAATTTTTGTGTTTGTTTTTTGTAGAGAGAGGGTCTGTGTTACTCAGGCTGATCTCACACTTTTGGACTCAAGTGATCTTTCTGTCTTGGCCTCCCCCAAGTACTGGGATTACAGGCATGAGCCACTGCACCTGGCGAAATCTGTAATTTTAGTTGGTTGGGGAGACAGATTTGAGGCTGATCTCCCATCTCTGTGGCTGCAACACCCAGTTAAAGCCTTCTCCTTGGCAGTCCTCATGGTCTCAGTGAGGGACTTTCTGTGCAGTGAGCAGCAGGCCTGTGACCAAACCTCTAGCATTTCAGTAACAAGGCCTTGAGAATTCCTTTCAACCTGACCAATGTAGATAAAAATAGCATCTCCTACTTATCATACCATAATATTATAAGGAAAAAAGTGATGATAAACATTAAAATTAAATAGAAGAAACACATTATTTGAATTCAAGGTATTGGTGATGACAATGTGTTGATTTAAAAGAGTACAGAGAAGCAGTCTTTGTATTACAATACAGTTCAGATATGTATTAATCATGCTACATAGCGGGCAGAGTGCATCATTAACATCCAAGGATGAGCCCAGCCTTTATTTCAACCAATATATTTATTTTTTCTCTAGCAAACAGTTTCACAGTATTTCCTAAAAACATAAGAACCCACGTCTGAACCACTGGTAGTTTGGGATGCATCACAAGCTCTCATACGTAGAAAGAAACTGTAACAGGTTACAGGCCATGCAGCTGTACTGATTCTCATGCTGTGTTGTTAAAAGGTAGATCTCTAAAATAATACAAAGAGGCATATCGTTTGTTGGAGATGTTGTGGCTGTAAAAATGATTAGAAGGGTGACGATAGTCTGTCCTTATGGATGAAGAACAAACACATCGATCTTTGGTGCTCTCGGTACAAACGGTACACGTGGCTGGCACTCTGATTCATCTGGAAGCAGCAGCAGTGGAAGGAGGTGAGAAGGAGGCCCCCACTGTGCAAAGCGTGCTGAATGATTCTTGCCTGGGCTCATCTGTAGCAAAGAATGTGTTCTCATTCACAAGTCGAGGAAAGAGGAAAAGCTGCTACTGTGCTGTCCTGGAACTTGCAACTGGCTGAAGATCCCAGAAGAAAAGATGTTTTCCTCCTGGATAATGAAGCCCGCATTGTGCCCCATGCACCAGACCCCGGAAGAACACGAGACTGTGCTAATGAAAACAGCCTCTGCCCAGCTTAAAGAATAAATCTTTAGAGAAAGAAGTACCTGCTGTTGTTCACTGGTGTTCGTTAAAAAACACCCCCTTAATACGGTTCATCTGAATCTTCAGTAAGTTTTCATTGCACCTCAAATTCATGTGTAGGCAAAAAGTAAGCCAGCTTCAGTGATGCCATATGTTAGGGGACAAGTAATTAGAAATCCCATTTTTGGAAAGGTGAGAACCACCGGGGATATGGCGGAAGTCTGTGCCACCCTGAAACAAGAATATGTGAAGGAAGGAACACTCGTCAGTTACAATACAAGAAGTTTCTTTAGAAATGGAATGTATAGCTTGGAGTCCTATAATCTTACATAAGACATGACACACACAGGCCAAGACTGTAAAATACAGCTTCAGGACTCATTCAGCCAAGATAACAGTGGTGCTTCAAGGAGGCCTGGTGGTGGAGGGTGCTGAGACGCCATGGGGGACAGGGCATCTGTAACTTGAGGTCCCAGCAGACGGCCATTCTCCCAGCAAAGCATGTAGGGTTCTTCTGGCCCAGGCTGGGTGATGTTCGGGTGTTTCTCAATGTGGTAGATGCTATGGAATTTGTTTCTTCTAGAAAATAGAGGAAAAAGCAAGCCACTGGGACAGATTAGTCCACTGTTGTGTCTCTTCCTCTAATGCTTTGCTTTAGCCCTTTAAAAATGCCCCTGGGCAGCAGATCACCCAACAGCTCAGTAAACCCAGACTCTCTGCAGGGGACCTCCCAGGAGCCCCAGCTCCCACCTTCTCCTTCCCCCGCCTCACAGCCCTGAGTCTCAGCCCCTCTTTGAACTTCTCAATCACTCCATGGGCTTTCCTGTCTCGGGGGTCCTTGCAGCCCTTCCTTCTGCCTAGAATGTTCTTTCTCTTTCCCTTCACTTGGCTGGCTTCTTATCACCCTCCCGATCTCCATTTAAATGCCATTATTTGTGTGTGTGTGTGTGTGTGTGTGTGTTTATTTTCTGTCTTGCTGGACACAGTTGTCTTAGGTCACATTTCCCAGAAGCAGACACTGATGTGGGAGCCATGAACAAGTGATTTTTGAAGAGATTCCTCCTAGGGAGGAGCAGCGAGTGAGTGGGGAATTCATGCAGGGGAGCTGTCTCAGCCAGAGTCCCACACAGGGAATCTCAGCCTGACCTGCAGGGGACTCTGCCATGAAGGTGATGGCTGTGATGGTCGAAGACCAGCTGGCTGCCACCACCAGGGAGCTGTGCAGCGAGCAGCCACAGGCTCCCTGAGGAACAGAGAAGTCAACTCCTAGACGGGTCTCCAGATCCTAGCCCAGAGCTCGCACACAGTAGGCACATAATTATAATTAATATTTGGTCGATTCATCTAAGAAATAAGTGAAACTATCAGAGGAGAACTCCAAGGTAAATCTCATATGTGTTAAAGATAGGAATGAAGCCAAACTCTGTGTGAGCACCCAAGCCCTTGATAGTCCTCTGAGTGCAAATCTTAGGTGACCTTGAATTTGCTGAATGCTTTAAAAATCACCTTGTGTGAAATGCAAGAAGCAGGAATGGAACTCAGGCCTCCTGGTACATAGCTGGCTTCTTAGGCCTGTGTAGTGACAGGCATCGATCTTCTGTCTCAGGGATGACATGGTTAACACATCTAATGTTGTTCCCAAGCAACACCCAGCATCATGCTGAGACCCAAGAGGAGAATATGTTTTCCACGAATCACAAAATGAAGACAGACTTTAAATAAGGAATAAAAGCATGACATGAGTATTATGAATGACCTGCCATTAGTATCTTAGTAAAACAGAAATCCCCCAATCATTCTAGCCAGAAAGTGCTTACTTTGTGAGCCCTAAAGCAATAGAGCAGAAGACAAACGGGCAGGTGAAAGGCAGCCAGTGGCCAGGTCCGCACTGCTCTCCTGGGCCCTGCCCGCAGCCAGAGCCAGCATCCTCAGCCTGGTGTTTTTTAAACACATTGCTGCAGAGGTCCCACCTAAAACCAATCATATCAAAACTTCTGGGGTCAGTATTTTTCGTAAAGTCCTGCGGGTGATCCTGATTGCAGAAGCGTGGGTCTAAGGCGCTGGTATACACCGTGATCATAATCACTGAAGCAGTCAGCTTATTGTATAAAGGGCTGAGCCTGTTCTGAATACATTTGGCTGCAATCACTAATCACTGCACACATCCCTTAACGTGTACTCCATGGAACACTCATCTCATGGAAAGAAAAATGGTTTGGGAGCACTGAATACCTGTCCCCATCTCTGAAAACTCATAGCACTCACTAGAAAGTCAGAGCCCCATGAGTCCCACACATTATAGCCAGGCAGAGCCCACCTGTCTGACTTCAACCCTGTGACTCGTGAATTAATCTGGCCTTGCATCTTTTTGTTCCAAAAGACCATCATTTTGACTTTCTGAATGCTTCACCGTGTGGACTTGGGGAAACACTCCTGGCCTCATTGTGCCCAAGCTGGCAGGTTCTGTGCTGCGGGGGAGAAAGATGACAGCTGTGCCAGTGCCACTGAAAAGGACCTGGCCTCAAGTCACAGGAGCAGAGTCAGAGTGTGCTTTCCTTGGACAGGCTCAGGAAGGCTGCTGTCACCTGGAGAAGACTGTCCCATCTGTGGGAAGGCAGCTGACGATCCCAGTGCCCGTGCAGACCAGAAGATGCAGGGACTCTGAACTCAGAACAAAGAATGAAGGAGGCAGCAGACAGTTTGTCATCCTCACTGCTGAGATGGAGATTTGACAGTGAGGTCCAGGCTCCTGATGTGCTCTAGGGGAAAGAAGCTGAGTGAAGGAGCCACCCTGAGTGATGCCTGTCCAAAGCCCTCTCCCGAGTCTGTCAAGCTTCAGCCTGTGCGTGAGTTACCTGGGTCTGGTTAAAGTGCAGGTCCCAGGGCAGGTCAGGGCGGGCCTGAGAGTCTGCATTCCTACAGCTGCTGGGGGCCCCACCCTGAGCAGGAAGGACGTGAACTTTCCTGGATGAAGGACCAAATGCATGTTCTCTGACCACTTCAGGGACAGAGGAGGCACAAGACCGACCTTTCCTGGGAGCATAGCCCTTCTCTAGCCACACGGCCTGACCCCTTGTAGCCCCTTGTGGAAGCCCGAAGATCACACCTGCCCTCTTCTTGTTGCACGACTTTTCCTTAGGTCAGCTAAAGACAGGGTCCTTGTCTGTCTCACAGCCACGAAAATTCAGGCTTGCAGACAATTTGAAGGGTGAATAAAGCAGGGCTTTATTGAGTGAAAAGGAAGAAAAGGAGGAAACAAGGACTCTCCATAAGCCCAGAGTCCCTGCTAGAGTGCTTCCCACCTGGCAGTTTGAATCCCAGGTTCCACACAGACAGAGTAAACAGTGCAAACCTCTGTAGCTCCACGTCAGTGCACACTCTTCCCAGTGCGCAGGCCAGTTGGAGTTTTTCCAGGGCCCCTTCCCACCTGACTGTCTCATTCTAAGGATGACCCGTCCAGTGAAGACAACTCTCACACCTGCACTTCCTGCCCAAGCGCGCCCTGCTCTGAAGGACACCCCCAGCATCTCCACTCTCCCCAGGACGGTATGCCACTCTCTTGGGTCCCCCGTCACTCCGGGGCCCTCTTGAAAAGAGCCTAGTAAAGGAGAGCCCAGAGGTGCTCTGACCTGTGTGGTGTGGAGCAGAGCCTCCAGCCTCCTCCTTTCTGGCGACTTCCCTGCAAGTCTCAACTTCCAAGCACCACCCCTCTAACTTCTGCCCCATGTGGAGTCCATCCAGAAGGGCCTGTGCCCACCTGGTGGCATCTGCCTACTGCTTCCTTGAAATCTCAGAAGACTCCTTCCAGGATGGGAGGGAGGGAAGGAGAGCCACACTGGGCTTCCCACTCGGCCCATATGATATGTGTATGATGGGGGCACCATCCTCTCCACTGTGTCTGTAGCTGCTAGAAATGCAGCAGCTGGGCTGGGCATGGTGGCTCACTTCTGTAATCCCAGTAATTTGGGAGGCTGAGGCAGGTGGATCCCCTGAGGTCAGGGGTTTGAGACCAACCTGGCCAACATGGTGAAACCCCGTCTCTACTAAAATACAGAAATTAGCCAGGCGAGATAGCAGACGCCTGTAATCCCACCTACTCTGGAGGCTGAGGCAGGAGAATCGCTTGAATCCAGGAGGCAGAGGTTGCAGTGAGTCGAGACTGTACCACTGCACTCCAGCCTGGGCGACAGAGGGAGAGTCTGTCTCAAAAAACCAAAAAAGAAAGAAAGAAAAAGAAATGCAGCAGCTGGTCCAGTTTTGTGGGAGAAGTGGGAGACATAATTGCACTGCAGCTGCTGGAGGCATGTGCTTTCTTTTTGCTTCAGGTAATGACCGGAAAGAAATGAATGTGCTCATAAAAGGGACTGTTCTTTTCTCTGTCCCTATCCCGTTCCTTGGTTAGCAGAATGGACCACTTTGTTTCAGGTGGAGTTGTCCCCTTGTAGCAGCCCCATCTGTCTGTCGTGAGTGTGGGCTGGGGAGGGGTATGAGAATACCAAACTCCTAGGGCTGGTGACCTCGGGAGGTGTCTGTCATCCAGTCATTTCTACTCCCTTCTCATGACACCTGGAGTCTAGTCTGACCACGCAGGACTTCAGTGTCTGGGGTATCAGAAACTGAGATAAAAATGACGCTAACCTTGAGGAGCGTTTTGAAAGAGCCAGTGGCCAAACCAATGAGAGGCATGACGCACATTGTCCTGATCACCTCTGTGGATCTGTAAGCAGCCGACAGGATTTCCAAAACATGAGGAATGAGGACTTTATATATTCCCATAAGTACTCAAAATGTGCCATTTGAGGTCAAAGGCAAGAGGTAGTCACAGCATTTGATGTAACAATTCCGGCTGAAGAAAGGCAGCAGGCAGCATTTTTCTTGCAGTCCTCTTTTGGAAGATTCACTTCTGCATAAATGTGTTCACCTGAACCGAAGGTGGTCCTGTGCCCCCTGTTCATACATGTCACCACAGCCACTCATCTGCTGGGCTTCTCAGAGCTGATGCATGTCCATAACCAATTCTGAAGGCCTGAGGGACTCTGGGGACATGGCGGAATTCACATCTGCTGGCTCATCACACTGACCTGAGGAAATTTTCTCACCCTATGTGAGGAGACAGAAAGTGCACATGTCCCTCGAATACCCGCCCACTGCAAGTGACATGACACCCTTTGGTGTCGGAAATACAAGCTCAATAAATCATCAGTCAGGGACTGCTGGAATTTCTGCAAACTGAAAACTGTTCCCCCCCTTAGCCTTTACCGTGATTTGACCACAGGAGGAGAATTTCTATATGTGACCAAAAAGGCAAGAAGAAAATATTCACATCCAGGCAGTGTGTGACAGGAGAGTGACTCGTGTGTCCATGTCTAGCGCTTGTCCTAGCTCAAACGGGTTGGCATCCTTGTTTTACATGTGATGAATCTGAGGTTCCAGCTGCTTGTTTTCCATCTTGTCTTATGTTAGAATCACATATGATTAATTCACTTATAAGATTCCACTTGCCCAGAGAGAGCATCAGGGACCTGGGCCTCAGGAGTGTTGAAGCCCCTGAGTGAGCCCCAGAGGCAGCCCACCCCAAGGACCTGCCCAAGGGTCTCAGCTAGGAAGGGGTGGGTCAAAATTTAACTCCAAATCTCATGCTTTTTCTGTTCTATTATTCTGACTAACCCGTATCTTAAGGTCAAGTGGATCCAAATTGTCTAAATCAAAACCAAAAATGCCAGCTTTCTATTAAAAAATCAATGTTTGTAAAATTTACCCCAGAAAAAAAGTACAAAAAAATACTGAACCCCAGTTAATGGTATGATGCCGAAGTGTTTAGTGGGAGTGTCCTGCTGTGTGTAACTCACTCTGAAACGCATCAAAAAAGATCAGATGAAGCGATGGGTGGATTGGAGGATGAACAGATGCAGGCATAATGATAAAGCTGGTGTGGTAAAGATGCTAATTGTAGAACATAAGTGATGAATACGTGAGCATTCACTAGATAATTCTTTTAAGTTGTTCTTTCGTATCTATTTGAAGTGCAGGTTGATGCAAGGAATAAAAAAGATGTCTTCTCTGCACCATTTGTTGACTAAAATACTTTTAATCTGCTGTTTAAAAATGGTCATATACCAATTTCAGTATTGTATTTTATAACATTATGGAGTTTATATGGACAGGCAAAATATTCTTCTGGCAGAGTTAATTTACTGAACAAATGTGTAGCAACACTGCTCTGAAAATATATGGGCCATCCCACTTAAATGAAGTGCTTAGCTATAAAGCTTTTAGAAGAAAACAGAAAATCTCTGTAACCCAGGGTAAGGTGAAGAGTTCTTAGCTATGACATCAGAAAAACAATCTATAAAAGAAAGAATAGACAAATTTTTCTTATCAAAATTAAAAACTTTTGCTCTGCAAAAGACACTGTCAAATGATGAAAAGACAAGCTACACACTGGGAAAAAAAAATTTGTAAATTGCATATCTTGACAGTTTTTATCCAGAATACAGAAAAATTATCTCTAAATGTAAATGTAAGAAATCAAACCATCTAATTTTAAAATAGGGAAAATATTTGAACAGACACTTCATGAAAGGCAATATGTACATGGCAAAAAAGCACACAGAAAGATATTTGACATCATTAGCCATCAGGGAAATGCAGGCTACAACCATGATTCTATGTCACTGCACACCTCAGAGTAGTTAAAACTACCAGGTAGTGGCAGGGATGCAGAGTAACTGGAACTCATACATTGCCGGTGGGAATGCAAACTGGAAAAGCAACTCTGGGAAACACTGTCAGTTTCTTCTAAACTTAAACAAACACCATATGACCCAGCAATCCTACTCCGGGGTATTTATGCTAAGGAAATAAAACCTTACATTCCCACAAAAACCCGTACATATATGTCTATAACATGTATTTCTAATAACTCACAATTGGAAGAGCAAATGTTCTTCATGTTTGGATGAATGGATTAAAACATAATAAGTAACATCGTGTTACTTATCATGAAAGTAACTACTCAGGAAAAAAAATGAATGAACTGTGGATACACCCAGCAACCTAGATCTCGAGGGTATTGTGCCAGTAGAAATGGTCAGCCTCAAAAGGTTATACACTGTATGTTTCCATTCCTATGCCTGCTCAAAAAGACGAAACTGTAACAAGCAACAACAGTGCCGTGATTGCAAGGGGTTAAGGACGGGGAAAGGTGAAATATGAAAAGGAAAAATGAGGGAGTTCTTTGGAGGTGATGAAGCCTTTCTGTATCTTGGCTGTTGGAGTGGTTGCATAAATCTATACATGCAACAAAATCCATAGAACTATACACTGCCAACACACACTCACAAGAGTGAGGGACAGATACACTGGTGAAATCCGATTAAGGTCTGTGGTTTAATCAGGAGTGTTATACCAATGTCATTTTCTGGGTTTTGATCATTGCATTATGGTTATGTAAGAGACAAGCAAGGGTATATGGGAACTCTCTGTTCTATCTTTGCAGTTCCTACAGGAACTCTGTTCTATTTTTGAAATTTTTATGTAAGTCCAAAATTATTTCAAAGTGCATATATATATACACACACACAATATTTCAAAGTGTATATATATATATATAACTTATACATATATACACATATAAATACATTTATATTGTATGAAGTCATGTTTAATGAATTCGAATATTCTTTCTGTAGTCTTCAAACTGTGACTAAAAATATCACTTAAATGCATGCTTTTCTTTCAACAAAGCAGAACATTTTAGAATAGTGAAGAAAAAAAGGAAATTAATGATTATTAAAAGTGGCTGATATCCAATTACCTAGAACACCCCAGCCCATCCCTTGATAAATAACCAGAGATTTACTATAATTCTGTTTTACACAGAGGCAACCTTTTGAAATTGACCCATAGACAGTTTTTTTTAGAAACATAGACATTGACCCTTCTGATCTTAAAGCTTGAAACTTACATTTGTTTCATCTGAGTTCCGTCTTCAAGAAAGGACCCTCAGGCCTTTCAACCCCAAAAAAGGTATCAAAGAACTGAAACTTACCAGATCACTGCATCCAGAGAGGGAGAGGCCAGACCCCTCATTCATCAGGATTGCTTCCTTAAGCCTCCCTGGTTACTATTTTCTTACACATTGTTACATCTTCTCTGCTGTATAAAACCCTAATTTTAGTGAGTCAGGGAGATGGATTAAAGACTGAGCTCCCATCACCTCAGCTGTAGCACTGAATTAAAGCCTTCTTCCTTGGCAATACTCCTTGTGTCAGTCATTGGCTTTCTGTGTGGTGAGCAGCAGGACCTAGACCTAACCCCTGGTGTTTCAGTAAGACTTTGGTTTAGAAAATACTCAAATCCTTGCAACCTAGGCAGCCCAGCTGAACCACAGGTACTTCCTGGCGTGTGGGGCTGTAGCCAGGGGGCCAGCCAGGAGGGCTCAGAGAGACTGGGCGGGAGGCTCCTGGAATCACCTGAACTCAGGACTCTCCTAGCCCACGCCTTTTGCAGCTGGCTCTTCTTGTTGCAGAGGTGGGAGATGCAGATTTAAGGCTCTCAAACTGCAGAGGTCTGGTGACTTTGGCCACTGCCTGGAACTCTTGAGAGCATGGAGGAGACAGCAGACTGATCAGGTGGGAGACCCACATTCTTCCCACTCTGAAGTAAGACAGGTGGTTCTCACTCAAGCAGAAGAAGCTTCTGGTGCACTTGCGTGGAGGGCACAGTTGGGCAGGATATGGGGAGTAGAGATGGCCACTGGCCTCTTAAAGGAAGGGATACAGTGGTGTTCATCTGCACCCCTTCCCAGAGCAAGCTGTATGGATCTCAAGAGTGGAAAAGGCCAGACTCAAAATGTTTTATGCTTTATCTTTCCATTCCCAAGCCATTTTTGAAAAGATGAAACTGTAACAACTGATAGTGCAGTGGCTGCCAGGGGTTAAGGATGGAGGAAGGGTGAGATATATAGAGGGAAAATGGGGGAATCATTCCTGGTGCTCACAAGAAGCTCAGAGACGATTTACTGGGTAGATGGATAGTGTGGATGGATGGATGTCAGGTTCCTCCAAGCTTGCACTTTGTTCCTGGGAGGATTGGCACTCTACCAGCCTCCTCCACCTCCCGGCCCCAGTCCTGACTCTCATCAGTCTGAAATTTTACCCACTGCTCTGCTGTAAGTTCCTTCCAGGTCCTGGCGGTGGGTCTGTTCTGCTTTTGAAAGTGGGCATCCTGTGAAGAGCATTCCTGTGGTGCAAGTGAGCCGCCCTCCTCTGCCAGATCTGCCCAGGAGCCGGTTGCTCTGAGGGTGCCTGGCAGTGGGCACTGGGCTGCCTTGTCCTCTAAGAAGTCGCCTCTGACTATACAGGGTCCCCGTTCTGAGAGGGGAGGCTGGAAGCCGTCTTCAGCCTGCTGGGCTCCAGCACATCTGTTGGAAGTGTTTGAAATGCTGTGTTTCTGGGGCAGGTGTGTGACACCAGACGCCACTAAGTCGCTTCTCTGTGAGAATATGAAAAGGACAAACACGATGAGACGCCAAATTGCAATGCTAAATGAATTATTCATGTGTCACAAAAAAGTGAATTCAATATGGGTTTTTTGCTTTTCCCAGTAATGCCCATGGTATTTCCATTAAAGCGCAATCAAAGAAAGGGGAAAAAAAATGTGTGCAACACTTAATCCCCAAAGGAAAAATAATCAAAGTATAATTTTTTCACTAAAATGCCACACTTTGTGAAGGGTTTCTTGACTTTTTGTTTATTTATTTTTGTTGTCTGCTTAACACAAGTAATTTATTCTAGACAGATGGCAATTTTTTCTTTCAGATTAGGATATAGCCATGACTTTAGCAAATGTTTATAGTCAAGACTTTTAAATATATAAATGGACACTAATATCTTTTCTTTTTTTCTGAAATAATTTCATACTGACAGAAAAGTTGCAAAAGTCGTCCAAAGAACTCCCAGGTACCCTTTGCCCAGCTTACCAATATTGAATATTTTGCCAAATGAGAGTTTTTATTTTTGAAATAATTTCAGACTTACACAAAAATTGCAAGATAGTGTAGAGAATTCCTGGATACTTGTCTCCAGTTCCCCTCAATCTTAAGAGTTTACAATACTTGCTTTACACATCTCTCTTGATACGCGTATCTTTTTTTCTGAGAAATTTGCAAGTATGTTACAGGCATAATGTTCTTTTATGCCTAAATGAACTACGTGTATTTTCTAATAACAAGTTCAACTATGAAAGTCAAGAAATTAACATGGTCATTGTTGCAATATTACCTTCTGTAGACCTTACTCAAATTTTGCCTGTTCTTTCTTATTTTTCTTTTGCTTTCTTTTTTTTTTGAGACAGAGTCTTGCTCTGTCAGCCAGGCTGGAGTTCAGTGGTGCAATCTCAGCTCACTGCAACCTGCGCCTCCCAGGCTCAAGCAATTTTCCTGCCTCAGCCTCCCGAGAAGCTGGGATTACAGGCTTATGCCATCAGGCCTGACTAATTTTTGTATTTTTAGTAGAAACAGGGTTTCACCATGTTGACCGGGGTTGGCCTGACCTCAGATAATCTGCCCGCCTCGGCCTCCCAAATTGCTGGGATTACAGGCGTGAGCCACCACGCCCGGCCTCACTGTTCTTTCAATGTTGTCCTTTAAACCCAAAGAAAAAGACATTCAAATCCAAGATTTAAAGATTCCACATTGCATTTTCTTGTCATGCCCCTTTAGTCTTCTTTAGTCTGGAACAATCTCTCTGTCTCTCCTTGTTTTTCATGACTGGTGTCTTTGCAGAGTACAGGGCAATCTGTCAATTTGAATTTGTTGGATGATTCCTTATGATTGGGTTCCAGTTACGCATTTTTCACAGAAACACCCAGAAGTGACTCTGTGCTCTTTTAGTACATTGGGTCAGGGGGCCCATGGTATCCATTACTGGTGACAGTAGCTTTGATCATTTGATTTGGTGTCTGGAAAGTTTCTCACTGCCCAAGTGACAATGTTGCTTTGTAATTAATGAGCATCTTGTAGGGAAGTACAGTGAGACCATGTGAAAATCTTGCTTTTCATTAGTCATTCACCAACTCATTTTAGCATTCTTTGACAATTGTCACCCATAGTTCCCTCTATGTTTATTAGTTAACATTCCACTATGAGGAAGAGTTTTTCCTTCTCCTGTATTTATTTATTTTTATCATGTATTACTTTATTTCAGTTTGAACCATTGCTTTTTATTTATTCAGGGAGTAATTGAGAGTATTTATTGAGTGTTTATGATGCTCACCCTGTTCCAGATTTGACCACAAAAGTCCCTTCAAGTTGGCTTTGGTGTCTTTTGGACATAGCACATCATTCTTCAGTTGCCTTTTATTATCATTTCCTGGCACAGCTGTTCCAGGTGCATCTTGTTCATTGCCAGCCCCAGCCTTGAAATCAGCTGTTTCTCCAAGGATCCCTGATTTCTTTCATTGGACAATGGTATTTAGCAAACACAAACTGGGTGCTAGGTGTGCTCATTGCTACTTGGGATTCATTGTTTTTAGGCCTTCTTAGCAGACTGTAAGGGGAAAAGTATGTATGCATAAATTCCATATATATAGAAAACAACACATTTGTATTTTTCTGTCTATAGAAATGATATCTATCCATATTCAGTTCCAATCCAGTCAGTTCATATTGGTGTCTCTCGTTCTTGTTTAAGTTGCATTGCATTCCATTGTGTGGACATACCAGTTTATTTAACCAGTCTCCTTTGAATGAACATTTAAGTTGTTTCCACTATTTCCCAGTTACCTGTAATGCTGCAGTGAATAATAACCTTGTGCATACGTGTTTTTATATTTTTTGGATGTGAATCTTCAGGAGAAATTACTAGAACTAGGATAGCTAAACCAAAAACACATGTTGGTAATGTTGTTATATATTGACAATTTTTTCCCTAGAGACTGCACCAATTTGCATTCCCATCAGCTTGTTTCCCTGAAGTCTCACCTAATAGTATCATTAATTTTGACTTGATCGGTGAGAAATGGTGACTTAGTGTAGTTTTCATTTTCCTCGCTCTAAGGATATGTGAGGTCAGGCAGTATTTCCACCTGGACACAGGAGAGACAAGCAGAGCACACGGGACATGAAATGTAAGGCAGTGCCCAGGCTCTGGCACTGGCTGTGTCCCTGCATGGCACTGGGAGTGAGACAGGTGATAATGAAGAGGCCTGGATGAGAGTAGGTGTCCTCATTCCCATTTTTACCTTTAAGCCAGCCCAAATCCACGCTGCTAAAAACTAGCTTGGAGTGTGCATCTGAAAACAGTAAAAGCCATGGTGGGTTATGTGCTGAGTTCTTCAGAAAAACAAAGTGGAGATAAGAAGATCTAAAAATAACAACCATTGTCTTAGGCAATAACATACTGTATGTCGCTCTTCTGTATGTTGTTTGCATGAATTACCCATGCAAACAACGTACATTGTAAGTAGAGGTACTCACTTGGTAGCTGGATCAATAGGCGGTGATAACTTGACATTCAGCTGTGAAACCAGCCCTTCTGGATGGATCATAGAAGGCTGCATCCCTGTTTATTTCCCAGTCATGTAGGTTGATGTGGGATGAACTCGGTTTTGTTCAAGCAGGGAGAAGTGGTCTGGCTGCGGGCACCTCTCTGTCACACTCAAGCCATGCTCTCTGGCTCTCCACAGTCCTGTGTGTGTGTTGCTCACTCCCCAACCCCAGTTTTGCCTGCGCTGCTCTCCCTGCACCCAAGTCCTTTACCGAGTCAGCGGCCGCCAGACCCTTCTTCACAAAATCTGAAGTCCAGTGTACTAGACAAACTATATCCACGCTGTGGAAATAAAAACATATGAGAATGAAAAAGCAGTATCATCGCCAGCTTACACTGATGGCCTGCTGCATCCTGGTCACTTTGACCTGAATCACCCAGTGATCTTTCACACTAAGTCTTGGAAAGCTTTGGCCCATCCTGTCATTGAAGGCCAGGGTATGTAACTGTTCGTTGCACCCATTTGTTTGGCAGCAGTGATGAGGTTCCTCATCCTGCATGACGTGTTCGTCATGTGTCTTTGTCTTCTCACCCCCTCTCAAGTGTCCCAGAGTCTCATGGTTGTGTTCCACATAGGGCTGCCCCAGGGCAGTATTGGGGGCATCCAGCAACCCCCAGTTCCTCCACAGGCTCTGCAGCAGGTGCTCTCAGCTCCCCTTACCCCATACCTTCTCAGGGATGACCCTTGCCTGAGACACCCCTGGGCCTGAACTTTCTCTGAAGACCTGAAGTCTGCCCTGCAAAGAGTGGGAGAATCTCTGCCCTCAGGAGACCAGGGTCAGTTTATTCCAGAGGGATAACTCAGAATGCATCTTACACCGATTTCCTCGAGGTCCTAGCAGGAGCAGCCTCCAGGCTCCCACTTCTCCTCTTCTCCATCATCTTTGCTGAGATCACCTCCCAAGAAAGCAATTGCACCTGAATCCTTTACTCAAGCTTTGCTTCTGGGAGTACCTAAACTAAGACAGGTCCCAAGAATGCATTTGCTAGGCCAGGTGCAGTGGCTCACACCTGTAATCCTAGCACCTTGGGAGGCCGAGGCGGGCAGATTGCCTGAGCTCGGGAGTTTGAGACCAGCCTGGGTAACATGGTGAAACCGTGTCTCTACTAAAAAATACAAAAAAAAAAATTATCCAGGCATGGCGGCATGCACCTGTAGTCCCAGCTAGTCAGGAGGCTGAAGCAAGAGAATTGCTTCAACCCTGGAGGTGGAGGTTACAGTGAGCCAAGATTGTGCCGCTGCATTCCAGCATGAGCAACAGAGATGGACTCCGTCTCTAAAATAAAAAATAAATAAATATAGTGCGTTTGCTAAAGTTGCCCTCCCAGGCCACTGAGCACTTCCAGGCCACAAGAAGAACTTAGCCTGATGGGTGAACTCAGTGAAGGAACTTCTTATCCTACTCTAACCATTGGATTAACTGCCTATAGCTAGTTAAAAGACAACTATTTCATTAATGGAGGAATATAGAAAACCAGTCCTCTGATATAATGATATGTCTTATCACATCATAAAAGCTGAAGTCCAGTGTACAACACCATCACCTTCACAAAGACAAACCAGGAGCTACACACAGAGGTGAATGTTAATGAATTTCACTTCATTCGGCTCCTGCTTCCAGAACATTACAGACCCCTAGGGCCATCGTTAGGTGCTAATCAGGAACTTCTCGGAGAAGAAATACATTTGCGCTTTACCCAGAACAAATAGCCATTAACAGAGACAGTTCTCTTTTGATAACTTCCCTTTGCGAATGAACGCTTGTCTTCCTGGAGCATGGCAGATATTGCCAGGGAAACCCTGGATGTACCTCCCCAGCCTCATCCCATTACTTCTGCTGAGGTTTTTGTCTGACACAAGTGAATGCAGAATGCAGCCTTACAAGGGCCTTGTTGCCAAAGTTTGCCTTCCAGGACCCCATCCTTGCCTCAAAGGGTCGAACATTTTTGAAAGGGAATTCAGGTCTCCCACTAAGCAAGTCTATGGATCATGGGAATTGAATCTTCATGGGGATGTGCTAGGAGCTAAGACCTAAAGCACCCATCCCAAAGGAAGAAAACGCAATTTAAAGAAATAGAATGGAGGTGATCCATTAAGGCAGGCCGGCTCAGCTTCAACCGTTCTGCCCATACACACTGAACGCTCATTTATTTCCAGAGAGTTTGTTTGCAAATAATCTCCTTCAAATGTTTGCAAGCATCTACTCTGGCCCCATATTCAAACTGAGGGCCTCCAAAAGAGAAAAGGTCCTGGCCTCTAAGGGCTGCAGCGCAGTGCACACCTCATTTACAGCAGACAGCCCCAAATGCGCACAATGGAACTTCATCTCATTTCTTCTAGGACATGCAAGGCACTTGGGTTTTATTTGATTTCTCTTGCGAGATTAATATATTTTTCTGTACAGAAAAGTTTCATGTTTTATGCACCTAACTGGATTATTTTCTTCTAAAAATACCTCCCTCCTCAAAGAATATAAAATGATTTAGGAATATTGGGCTAGATACTACTAGGAGGAAAAATCTGTTTACTTCTGAATGACGCATTGACTCGCTCATTTTTGAACATTATACATTAATTTATTTATTTTAGCTGAGATCCATTTGTTTTAGAAAAGATTGCCTGGGAAGCCAGCATGCAAAACAGGAAAAGTCTGAGCTGTCTGGGCCTGGGCAGGTTCAGGGACTCTGAGGCATCCATGCCACACCCCCCACCACCACTTGCCCCTTCACAGAGGCCCCAGGCCCTAAAGAGCACAGTGAGAAACCACTGCATCGGCGACAGAATGAAAGTCCCTCTCCTTCAGTGACACATGGCATCTCCACCCACATTGTCTTGTGCTCCGTGACATCCCTCAAAAACCAAATGGAGACCAAATGGCTAGACCAGGCCCACCACTGATGGCAGAGGGCATGTTTTCCCCATTTTCAGGGGCACAGAGGGTACATATATCCTTGTGACAACAGCAAAATCAAATATGTTGCAATTCGAAATACATATTTACTAGAAAATCTGGTGTTTTTATTGGTTGAATTATCTGGTTAATGAAGATCTGATTAACAAAGAATAACTGAATTCTCTGATTTTAGGAATTGGAATAAAGAGTGAAGTACAGTTGATATTTTAATGATACTACCCATGATTTCATTTTTTTACTATGATTCCAAGCTCTAGTTTGGGGCTGATGGTTGTTGAGCGTTTCTGCTTTGGGCTGTTGCGATGTGTGATGGAAGACAGTTGATCAGGGGTCACATGCCCCTGGCATCACATACCTGGAAGGGGCTGGGTCAAGGCGGGGCTCTGAGATCTGCTTTGCCCTTTGTCATGGTTGACTCCTGAGTTGTGAACTCACAGATGGCATCTGAGCACTGGGCGCAGATGGGAAGGGAGTCACAGACATGAACTCTAGCCATGTGCTGAAGAGTAATGATCACCCCAGTCCCTGGACTCTCCAGCCCTGCCCCCAAGCTAGGCACTCGCCTCCAACCCATAGCAGTGCCTCAGGCCCTGACACCTCTGTGGCCCCCTGTCTCCTCCTCCCCATCCCATCTCTCTTTCAGCAATCCAGCACAGATATCCCTAAGGATTCCTAAATCCTCACCTCTGTTGAGAAAGCCATGGATCCCTTCCCAGCCCCTTCCCCAGTTCTCCACCTGACCCATCCAGATGAAACAACCTGCTCAGCAGACATGCTTTGTAAAAGGCAGTTTTAAAGTGGCAGGGTTTTGTCAGTTTGCTCTTGCTTGTTTCACGCCAGTATGTGAAATATCTTCTTTCCACACACACAAAAAAAACTACTATCTATCTAGTAGGAAAAACTAAAAGTATGACAGACAGCATATACCCAAAATGATTGGTCAGTAATTTAGGGCAATGTGTGTTCAGACATGAAAACATGGCTTCCTAGGGCTCTGCACTCTGAAAGCCCCGGATCTCCATACAGCTGTGTACTTGTGAGCCCTGTGTGCATCACACATCAGGGGTCCTCAGGAGATGTCTGTGGTTTTTCCGTGACCTGACTTCGAGTAAAAGAGAGAATAGGAGACCTCAAGATGTTGGAGAAGGCTGGTGCAGAGAGGATGGTTTGACATGGGCAGAAGCGTCAGTCTTCTACAGCCAGGCAGCCCACAGAAAACCCCTGAGTGGACCCAAA
Organism: Colobus angolensis palliatus; assembly: GCF_000951035.1. Taxonomy (NCBI): domain Eukaryota; kingdom Metazoa; phylum Chordata; class Mammalia; order Primates; family Cercopithecidae; genus Colobus; species Colobus angolensis. The sequence continues at coordinate 1,237,299 of NW_012116666.1, read as the reverse complement.
TGGACCTCTGGGGCTTGCCCTGATGGTGCAGGTGCAGGAAGATGGCCCCAGCACTGGCCCTGCAAGGTCTCCATGTCTCACATCTCAGACACCAGCCTCACCCATGTGGCTCACGAAGAGTCATTCCCTTCTGTGGGAGTGGAAGCTCTTGCCTGAAGGCCTCAAAGGCAGCCAGGTCCACTTCCACACACCTGTGATGTGGACCGAGAGTGTCTCGCTCCAAGCTGTCTGCCAAGACCAGAGAACGTGAGTGCACCTTCCTTAGATGCAGGGGGCTTGAGCTATGTCATCCACCTACAGCTTTCCCAGGTGCGGTCCTTGGCTCTCTCCTCAGTGGCCCTGGAGCCACCATAAATAAGACAGCCTTGACCGTGGCCAAGTCATCATTCTCACCCGACCTTGAAAGGCTTCTCGGTGGGCACATGTAAATGATGGTGAAGATGTACACCCTGGAGAGCGTAGGAAGGCATTTCAGAGGGTGAAGAGAGGATCAGAGGTCAGGCAGCCGGGCTGAATGCGGAGTCTTCTTGGGCAATGATAGGCCCAGGAAGGTGGAGCTGCTGGTGACTCCACTGTCCTCTGTACAAATTGTAGGGGCTTACCATTTTAGTTAGTGTTGTTCATATTGGCTCAGGCCATAGGCGAATCCCTCATTCATTCGGCAAATGTGCGTAAGTCCTACTATGTGCCAGGCACTGTTCTGGGCACTTAGAATACAGCTTTGGATAAAATGTGCAGATTTCTGCCCTCCTGGTGCTTAGAGGAAGGGAGTCAGGGACCGCGCACCGTGGCTCACCCCTATAATCCCAACACTTTGGGAGGCCCAGGCAAGTGGATCACTTGAGGTCAGGAGTTCGAGACCAGCCTGGCTAACATGGTGAAACCCCATCTCTACTAAAAATACAAAAGTTAGCCGGGCGTGGTGGCGCACACCTGTAATCCCAGCTACTCCGGAGGCTGAGGCAGGAGAATCACTTGAACCAGGGGGGCAGGGGTTACAGTGAGCCCCAATCGCACCACTGCACTCCAGCTGGGAGACAGTGCAAGACTCTGTCTCAAAAAAAAAAAAAAAAAAAAGAGAAAAAAGAAAGGAGTCAGAAAGTAGACAAATCAGTATCACATGAGTGCAGAGAAGCCCCTAGCAGGCTGGGGATAGAGCTGGGAAGGTGGTGGCAGCTTTGCAGCTATGTAGGAAAGGCTCTGATGAGAAGTGGCATTTGAGCAAAAGCCGCAAATGAAGTGGGCAAGCTAGGCACATGTGCATCCTGGCTTAGCGGACGGCAAGTGCACAGGCTCTGATGCAGGCAGGGCACACACGCACGTGGGAAGAGCAGCAGGGAGCTCCCTGCAGGTGGAAGACACCAAGCCCAGAGTAAAGAGGGCCGGATCCCATGAGACAGCTGTCGGTGCAAGGTCAGAGATCACCAGATCCTCACGTTTGTGCCTTTCCACAGTGTCAGGCATTTTACTGATGCTGCGTTCTCCATCATAAAGGCCACGAGCTCCCTGGAGTTCCCAGGGGGCATTCTCCTTAGTGCTTCCCCTTGCCTCGAGAGTGAGAGTGGCAGGCACGCAGGCTTGAGCCGAGCCACCCGTCAGTATTGCAAGCTATACGTCACAGTATATTTAATCAACAAATTAATGTTATAGATTAAACATTCCACAACAAACTAAGTGACATTTAACATCAAGAGAAAAGGGATAGGAAAAGGAGTTTGTGTGCCAGTCCAGGGAGAGTGACGAGAATGAAAAGAATATGCTGGCCTGGCCCGGGGGGCTCTGTCAGTGGTCAGTGTCTTTTAAGGAAGAGTCTTTGCTGTGGGCAGAGCCTTCAACGGCAGATACTGGGCCCCTTATCACAAGTGATGGCAAGTTGGTGTCTGTTAAAATGACTGTTTTTGAGCTGCTGAAGTCTTACTCTTTTTATGGCTGCAGAGTCCTCTGGTGAGGACTAATAGTGCAGAATGTGCTTGGTTAAATCCTTGTCTGGTTGGGTGCAGCTTTTATTGATCAGGCAAAAAAAACTCTGGTCTCTGTTGAAAAGGTGCCCTATGAAATATAAGATGGAGTCTTTTTCTATGATGGAGTCACTAATGTCAAAGGTGCTCTATACAACAGCACAGTCCAATAGGACCTTCTGAGGTGGTGGAAATGTTCTGCATCTGTGCTGTCCCATGTGACAGGCATGGGACTCACGTGGCTTCTGAGCATGTGGTGTCACCGAGGGACTAGTGTTGGTTGTGTGTACCTGGGAGCACTTTAAGTGGACACAGCTCCACATGGCCAATGGCTGCTGGGCTCCTCAGGGCAGATGTGGCCACTGGGACCGCCACACTTGGATGTTGCCTGAGATGCTCACCAGAGTCGGTGAGCACAGAGAAGTGGGCCATGGGTGGGGTTTAACTTCCCACTCCTGAAACAGGCGCCTCACACTCTTGCTCACAAAGCTGCCAGGAATATTGAACATTGTGATATGCAAACATTTGGTGTCATGCCCTGCACTATGATTATTTTGTTAAAATATCCCCAGGAAGAAAACCTCAAGGGGACTGAGAGTCCTCTCTCTCCATGGAGGTAAGGAAAACAGGGCTAGAACAGGCAGGCAACGCGGTAGAATGGGTGGCCCTGGAGGGCACCCACCATTCTCTGCCTTGGCTTTAGCTCAAAAATGTGGGACCTCTGCATGAACTGCAGACTCCTTTGGAATGTTTTCAGTCCACAGATGTACTGATTAAATGACCCATGAAGAGGATTCTTTAAAACAGCTGCAGTGCATGATGAGTCTTTCTTGGTGTTGGGGATTGTGTGTATTTCTCTGCTTGGCTTGTTGGTATCCATGTGACCTCTCCTAGGCCAGCCTCATCTCCTCTCCTTTCTCTCGGGTGGCATGATGTCCATGACCACTTATACCCCAGGACACTCCTGGCAGAAGAGGGAACAAAGAAAAGAGCTGGGGTGTTTTTGTCTACCCTATAATTTGTCTGAGTTTGGTTGTTTGCTTGGTTGTTTTTTGAGATGGAGCCTCACTCTGTTGCCCAGACTGGAGTGCAGTGATGCGATCTTGGCTCACTGCAACCTCCACTTCCTGGGTTCAAGCAATCTTCTGCCTTAGCCTCCCAAGTAACTGAGACTACAGGCACGCACCACAAAGCTCTGCTTTGCTTTTTTTTTTTTTTTTTTTTTTTAGTAGAGACAGGGTTTCACCATGTTGGCCAGGTGGGTCTCGAACTCCTGACCTCAAGTGATCCTTCCACCTCAGCCTCCCAGAGTGCTGAGATAACAGGTGTGAACCACCATGCCCAGCCCTGAGTTTTTAAAATCTGTTTCAATCAAAGTTGACAAATTATTTTGGTGTCATCTAGCCTCAGCTTGGTAATTTACAGAGTGTGATTCTTTTATGCTTCTAAATTAAAATCTGTGAAGATTTTGGGGGAGTGCCCTGAAAGCTAAATCTTTGCTTCTTGGGGTAATGCTAAAGCTATTTCCAAAGATGGAAGGCAATGCTCCCATGTGCCTATATGGTCCGGGGCAACGGTTCCCCAAGCATTGACTAAGACCGGGAAAACCTCACTGTTGCCACAGGCCTCTTTCCATCACCACCATGAGACAGACTTAGCAAGAAACAGAATCATCAGAGTCCCTGGCAGGGAGAGGGGAGGAAGACAACTCATCTTCTCATGAGAAGCAATGGAGGCAAAGTGGGGTTTGTGTGCAGCCAAAGCAGCCATGTGCAAACCCAGCACACAGCTCAGAGCCCTAGGTGAGCAGTTGGCATCAGAGATTCCAGACTCCAGCAGCCACTCACAGGATGATTTGTGAGTGGACGTGTTTTAACCTCGTGGAGCCTCAGCTTTGTCCTTTGTAAAACAGAAATGACAATGACAATAAAGATAGTAATAACACCATTTGTAAACTAAAAATAAAGAAACTAAAAAATAAATAAACACAGGCAGACTTTTTGGTTTTGCGCAAGGATACGTCGGGACCCATGGCTGCTGCGCTCCCTGAGGTCAAGGGCTGAGCTGTGCACTGGAGAAATGGCCATTCCTCAGCCTGGCTCTGCTGCTTTCGGGTCTTGGACATGGGTTAGTTTGTCACAGGTTGAACCTCCTGAGCATCTGCAGAGACAGCCCCTTCTAAAGCTCAGCAGTTCCAAAATCAGCTCCCTGACCTCCCCAAAGCCACATGTTTTCAGTGAGGGATGGAGAGTGGAGTCAACAGGGCCATGTGTGATGAGGTGCAGCTGGGTAGATACCCAGATTCCATGGGGGCATGACTTCCACACTGCACAGCCTTCATGCTGCGTGCAATTCATACTGCACACCCTCTCCACCGCACAGCCTCCACGCTGCATGTCATTCATACTGCATGTGCTTCCCCCTGGACATCCTCCACACTGCACAGCCTCCATGCTGCATGTCCTTCCCCCTAAACATCCTCTCCACTGCATTTCCTCCATGTTGCACATGCTCCATGTTGCACATTCTCCCACCTGGACATCCTCCCCACTGCACGTCCTCCCACCTGCACATCCTCCCCACTGCAGGTCCTTACCCCTGTGCATCCTCCCCACTGCAAGTCCTCACCCCTGCAAGTCCTCCCAAGTGCATAGCCTCCTCCCTTCACGTCCTCCCCACTGCACGTCCTTCCACCTGTACGTCCTCCCCACTGCACATCCTCCCACCTGCATGTCCTCCCTGCTGCACATCCTCCCTGCTGCACATCCTCCCTGCTGCACAGTCTCCATATTGCATGTCCCACTCCCTGTACATCCTCCCTGCTTCACGGCCTCCCTCCTTCACATCCTCTGCACTGCATGGCCTCCCTCCTTCACGTCCTCCCCACTGCATGTCCTTCCCCTTCACATCCTCCCTGCTGCACTCCCTTCCCACTGCACTTCCTTCGCATTACAAGTCCTCCCTGCTGCACGTCCACCCCCTGCACATCCTCCCCACTGCACGTCCTCCCCACTACACCTCCTCTCCCCTTCACATACTTCCCACTGCACGGCCCCCTCCCTTCACATCCTCCCCATTGCACATCCTCCCCTATGCATGCTCTCCCCACTGCACAACCTCCCCCCTGCATGGCCTCCCCTTGCAGACCTCCCCCCGCATGACCTCCCCCCTCATGTCCTCCCCTCTGCATGTCCTCCCTGCTGCACATCCTCCCCCTGCATGTCCTCCCCCCACAGGTCCTCCCCACTTCATGTCCTCCCCACTGCATGCTCTCCCCGCTACACATCCTGCCCCCTGCACATCCTCACCCTTTTACATCCTTCCCCCTGCATGTCCTCACCCCTGCAAGTCCTCACCCCTGCACGTCCTCACCCCTCCACATCCTCCACGGGCACACCCTCCCCACTGCTTATCCTTCCCACCCACCACTCGTCCTTCTTACAGATTCCAGACTCCAGCACCCGAGGCTAGGAAGTGAGTATCTCCACCTGGACAGCCTGGGGCCTCACAACTCCCCCATGAACTATGCATCCCTGTGGGCTGTTCCACTTTTCTTCCCCCTTAGCCATAATGATGGCAATTTTCATATCCCCTTTCTGTTCAGAGACCATATGGAGGCCAACGTGCAGAATAAAGAGAAGAGAAATCTCACAAGCATGGCTCTGTGGACAGAGGCTTTGCAGCCCCAGACTCATGAAGCAGCCACCACAGTAGATGCAGTGACTCCTCGACCTGTGCCTGGCAGGAGGGGCGAGGCCAGGAGCTGGCCCTGTAGCCTGAGCAAGTCACTTGCCCTGTTGGTGGAGTGGCACTTCAGATCCCTGCCCTGTAGCCTTGTTGGGGGGCGAGTAAACAGTGAGCCCAAGCTCCAGGAGAGGCCACCTGGAAAGGCCTTATTGTTGAACTGAGCCTATGGAAATGCGGTGTACCAGGGAGCCTCAGGTCTCACTGCAGCACTATGGCTGGCTGCACAGTGATTAGAGGCTCTGACTGGCAGTTTTACCTGTGTTTAATTAACAGAAATAGGAAAGGGGGCCATGGTCACTTGTGGGCCTTCCCAGAGTCTATTAGTAAGGAGGAATGTCTGGGGGTGCTCAGACACCAGTGGTGAGCAGTGGGCTGGCATCCACGCAAGTGCTGCACTCACAGGGTGGGCCCACCTGCACTTTTGTCTGGCTTCACAGGGTCTGTCCAGAAGCCCCTAAAGAAATGGCTGGCCCTGTCACTGCCTTACACTGCCACTGCATTCTCAAAGCACTGCAGCTTGCGGCAGGAGACCCCTGCTCAACAACCTTGGGCAGCTGGCAGAGAGCTAGGAAGCCAGGGCCTCCTCCAAGAGGAAACGAGCCACTACTCTTCTAGGAAACAATTATCTGGAGTGAGATGGGCTTCAACTTTGTGTAGGACAAATGCCTAGGAAGGGTGGCCCTGGCGTTTGGAGGAGTTGGTGTGAGTGCTTCGTATTTTGATGAGGAAAGAGCCCAGCCAGTGAAATGACAGCCAGGAGGCACCCTCTGCACAAACACCAAGGCAGGGCCCAGCCAGTCAGCCTCCTGGAGGACCTGTGTGCCCTTTGTGGGGAGGGTGGGGCAATGGTTCTCTTTGCTAGGTCAGCATTGGAATCACCTGAGCTGCTTTATAAAAATTACTGTGGAATTGGGCAGATGCAGTGGCTCACGCCTGTAATCCGAGCACTTTGGGAGGCTGAGGCAGGCGGCTTACAAGATCAGGAGATCGAGACCATCCTGGCTAACTTGGTGAAACCCCGTCTCTACTAAAAACACAAAAAATTAGCCGGGTGTGGTGGCAGGCGCCTGTAGTCCCAGCTACTTGGGAGGCTGAGGCAGGAGTACGGAGTGAACCCGGGAGGCGGAGCGTGCAATGAGCCAAGATCGCGCCACTGCACTCCAGCCTGGGCAGCAGAGTGAGACTCCATCTCAAACAAACAAACAAAAAATTACTGTGGAATCACAAACCACATGCCCCATGTTCTCACTTGTAAGTGGGAGCTGAATGATGAGGACCCATGGACGCAAAGAGAAGAATAGATACTAGGGCCTACCAGAGGTTGGAGGGCAGAAGGAGGGAAAGGAGCAGAAAGAATAACTCCTGCAGACTAGGCTTATATCTGGGTGATGAAATAATCTGTGCACCAAACCCCCATGACATGAGTTTACCTATAAAACAAACCTGCAGGCATACCCCTGAATCTAAAAAAAAAGTTTTAAAAAATACAAAATTAAAAAGTAAATTCCTGTACCCAGCTTCACCCTGATTCCCTGCTCCCAGCACACACCTTCTCCATCAGAACCCCTAGGAGAGTCTCCCTCAGCCCCTGCCACCAGGCCGCAGAGCAGAAGGGCACAGCTGAGGCTCACTGGGTTGTCCTCCGCTCCTCAGGAAGCTGCCCTCATGCTCCAGGTGGAAATCAGGCCCCACCTATGTCTTGACTCAGTTCAGAGTCGAGGGAAACTTAAAAGAGAGATTCAGGGGACAGTGTTCTCTGTCGATCCACATCAGCCTTGCCTCGTCCTTGTCCGCTAGTGAGAAGTCTCGGAATACAAAGAAAAACACGCCCAGGCTATGCCTTCTGAGAGTCTCCAGTCCATCGTCAGAACACACTGACAGTGCATGGTGACAACGGGCCCAGTTCTGCAGGTGGCTTCCAGGCAGGCAGTCCCTACAGGCAGTCCCTGCGAAGTCCCCAGTCCCATCCTTTGTCCCTACCATCCAGGCACTCACATCCCAGTGATCTTAGAAATACTGCTTTCTGTAGGATTTCTTCTGCAACTGAATGACCCAAGAGCCCCGTACTTGGCATTATTATCTTCCTGTTCTTGGCAAGCATTTCCTTGGCCGGGCCACCCTTCCTGGGAGGCTGTGTACTTGGAGCAGTAATGATGGCTCAAACACCATCAGCAACTGCAGCTGCCTCCTGGGGAGGGCCTGCACCTGCCAGGCATCATCCCACATCCCTGGACACCCCAGGATGACTCCTTTATTAATCTTTTCTCCTGTCCTGTCCTGCTGGTTCTCTCTTGCAGAGCGACTACTCGAGCGACACAGAGAGTGAGGACAATTTCCTCATGATGCCCCCGCGGGACCACCTCGGCCTCAGTGTCTTCTCCATGCTCTGCTGCTTCTGGCCTCTGGGCATCGCAGCCTTCTACTTGTCCCATGAGGTAAGGCCTCCTTGGTCTGTCGCACGTGGTGTGCAGGTGTGGACAGGGCAGGGGTGAGGGCAACAATCCCAGCTGAGGAAGAGGAGAAGCGAGGAAGCCCAGACAGCTCCTGCTACAGCTGGGTCAGCCCTTGCCCAGTTGGAGGATAGGCTGGGAGAAGTCAGAGTCAGGGCACCCTGGGGGCCGGGTGGAGGCATTCGGGCTGCCTCACCCCAGATGCAGCTGCGTCCTCGCAGAGGTGGGACTGCCTTCTGAAGAGGCTTCACGACCGAAGCGAGTGTCTGCTGGGTAGAAGGCACATGGCCTTTGGAGGCTGTCCTTCATTTAGGTGCTGGGGTTGTGTGCATGGGGTGACCCCAGTGCCGGGAAACACCAGGCCCAGGTGGGCTACATTTAACTTACTGAGAGAGGAGAAAAGAAGGGTTTTGATTTCCTTGCTAAAGAATCTTTCCTGTAAAATAGATTCCAGTTCCACAGCAGCCCCCGTGTACCTGCCCCAAGTGAACGCCCTGCTTGTGGAAATGGCACAGCTCAGTATGACATCTGCCGTTCCTCCCCAGCATAAGGCTTCTAAAGGTTTCGATTCCCAGCCTTTTTCACTACAAAGCATCCTGTTGGTTGCCCCTTATGCAACCTACATTTTGAAAATATTGGAAATATTTTTCTCTAGCAAGTGCAGAGTATTCATTCAGAAATCAGCTATATTCACATTTTTATTAATCAGAGAAAGACATTTCTACTTGCCAATTACAGAGTGAGCTGACGGCATTACCATGGCCCGCTGCTATCTGCCCAGCCAAAACAGGGAGAAAGGGCACTCCTCTGCTGGCCCAGGGTGGGGGTGGTGCCGGGCGCCCGTGGGGTGTTTTCAGGGAGGGCTGAAGATGCCTCGAAGGTACAGAGGGTCCCTCTCCAGCTTCTAGGGTTCGGGACCAGGGCTGCACACAACTGAGCCTGGCAGGTCCTTCGTCTGAAACAGATTGCCTGGCTGAGCCCAGCAGTTGCTTCTTGATGGCTTCTGTATTGGTTGGGTTTGTTGGACGAGTGAGAGGAGAATCCACCTTGGCCTTATGGGGTTTCTGTTTTCCCCTGCACATCTTGAGTGGTGACTGGCCCCTCTTTCTGACATCCAAGGAGGAGCAGGGGAGAGTGGTGGGTGGCCTGTGGTCCTCCTGAGGGCAAGTGCTTCCTGACAGGGCACGAGAAGTTGGGCAGTCTTTGCAGGCAGGGGTGTAGCCAGGGGGGCACAGTGGGGAAATCTTTATCTGCTGGGGCTAGGCTTAGCAGTTGTTCCAGATCCAGCTTTGATCTTGAGGGTCTGTCCAAGCTTCTCTTGTGACTTCGTTCCACGAATGCCACAGAACCTCTTCTCCATCAGCACAAGCATGGGGTGGGGAGCCTGACTCCTGGGTCTGGCAGGGCCTGGTGGCTGTGGAGTGGAGGCAGGACATGAGTAAACCCTGCTGCAGGATGACATCCCAGACTGGGACACACAGGAGCTGGAGAAATGGGCGTGGGCACAGGCCCATGGTGGGCAGAGCCTGCCATGCCACGTAAACTGCACCCTGATGCTGCCAATAGAAAAGAGCAGTCTTGCAAGGGGACAGATTGGGCCCAGGAGCTGGACAGGTGACATCAAACGCGACCCCGAAGCCTCCTTTGTACACCCCAGCCCTGCCTCATCTCCATATGGGGAAGAATAGGGACACACCCACCTTCGTGGGGCCCAGCCGCTGAGACATCCATGTAAAAGTGCCACAGAGTGCTGGGTGGATGGAAGCCCTGGAGAGATGGCAAGGGGCCGCAGGGAGAGGCTGCTACACGGCCAGAGGAGAGACCAGTCCTTTGTGGTGCCCGCGGTCTCTGCTGCTCCGTGTGTTCGGATTGAAGCCCCAGTCTCTGCTGCAGGGCAAAGTATGGACAGCGTCTCTATTCAAAAGATCATCGTCATAATAAAGAGCAAGAGACTGTGTCTAGAGTCTTTCTCAGAAAGTAATTTTATTCTGAACACAGTAAGAGCCTCTCAGGCTTGGGTCTGAGAACTCATGGTGTTTGACACGTTAGACAGTGAAGAGGATTTCTATTACTTGTTTAGCTGCAAATGGAAAATGCAGTTTCTATAGCGGCTTCTGATCACTTTTTTGGAGATGAAGTGGAAACATTTTGGGGAGTGGGTGTAGGTGTTGCCTTCACTATGGGTGTAGAGAGGAGCTTTCAGGGCCATTGGCTGCACCCCTCCCTTTTCATTGCGCTTTGAGAATGGATTTCCCTGTGGTAGAACCACAACAGAGAAGAGGTGCTGACACTTTTATAAAGATACCTGTGGAGATGAGTCCCCTTTGCAGGGCCTGTATCCGCATCCCTTTCCAATCAGAACTCCCTTCCCAGGCAGCTCCCCTTAGTCTGCAGTGGTGGTTCTGGGTGCTGCTGCAGATCCTGGAAACAAGCAGCCCTGCACAGGATGCCTCAGCCGGCTACCAGGCTGCTGAGCATTCCGTTTACAGCCCACACTGCAGATGTGTGGTCTCCAGCAGGCCATCATGGGGAAGCCGGCAGCTGCCAAGGAGAGAGAGTGTGGCACAGAATAGAACAGATGCAATCTGAGAATCCTTGCACTAAATTAAATCAGTGCTTTCCTAAGCGAGGCCACCTGGGAGTGCGAAGCCCAGGACTGGAGAGGGGGAAGCCCGTAACCCTCTCTGCCGCAGTGGCCAGCACCTCCTGCCGCCTTGTTGGGTCAAGGGGATGATGCACCTGGGCGAAGAGCATGTTGGTGGAGCCGAGGCTCTCCAGGCCCACAGTGCCATTAACGAGGAAATCTTTGACATCTAAGTGTGACTTTGGGTTTTTTTCCATTTTATCTCAGATCATATCACAGTGTACTCTGACAGGCTGTATCTGCTCATTGTCAAAATAACTGTTCAGTGAAGTCAAAGGAACATACCAAGCCATTACAGTAAAACAAAACAACATCTTATGGTAGTTTGATTAAACTGGGCAGTGGAGAAAATGAGGGAAGCCATCTCTAGAATTATGCGCCTCCGATACGTTGTTTTGTCCTGTTGTAGTCTGGTCCCACTTAGCAGGCAGCTCTCCCATGCCTCTGTTTCCTGACGCATACAATGATGTTAACATGATTTCCAGGGTGTGCAGTTAGCTGAGGGTTAGAGATGTAAGTCCAGTGAAAGTCCCCAGGAGGCACCTGCAGAGCAACTGCTGCTGGTCGTGCCCTGCTGGAAACCTGAGTTCCCCAGGTGCTGGGGGTCCAGAGGCCAAGGGATACCTGGAAAGACACAGACACAGCTTTCCCAGGAGATTTTGCTAATTCTAAAAATATGTTCATGAACTAGCATAACAGTAGTAATCAAAGTGTTAGTGAGGTGGGTAACATTGTCTGACCACCTACTGTGCGCCAGCTTCAGCATTGTGGCCATGCATCCTTGCTTCCAGGGTGTGGTCCTGGACCCCCTACGCACTTGCTAGAAATGCACACTGTCTGTTCCACCACAGACCTGCTCAGTCAGAGTCTCTGGGGCAAAGCCCAGGAATCTGCATTTTGAGGAGGCCTCCAGCTCCTCGTGGATGCTGCTGCCGTCACCTGGGAGGGGCTGTGGTGACCTGCGCTGCAGTCATGGCTGGGAATCTAATAAGCAGTGGGAAGCTGCAGGATGTCTTTTGGAAGAAATGACCCCCAGGCTTTGGTTGTGGTGTGAAAGGAAGAGGGAAGGGAGGGATGCCCTGGGTTCTGATGTTGTTCGGGTGTGAGTAGTGCTGTCTTACATGCATGATCTCATAGGAGCTCTATGACATGGGTGCTGAAATCAGGGTTCAGTGAGGTTGAGTGATGAGCCTAAAGCCAACATTGGTGAGCAGTAAGCCGGAGCTAGCAGGATGTGTGGGCTTGGAGGCATCTGCCTTCTCTGGGGGAGGCATCTGGCTTATCTCTGAGCTGTGGGGTTGGGGTGGGTGGGCAGATGAGGGCAGCATGTTGTCTACAACTTCGTTTTGCCCAACAATGTTCCATCCGGTCCCCATTGCAAGCACACTTTGTAAACCAGTTCATACAGAGGAGGGTGTGGGTGTGTGCGATTATGGTGGTGTGGCTTCATCTAGGAACTGACATTTGTGAATGATACTGAGGATAGACATGAATCCCATAATTGGTTGAGTGGCTGCTGTCAGCTAGTTAATGCACACACTTTATCTTATTTAATCTTTGCAGTGAGTCCGGAAGGTGGAAAATTATTACCTCCAGTTTACAGATGAACAAAACTGAAGTTTCAAGGGATTTAATAAGTAACAGATATCACAGAGGTAGCAAGTATGGGCATATGAGGGAAATATTAATATTTCTAACCCTTAAAGCCATATTTTTTGCAATATAGTTTTGACTTTTATCTGTTTGCAAACAAAAATAGAACCACAGTCCTTGCTTCTAAATTCACCGTCCTCCCATCCTGTTTGGAAAGGCTGGCAGGGGAGGAAAGCCTGTCTGAGCATGGTGTGGCATTGGTCCTCATGGCACTTCACTCCATCCCATGCGATGGGGGCAGCCAGGGACTGAAGTCAGAGCCCTGCCCCAAAGAGGGCACTGGGCCTGGACCTGCGCAGGGCAGGCCCCAGGGTTCGTGTGTTGACTCTGCTGGCAGACGTCTTTGCATCCAAGCATTTATTATGTCTTGATCTAATTTCATTTCATAAAATGTTTCTTTCCTTTACTAACTGCAACATTATAACAATAATTAAATGAGAAAAGGGTATTAGGAAGCAGATTATGAATTTTATGAATAGTACCAGCAAAGGGAATTGGGCAAATTAGGGGAAAAAAAGAGAATCTTTTTATGGTACTGAAAATCTAGAACAAGAGTGCAACCTAGCTAGTAGCAAAGCCCCTTGGAATCCAATCATTTACCCACTGATTAGTGAACACCTCCCACGTGTTCAGTAAGTGCTGCGCATGCAGCAGTGAAACAGAGCAAACCAAATCCCTCTTCTCAGAGCTAACGTGCTCGTCGCCTGCCTCTCTTCCTTGCAAGGTCAGCTTTACTTTTTACTCACTGGCTATTAGCTGCGGATGGACATGGGGAGTGTGGAGCTGGGAGAAACATTTTAAACAGAGTGGCCATGGCGGGGCTCGCGGAAAGGATGGTGTCTTATGATGAAGCCTTGGGCTGAGCTAGGGGGAGCCCTTGGGGAGGAGCTTCCAGACAGAGGCCTGCAGTGCGGAGGCCCTGGGGGGCACACGTGGGGCAGGTGGGGCCGGCGTGGCCGAGCAGGGGGCCGCGGGTGTGGAGCGAGGAATGGGGGTAGGGGGTAACTAACAAGGCGGGACCAACATGGGCAGACCCCAAGACTCTTTAGGCTGTGACTGAGCGGGGCTTCCACTTTGGGATAAGAAGTCTCCGGGGCTTGAGTAGAGGAGAAGCCCCTATGGTCACATGCTCCCAGGAGCCTTCAGAGAACAGAGCGGAGTGGGAGGCGCAGGGCGGCGGCAGCTGTCACCCGGAGACCTGCGCTGCAGGGGTGGCTGGCAATTTCATAAGCAGTGGGGAGCTGCGGGGTGTCTTCTGGATGAATGACCCCTGGGCTTAGGTTGCAGTGTGAAAGGAAGAGGGAAGGGAGGGATGCCCTGGACCAGGGGTTTCCTGCAGAGGGGTAGGCAGCACCTGCAGCGGGGCCTCTCAAGTCCCAGAGCTGTGGGCCTCTGCATGGAGGCACTGAACCACGGGGGCTCCAGGGAGACGTCTGGGCCGAGGGTAGGAGTGTGAGTCCTGAGCTGGGGGTCAAGTACCGGCCCGGTGATGAGGGGCCCGTGGGAGCATTGACCGCTGATGAGCAGCTTCAGGCATGCAAGGAGGGACAGCCCCAGGAGCAGACTCCACAGCGAGAGGAAGGGAACCATCCAGCGAGGCAGAGCTGCACTGCTGGGACTTGGATCAGCAGGCACACCAGAGGGGCACGGAGGGACTTGTGGGTGCTGGGGACATTCCTTTTCCTGACCTGGGTGCTGGCCGTATGCTTGTGGAAACTCTTTGAGCTTTATTTACACTTTGTGTGTGTGTGTGTACACGTTTCCTTTTTCCCTAAGAATACTATACTTCAATTAAAACATTTAGAAAATGCACGTATTTGGGAGGCCTAGGGAGAGGAACTGCTTGAGGCCAGTGGGGTCAAAGCCAGCCTGTGCAACAGAACCCATGTATACAAAAATTTAAAAATTAACTGAGCGTGGTGGCTCGTGCCTGTGGTCACAGCTACTCATGAGGCTGAGGCGGGAAGATCACTTGAGCCCAGGAGTTCAAGGCTGCTGTGATCTATGATCCCACCACTGCACTCAAGCCTGAGTGACAGAATGGGACCTTGTTTGTAAATATACATATGGATATGCAAAGAGAGAAATTGGACATAGTACATCTAGTTATCTCTTTTTGAAGAGTTTTGCTGTAAACAGAGAGTGAGAAATGGGGTGCTATTTAATGAGGTCATGTCAAGAGTGTTTTTGTTTTTGTTTTTGCTTTTAAGTGGGAGAAATGATAGCATACTTGTTCATGATGAAAATGACCCAAAAGAGAGAAAAATAAATGTTGTGAAATACGGTGGGAAGGAGAATGGGGGGACAGTTAGGGGAGCAATAAAAAAAACCCCTGTGCACCAAGCACCTTGCACATACATGGCATTACACGCTTCTTGGGGCAGATGCACATGAGGCATTAGGCTATGAGAGTCGTATACCTGTTCCCAGGGTAGAGCCAGGATTCGGTGCCCCAACCATCATTGCCCACTTCTGGGTCAGTGATCAGTGATTACTGTACTTAGTGACAGATTCCACCAAATACTGCCCAAGTGTTAGAGGAAATCACAGTCTTGCTTTTAACATTGCAAATACCCACACAGGGAAGAGTTATAGGAGTCTGATATCCTTGCCTCTTGTTTTCAGTAAAATAGCAGCCCTGCTTGTAGGTCCCGGGGATATGTCTGTCCTTCTCCCTCTGACTCCATTAAAACTGGATCGTATTAAATTATGGGAGAGAACCAAACAATCTTGGGTAATGATATGTACTAAAGGTACTTATTTTTTCTCTTGAATTTGATGCTCTCCAGCAGAGTAGAAATACAAGTCAAGTACAGGCTGTTCTTTCTCCTCTGAATAAGATGCTCTGCAAATTCTGCAAAGGTGGAGGGAACAATTGCGGGATTTGGATATGAAAACTTATCACTCAAGTAAGCCTTGTAGGATATTAAGGGACACACACCATCATCGCTCCAACAGGAATGAAGTGTTTCCCTTCTCAATCTTACTCTGAATATTAATTCTCATTCTTTATGGCTGGTGTGTAGGATGCAATGTTTTCTGTCAATTTCCCAGAAAGAGCCTAAACCTTCCTGTAACCACCCTCAAGACATTGCTCAGAGAGTGTGGGGACACGTGTTCCTCCCAGAGATCCAAACAATGCCAGGTGTTGCGATTTGCTTTCTTAGTTGTGTTCTTGAGCTGCCAGGCTGTTGATGAACTAATCAACAGGGCCATCATAATCAGACTTGGATGACTTGCCCCCACTTTCTAGGTTTTTAAAATCAATTATTTAATTTTTGAGTCAGGGTATCACTCGGCTGCCCAGGCTGGAGTGCCGTGGTACGATCATGGCTCACTGCATCCTCAGCCTCCTGAACTCAAGCTATCCTCACACCTCAGCCTCCCAAGTAGCTGGGAATACAGGTGCCTGCCACCACACCTGGCTAATTTTAGTATTTTGTAGAGATGGAGATCTCTCTTTGTTTTCCAGGCTGGTCTCAAACTCCTGGGCTCAAATGATTCTCCTGCTTCAGCCTCCCAAAGTGCTGAGATTACAGGTGTGAGCCACCGCTCTGTGGCCCCCAGTTTTTAATATGAAAAGAACAAGCTGATTTGCCCAAGGAAAGAGTTGAGGTCAGTAAGATCATCTGAAAGTAGGGAGAAATCAGGAAATCCTGAGGACTTCAGCTTATTGTCCACACCTCTGGCCCCCTGCTGCTGCTGGAGAAACTCACTTTGTCTTTCTTTAAAGTTAAAGGGTACATGTGGAGGTTTGTTACATAGGTCAATTGCATGTCATGGGAGTTTGATGTACAGATTATTTCATCACCCAGGTGATAAGCATCACCCAGGTAAATACCTGATACATAATTTTTGGATCTTCTCCCCCCTCCTACCCTCCTTCCTCAAGTCGGCCCCATTGTCTGTTGTTCCTTTTCTTTGTGTTCATGTGTTCTCAGTGTTTAGGTTCCACTTGTAAGTCAGAACATGCAGTGTTTGGTTTTCTGTTCCTGTGTCAGTTCATTTAGGATTATGGCCTCCAGCTCCGTCCACGTTGCTGCAAAGGACATGATCTCCTTCTGTTTGTAGCTATGTAGTATTTCATGGTGTATATGTACCACGCTTTCTTTATCCAGTCTACCACTCACAGGCATTTAGTTGGTTCCATGCCTTTGCTATTGGGAATAGTGCTGTGATGAACATATGCACACATACGTCTTTATAGTGGAATGATTTATATTCCTTTGGGTATATACCCAGTGATGGGATTGCTGAGTCAAATGGTAATTCTCTTTTAAGTTATTTGAGAAATTGCCACACTGCTTTCCAAAATGGCTGAACTACTTTACACTCCCACCAGCAATGTAAAAGCCTTCCCTTTTCTCCACAACCTTGCTAGCATCTGTTATTTTTTGACATTTTAGTAATAGCCGTTTTGACTGTGTGAGAGTTTCTCATTGTGCTTTTGATTCATATTTCTCTACTGATTAGTGATGTTGAACATTTTTTTCCTATGGTGGTTGGCTGCGTGTATGTTTTCTTTTGGAAAAAATCTGTCGTGTCCTTTGCCCACTTTTTAATGGAGTTCTTCCTTGCTTGTTAATTTGTTTAAGTTCTTTATGGATTCTGGATATTAGACCTTTGTTGGATGAATAGTTTGCAAATATTTTCTCCCATTCTGTAGGTTGTTTGTTTACTCTGTTGAACATTTCTTTTGCTGTGCAGAAGCTCTTTAGTTTAATTGGTACAGTTTATCAATTTTTGGTTTGTTTCTATTGCTTTTGATGTCTCCACTGTGAAATCTTTGCCAAGGCCTATGTCCAGGATGCTATTTCCTAGGTTATCTTCCAGGGTTTTTATAATTGTAGATTTCACATTTAAGTCTTTACTCCATCTTGAATTCATTTGTGTATACAGTGTAAGGAAGGAATACAGCTTCAACTTTCTGCATATGGCTAGCCAGTTATCCTATCACCATTTATTGAATAGGGAGTTCTTCCTCCATTGCTTGTTGTTGTCAACTTTGTCGAAGATCAGGTGCATGGCTTTATTTCTGGGTTCTCTATTCTGTTTCATTGGTCTATATGTCTGTTTTTGTGCTAGTACCATGCTGTTTTGGTTATTGTGGCCTTCTAATATGGTTTGAAGTCAGGTAACGTGATCCCTCCAGCTTTATTCTTTCCACTTAGGATTACCTTGGCTATTTGAGCTCTTTTTTGGTTCCACATGAGTTATAAAATAACTTTTTTCTGATTCTGTGAAAAATGTCATTGGTAACTTGATAGGTATAGCGCTAGATCTTTAAGTGCTTTAGGCAGTATGGCCATTTTAACAATATTGATTCTTCCTATCCATGAGCAGGAAATATTTTTTTGGTTGGTTGTATCATCTCTGATTTCTTTGAGCAGCATTTTATAATTCTCATCGTAGAGATCTTTTGCCTTCCTGTTAGCTGTATTCCTAAGTATTTTATTCCATTTGTGGCTATTGTGAATGGAATTGCTTTCGTGAATCTTGGGTGTTGTTGGTATATAGGAATGCTACTGATTTTTGCACAAATTTGCTGAAGTTGTTTATCAGATCTAGGAGCTTTCGGGGAGAAACTATGGCGTTTTCTAGGTATAGAATCATATGATCTGCCAACAGAGATAGTTTCACTTCTCTTTCTATTTGGATGCCTTTTATTTCTTTCTCTTGACTGATTGTTCTGGCTAGGACTTCCAGTACTTTGTCGAACAGGAGTGGTGAGAGTGGACGTCCTTGTCTTGTTCCAATTCTCAGAGGGATTGCTTCCAACTTTTGCCATTCAGTATGAAATTGGCTTTGGGTTTGTGATAAATGGCTCTTATTATTTTGAGTATGCTCCTTCAATGCCTAGTTTATTAATGGTTTTTAACATGAAAGGATGCTGAACTTTATCAAAAGTCTTTTCTGCATCTATTGAGATGATCATGTGGTTTTTGTTTTTATTTCTCTTTATGTAATGAATTACATTTATTTGTTTGCATATGTTGAACCAACCTTGCATCCCAGGGATAAAACCCACTTGATTGTGGTGGATTAGCTTTTTGATGTGCTTCTGGTTTTTGCTGAAAATTTTTACATCTATGTTTATTTAGTATATTGGCCTGAAGTTTTCTTTTTCTGTTAAGTCTTTGCCAGGTTTTGGTATCAGGATGATACTGATCTCATAGGATGTGTTAGGTAGAAGTCCTTCCTCCTCAACTTTTTTGAAATAGTTTCAGTAGGAATGATACCAGCTCTTCTTTATACATCTGGTGGAATTCGGCCGTGAAGTCATGTGGTCCTGGGCTTTTTCTGGTTGGTAGGCTTTCTATTTCTGATTCAATTTTGGAACTGATTATTGGCCTTTTCAGGTGTTCAGTTTCTTCCTGGTTCAATCTTGGGAGATGTTGTGTTTCCAGAAATGTATCCATTTCTTCTAAGTGTTACAGATGGTGTGCATAGAAGTGTTCCTGGTAGTCTCTGAGGGTTTTTGTATTTATGATTGTGTTTATTTGGATCTTCTCTCTTTTCTTCTTCATTAGTCTAGCTAGTTGTCTATCAAGCTTATTTATTCTTTCAAAGAACAAACTTCTGGATTTGTTTATCTCTTGTAT
>NW_012116666.1:1213544-1217160 GCF_000951035.1 Colobus angolensis palliatus | reverse complement strand
TTGCTCAGGCATTTGCAGCCTGTGCAGATGGTAAAAGGGGGCACAACCTTTGCTGCTGGGACACAAAGAGCCTCTGAGTGCTGAGGAGTGGGGAATGCAGTACCTTGGTTGTGCTGGAGGCCATCTGACCCTGTCCTCCACTGGGAGTCCATGGACAGATTTCTCTTTGAATTCCCTCCTCCTTCCTTCATCTCATGTCCTTTTCCATGGTCCTCTTCCAGAACACATTTGGAAGAACTGTCCCAGCAGCTCTCCCCAGGAGACAGATAACGGATGTCCATTGTCCGTTTGTCGGCACATAAAAGTGCAGTTTGGGAGGGAAGAAATAGAGAGTGCAGAAGAGATTCTGGCTTTGTGTTATGGAAATGGCTGTGTGTACTTTCCCTTGTTCCTGCTCTAATTGATTTCAGGACACAGTTTGTTTCCCCATTGGCTGCCTTATCCCATCTTGTGTCTGTTTTCCAAAGAGCTAAAGATGTTAAAGAGTACAGCATTTCTTCCACTTTTTCCCTTGTTCTGGAAGGGATGCTAAGGCTGGGAGGTGGCTGCATTTACACAGACCCACTGGGTGAGTCTGTGGTGGATCAGGGCTGGAATTCTGGCCACTGTGTTTCCTGGAGGCTCTGAGATCCCTAACATGACAGCTATGTGATGCATTCAGTGTGGTGAGCCTTGGACGGAAATAGCTGAGTCCATCAACTCAGCTGGGCTCCCTAGAACACAGAATCTGCAGCAAGGTTGGAGTTCTGTGGCCTTATCTGGAAGTGCGATTCCAGACCAGTGAACATGAGGGAAAGGGAAAAGAGGTGTGGAAGGAGGTGGGGCAACATAGGGTAGTGCCTTCCCCCTTTGGCCTCTGCTTCTTAGCAGGTCTCTGGGTAGGCTTTACTGAGACAGCAGAGGGCAACTGGAGAGGGAAGTAACAGTGTAGCTCCCAGTGTTAAAGTCTGCCCCACTGGGAATGAACCTCCCTACACTAACAAGTTCCAGACCGTGCTTCCTCCAGAGCTGCTGTGGAGGCCAGAATCTGGGAGCCTGGGCTAGAGTTCATCAAGCTGGTGGTGGTGGGAAGAGCCAGAGACCCCAGGTGGTAGACTGATGTGGCCTGCATAAAGTTAGCCATTGGAAAGGCCAGGGCAGAGCAAGCAATTTGTGAACCTGAGAGACAGCAAGGCTGAGGGTCACTGAGACACACGAGGTGAGTCTGATATTTCTCCCCCTGGAAGCAAAAGCACCAACTGAGAGTCACCTCGGCATGCAAGAATCAGAGCAGCACCTTAGCCCCTCCGTAGCCTTTGGTGCCCAGCACACCCAGGGTACTACATTTCCCCCTCCTCAGCATTCAGAGGCTCTTTGCATCCCAGCAGCAAAGGTTGTGCCCCTCTTTACCATCTGCACAGGCTGCAAATGCCTGAGCAAGGAGGATGCTTTGTGACCAGTGATATCCATTGAATCCAATGAGACTAAACATGCGAACATGGCAGATGTCCAGTCGATGGCCAATGAATCAATCTGAAAGGGACTGAGGGAGATTGAGGATGCAGAAAGCATAGAAGACTGCCTTTCCTCCTAGGACTCAAGGAGGTCAAAACTGCAGCATAGAGGTGCATTCTGGTCCACACCACCTCACATCAAATGACAATTTGGGTTATGTAATAAGCTGACATCAATCCGTTTTTCAGAGTGCAACCTGTGTTAGCCAAATTCAAACCCACATTAAAGAGGGTAATTCTCACCAGGACAGCCCTGTTTTGAGTATAGCAGAGACCTGCTTGAGTGTCAACAGCAAATCTTCCCTGGCCATAGTTCCAGTTCTCTGTTGAGCCAAGAACTGTGCTGCTGCAGACAGGCACTGTGCAGGGTATGGAGTGGAGGGCTTGCTGCCACGCACTCACGAAACAAGAATGGCAGCAAGGGCAAAGCACTTTAGATGCACAATTGCACCTAATTCCCACAGCAGCCCTGTGAAATTAATACTAGCATTATCCCCATTTTACAGACAATAAATTTTACAAATTGGAATCCACGTCTGTACAAATCAGGGTCTGTGCTGTTTTAAAATCTTTCAGATGTACCCAGAGCCACTGTTTCACAGCAAGTTTACAGTGACTTTTATTTCATCTTCAAGAGAATCCTGAAATAGGCACATTCTATTGTACCTAGCAAGTGAGGAAGTCAGCGCCCAGCAAGGCTGTTTAAGGTGTTCAGGATCACACAGCAGGTTGGCTGCACGCCAGGACTGGGGCCCACAGTGGGTGAAACTGTGAGGAAATCCACAAGCACCTCTAGGTGCTCAGGATTGGCTCCTACAGATTCTAGTCCAATCTCATTCATGACCTCATTTGCTTTTCAGTTTAACACTGCTTGGTTTTGGTTTAGTACTTTTCCCATGGAAACATTTTTTCATTAGGTCTTATCAGTTATTCTCCACTTATCCCATCAACAAAGGGTCAGTTTTGTGATTTTAAAATATACACTGTGTAGACCTTTATCTTTCATCATATGCTAAAATCAACTCACAATGAGTTTAATACTTAAACATAAGACCAAAATCTATAAAACTACTAACAAAAACCTAGGGAAATCTCTCCTAGATATTGGTCTAGGCGAAAAATTAATAGTTAGGACCTCAAAAGCACAGGCAACCAAAACAAAAATAGACAAACAGGACTTAATTAAACAAAAAAGCTTCTGCACAGCAAAAGAAATAATCGATAGACAGCTTGCAAAATGGAAGAAATATTTGCAAACTATACATCTCACAAGGGATAATATCCAGAATATACAAGAAATTCAAACAACAGGAAGAAAACGCTACAAATAATCCCATTAAAAAGTGGGCAAAGGATTTGTATAGATTTCTCAAAATAAGACAAACTGCTAACAGATGTATGAAAAAATGCTGAACACCACTAATCATCAGAAAAATGCAAATCAAAATCACAATGAGATGTCATCATCTTACCGCAGTCAGAAAGGCTATTACTAAAAAGACAAAATAACAGATGTTGCTAAGTATGCAGAGAAATGGGAACTCTTATACACTGTTGGTAAGAATGCAAACTAGTACAACCACTATAGAAAGCAGTATGGAGATTTCTCAAAAAATTAAAAATAGAATACCTTTGACCTAGCAATCCCACTACTGGGTATCTACCCAAAGAAAAAGAAATAACTGTATCAAATAAATACCTACACTCTCATAGTTATTGAAGCACTGTTCACAATGGCAAAAATATGGAATCAACCCAAGTGCCCATCAGTGGACAAATGGATAAAGAAAATGTGGTATAGATACACAATGGAATACGATTTGGCCATAACAAAGAATGGAATAATACCATTTTCAGCATCATGGGTGGAACTGGAGATTATTTGGGCACAAAAAGGCAAATACTACCTGCTCTCACTTATAAACATAAGAACTAAAAAGTCTGATCACATGGAGGCAGAGAGTGGAAAGATAGATAACAGAGACTGGGAAGGGTGAGTAGCTGGGGGAGGATGAAGTGAAGTGGGTTACAGGGTACAAATGTACAGTTAGGTGAAAGGAATGCATTCAATGGTTGATAACAGTGTAGGGTGACTATAGTTAAACAAAACTGTATTATAGTCA
>NW_012116666.1:1206754-1211344 GCF_000951035.1 Colobus angolensis palliatus | reverse complement strand
TTTCCTGGAACATAGTAAGCAGAGGTATTTTAGTCTATGCCTGATCATTATGATACCTGGGATCCCTGTGAGTCTGGATGTTTGTTGTTTTTCCTTGTTCTTCACTCATGGTATATTTTCTCAGATGTTACTGATTTTATGCTGCTCATTATTTTTGACAAAGTATTCATAGTAATATTTTGAAGATTAGGAAGATGACACCTTTCTTCAGATAGGTTATTTCTTTGCTTTTTTCCAGGACATAGGGCACAAAAAATTCAAGACCATCTTAGTCCACACTCAAGTTCTGAGGTGAAGCAGAGCTGGGCTGTAGCCCATGAGGGGCTGGTGTACTTTCATTTCACCTTTTCTCCCACAGCTTAGCTCTTTGGTGCTCCATCCTATGGCTGGTTTACAGGATCTCCCTCTTTGCTGGGCTCTGAACCCCAACTTGGATTCCCACCATCGCACAAAGTAACCCAAAACTCACCCTCTCAGACACCTCTTATGGTCAGCAAACATCCCTAGGGCATATGTGTCCCCATGTGACTGGTCCACCCTTCTGGATTATTGTCCTCTCTCTGGTCTTGACTGGATAATCCCTCATCTTATCTCTTTAATGCTTTACAAAATATTTTCTTTGATGTTTATTTAATGTTTTTTAGCTGTCTTCTGTAGAAGGGTTACTAGTCTGGCATTATTAGAAGCAGAAATCTACATTTCTGTTTCCTTAATTGTTTGTACAGAGAATATATTATTTTTTATAACAGCAATATTTTTAATTACAAAATTGGAAGCTTGGTTTACGGACCTAGATTATCTGTCACTTGAATTCCCATTTCTTCTGGTGCTGACTGAAATTCGAACTGGCTCTTTGCACTGCATGAGTAACCAACACAATGCTATTAAGGCTAATGAGGAGTGTAAGGACATGGGAAGAAGCCCATACAGCTCACTCCAGTGCAAATGAAGAAACAATCTTTATTTAAATGCTACAAAGAGCCACTGGGGGTGGAATCTGCCACATTGTAGATGCTCACTTAAATGCCGGTTGTGTTTGTGTCTGATGCAAAGATGTGCACACCTGTGTTCTGCTTGGTCATTTCATAAAGATGAACCATGTGGTTTATAAATGCAGCATTACCAAAGAGTGTCCAGAGTTGGGAGAGATTGTCCAGGGCTAAGATCAAATCATGCTGCCACATCCTGTGAGCACATGCCTTTGGCAGGACTGTGGACAAGTTTCCCTAACCCATGGGGACTTCTGGGGGAAGCTTCATTCCTAGTCCTCCAAGCTCTGCCACTGAGCAGGGAGGTGAGGGCTGGAGGTGCCCATAGGTGAGAGCTGTTCACAAGAGGTGTTAATTCCCTGGTCTTTCTGGCTTGTTCCTGCACGGTAGATGGACACAATAATGACAGAGGTGCCCTGAGTAGGACACGGCCTCAGAGAGGAAGTAGATCACAGGACTTCAGTTGTATGCAGCAGAAGGGAGACCTGGACACAGGCCTGGGATGGCAGTGGAGGGCCAAAAGCCCTGAGTGCAAAGCAGGGTCTGTCCACTGACAGGGCATTCTCAGCGAGGAAGCATTGCATTGAGAGTGGAGTAGACCATCAGGAGGAGTTGTCAGAAAGCAGCGTATAGAAACGGTGTGTTTGGAAAACAACCCATCCTTAGCCCAAAAGAATTTTCTTCACAAGGAAATGAGCAGAGACATTCGTCCGGCACTGTGGGGTCACAGTGGATACCTGCTCCTACAGACAGATGGGGAGAATAATATCTGGAGGAAGGCCAGGGGAGTTCATTCTCCTCCCTTCAATTGCAGTCAACCTTTGCCTGACACAGTAAATGAACTGGGACTTTCCCAAACATCTGAAACAAAATGCCCTGGGTGTTCTCAGAAGCTGTCACCTATCCATCTTTCTAATCATTTATCTCACCAAAACAAACAACATTTTCATGTTCTCTCTAAACCCTGTCATAAAGGCAGACTTCTTTTGAAATGTCTATTATTCTTTTTTTTTTTTTTCAAAGTTGTGTGCTTAGAACATGTGCATTGTGTGGAACTGGAGCTCCACGGATTCCACACCTCGATGGTGCTGTTCATAATTATCCATAAGTGTGGGTGTCAGAGGCATTTGAACCAGAGTGACTCCATCTTGAACAGGGGCTGGTTAAGGTATCGCTGAGACCTGCTGGGCTGCATTCCCAGGTTAGGCATTCTAAGTCACAGGATGAGACAGGAGGTTGGCACAAGATACAGGTCATAAAGACCTTGCTGATAAACGGAGGCAGTAAAGAAGCGGGCCAAAACCCACCAAAACCAAGACAGCGACGAAAGTGACCTCTGGTCTTCCTCACTGCTCATTATATGCTAAAAGACACTCCCACCATGGCCTTGCTAGCTTACAATGCCATGGCAATGTCAGGAAGTTACCCTATATGGTCCAAAAAGGGGAGGGACCCTCAGTTCTGGGAATTGCTCACCCTTTTCCCAGAAAAATCATGAAAAATCCACCCTTTGTTTAGCATATAATCAAGAAATAAGCGTAAAAACAGCCAACCAGCAGCCCTCCCTTGGGGCTGCTCTGCCTGTGGAGTAGCCATTCTTTTATTCCTTTACTTTCTTAATAAACTTGCTTTCACTTTACTCTATGGACCCACCTCGAATTCTTTCTGGCATGAGGTCCAAGAATCTGGCATGAGGTCTGGATCGGAACTCCTTTCCAGTGACTCTGGGATAATGTTCCATGCACCCCACCAGATTCCAGTTTTATCCTTAAGTTCCTTATTTTTTAACATCCCCAAATTTAAAGTAAATTGAATCCCATCTAATGAATGCGTCTGTTAGGCTCTGGTAGATTCAGAATCAGCACAAGAGCCAAGTTTTCCCTTGAGAGTCACAGGGCATCCAAGGTCATGGGCAGGTAGTCGGGGGACATCTGGGTAAAGACATGAAACCTGTGCTGGGGTCCAGGAGAAAGTCCTGACAAAGGGCGTCCCAACCAAGCAGGAGTGATGGAGCCACACAGAAAGAAAATGCTACCCAGGGACAGATGGGTGGGAAGAGTTTGCCGTGGGCCCACATCTGCCTCCCTGGGTGAGTGACATGTAAACGAAGGTTGCAATGAGGGCTATAAGAGCCCAGCCAGACACAAGTATAACATTGGCTTTGCAGACAAATGCATTGAAAAACATTGCTAGAGGATGGCTCCAATATTACCATATGGGTTTATTTTAACTTGTATCAGGGAAATGTGTGAGGGCAGTTAAGCAGTCAAGTGGCATCTTTCCTCTCTCTCTCCCTCCCCCGGTCTGTATCTGTGTCTCAATATGCGTATTTAATATGCTGATTGCAGCTTCTGAGAGCTGTTTTGCAACTTCTGGATTTAAAGAATTCCATATAAATATTAATGATCTGGTGCAGCCAAGACAAATCAGGTTTCTTATCTATTTTTTTCCTCTGGAATCCATGCTGCAGTTAGTTACTGATTTTAACTTGTTTTGATGTATAAATGAACAAATACATCATGTCTGCTTTGCTCCTTGCAGTGGATTGGATAGATGTTTTTTTTCCACTGATAGGTGATGCATTGTCTTGGTAATTAGCATCTTGATTTTGTGATTATTTGTCTGTAGCAGAGAAAATATGCATGCTGATTGTCCAAGGGCAGAGTCTGCAAATCTGTGACGTGTGGGATCCAGGGTTGACATCGCAATGCATTACGTTGTAAGCTGTGCACTCTTCCCTTTGGACTCAGGGCTCACCTCCAATTGCATTTCCCACATGTGATCATTTTTCTTTAAATGATGTACCTGAAGCTTTTAGAATTTAGCATGCCTCCAACAGCAAAGCTGTTCACACGTTTCTTTCGCATCTCTTTTAAGATTGAGGTCTTCTGTGCAGGTCCTACAGAATTATGGTTTTGTGTGGTGTCCCTTGGCTTCTGGTCACTATCTGTGGCCATTTCTGTGACTGCTAGGTCAACCTGGACAGAGGCTGAGACAATCCAACAATGTGCTGGCTGATCTCAGAGGTACTGGAGCATCGTTCCAAGTGTCTTCAGCACTGCCACGTGGGCAGCCAGTGCTGTCCTCAGATGGCCTCAAGCCAAGTCTCGAAGCTCTGCCTGTGTCAGGGGACGTGGCTACGAGGCACTGGTTAGTGGAATGTCCCTGCCTCCTAAACAGCTGATGGTTGAGGACTGACCCCTCTTGCCATGAGTGACAGCTCATGAACAATTGTCTCTGGGAAACTATTTCACTGAATTCTAATAGATATCTAGCAGACAATTACCCCAGATTTCACTTTGTCCCCAGATCTTAGGTTCTGTCGACCTCACGCTAGATCAAAAGCATGAATTGCATTTAAGGTAAAACCTTAGGTTATTATGTAATTGAATATTATATTACTGAAAAAGTTACTAACAAATCTGAATTAGAAATGTCCATCCGGGCCGGGCACGGTGGCTCACGCCTGTAATCCCAGTACTTTGGGAGGCCGAGGCAGGCGGATCACACGGTCAGGAGATCAAGACATGGTGAAAACCCGTCTCTACTAAAACTACAAAAAATTAGCCGGGTGCAGTGGCTGGCGCCTGTAGTCCCAGCT
>NW_012116666.1:1189060-1204344 GCF_000951035.1 Colobus angolensis palliatus | reverse complement strand
ATGCTGA
Organism: Colobus angolensis palliatus; assembly: GCF_000951035.1. Taxonomy (NCBI): domain Eukaryota; kingdom Metazoa; phylum Chordata; class Mammalia; order Primates; family Cercopithecidae; genus Colobus; species Colobus angolensis. The sequence goes on along the minus strand of NW_012116666.1, from coordinate 1,204,337 downwards.
TCTCATAGATGAAACAATAATTAAAAAGTGACTGAAACTACCTTTCCTGTTGGTAAGGGAAAGCTTTCAGCCACAAATAAGGCAATAAATACCTCTCAGACCGCCCGATGCCCATCAGTAAGGATAGGGCTGAGAAATGTAGATGGCGGGAATCATGTGAATGATATTGATAATATAAGCTCAGTTCTCTTGGCCAACCCTCGCATTCTAGAATTAAAGCTAAAATGATGTTCAGAAAAACAGCATACAGTAGTGCTTTGTGTGGAGAACAGTAATTTTGTGTGTCTGGACTCATATGTATGTTGGTGCAAGCCAAACCTATAGATTCAAATGAGGGGTGACAAATGAGTCATTGGTTGATCAGCACATTATAGATTCTCATGGGAATTCAGGGCTATTTTAGGTTCATCTCAGTGTCATGGGCATTTTAAAGGTGCTCATCACATTACCATCTGCACCTCTGCTGTAAAAGAATGGCATAGCAAGAGGACAGGACCCATGCTTCATGACTCTGGAGGTAGCAGTTCTCGGCATTGTCCCCCTTTCCTTGCCTCTTTGCTTAGCTTTAGCATTTTCTGGTGCTAAGGGAGTTGTAAGAATCCCAGACAGAGAGCATAGCAAATGCCCAATTTAGAGCTGAAAAAATTACCTCAATCTCGTGCTTTGACGTGGAAGGCGGATGTGGGATGCCCTTTGCTTTTCTTTTTCTGTCCTTCCTTTTAGACGGGGCACTCTTTATTTTTAACCTGTCTAGACTGTGTATAAAGTAGCAAAGGGTCTCTGAAGCACAGCTGCAGCATTCACTTGTATCAGTCTATATGTATGTCCCTGGAAGCTTTGCATTGTGGCAGTGCTCAAGCACACGCAGGAGCAGAGGATGGTGAGCCCCCGGACTCTGCTGGGAGCTGGAAGGGATGGATGCCTCGGTGAATTCGGAAATAAATGATGATGCAACAGGACTGCAGACTGCTCAGGGGACTTGGAAATAGCAAAACAGACAGGCAGAGAGAGGTGCCTTTGAGAGCCAGCCCTGCACTAGAGTATAGGAAATTGGAAGAATGAGTTTATAACTAAGTCACAAGCACAACTGATTCTCCAGAAGCTCCATGGTTTGGGGCCACTTGAACATTCATATCTCAGCTCACCGTGCAAGGCCCAACCTCTATCTGGACAGTATCACCCCTCAAGAGCCCACTCCACCCAATCTGAGCTTGTGTTTTCCAGATATGTCTGCACCCCAAGGCTTCCCCATTACCCCCGTTCTGCCATTATCCTCCGTGCCACTTCCTTGTGCTCCCAGGTCCATCCCACGTGCAACACTACCCACCACCACATGGGGCCTCTGGTCATCTCTTTTTGGTCAAAAGGAAAAGCACGGAAGCTTCCAGGCCATCCTGGAAAGGTTTTCAGGCACAGAAAACACAAAGAGCAGGTGGGCAATACTTTGTGGTGCTGCCTGCCAGGAATCCTAAACACAGGTGAAAACATGGAAATTACAACTCTCACCCAGCTAATTTTAGACTGACACTGATGGGTGGACAGACAGGGTATCTTGAGGCTCTCCAAGCTCAGTTTTAAAATGATTCTCTGCATTCCTGTGATAATTTTGAAAGATTTTGCCCTGCTCTTCATAGGTGTATAGAATGCTTTGCATTCCTTTGGGGATGTCGTATGGGGTGTGAGAACCAAAAAGGATATTGTAAGTGGTGATTCTTCATTCCAGAGCCACCTGTGTCCATGCAACGATTCCGAATCACCCGCCGTGGGCACTCGGAAGCATGTTTATGCATGAGGCTGTGCACGCAGTGGGGCCGAGTGCTAACCAGCCAGAATGAATATACTATCCCCATCCCTGATTCCACAGCAGGGCTTCTGAGTCACGCACACCACCCATAAAAGAAGCTCAGATTTATGCATTGCCTGATTGTTCTGGTCCTTAAGCTGGGTTTTAGGTAATTGGAAGGTATCTTGCAAGTAACACTCTCAGCAGGGCACAATTTATTATGCATGAAAGTTGAATCTCGAGAAAGGGAGTTGCCCCAAATTGGCTGATGAGCTGATGAGTCTGGAGGGAGGCAGAGCCCTTCACGAAGCCACCTGACCTTCTCCCTGCCTGGCCCAGGCACTGTGTATTTGCCCAGGTGCATGTAAGTGTTCTTTGCCCAGAGCTGTGCTTTGGTGCTGCCCAGGGAGAGGGAGATGGGTCCACAGGAGGAAGCCAGGCCACTCTCGGCGCCTTTGCCATGTCAAGAAGGGCTGCGTCTTCTTTGAGGGCTTTGCCTTGCTGCAATGACAGGAAATGCGTTGAACTGGCATCTTATATCCTTAGTCAGAGGGGCATCTTCTGTCTTCAGCCAGCTTCCCGGCATGCTTCCTGGAGATTCTCTCAAATCTGCTCCCCTAGCTGAACCGCACGATGCTCAGGATATTGCCTCTGGGTGTTTGCCTTATTTCTGCTGCTGGAACTACTGTCTGCCCACATCCAGGGCTCCAAACCGCAGCCCACGGCTCCCTCCCCTCGCCTCATCACATTCTCCAAGTTGTGAATCCCAAGCATTCTCTCTCTACGAAGGCTCCTGGCCTCTCCATTCCTCTCCGCTGTCCCTTTGCTCTACTCTGGTTCTCATGGCCTGCCACTTTTTGGAACCGTTAGACTATTCCTCCAGTTTATAACCCTGTTTTCGTACCTCCCTTTTCTCTTGTGTCAGCCAAAGTCCCCAAGTTAATGCTCCTAAGGTGGGTAAGCTGGTGCCTGTCCCCAGCCCAGGCTTCAGCGGTTCCTGATGCTCTGCAGAGCTCACTCAGAGCACATTTGCTGGAGGCTGGTGGCTCTCACAACTCAGCTTAGGGCTCTATTTCCACACCCCCCTCCTACCCACAGCTGGACCATCCTGCCCACAGGGTCTCGGCAGGGCCACATCCTCCCCTTCCCACTCTATCCTGCCTTCCGTACCCTGGTGTGCCCTTGCCACCCCCACCTTTCATGGCCTGTCCTCCCATGCCGCCCCTCCAGGAGCCCTTCCTCAGCCTCTACCTGGAGGCCTTCTACCCACAAGCTTGCACTTCCTCCACAGGAAATGGGCCAGGTGCCTCTCCCAGGCCCCTCCTCATGCAGCGCGGCTCTGCTGTTCAGTTTTAGCCCATGGTACTGGTCTCCCTTGAGCATTCTAAGTTCAAGAATCATAGCGAATCTGGCCAGAGCCCTCTTGTTACTGTCACATGTGATCCCCGAGAATGGGATAATCCTGTAATTCAGGTGTTCTAAAATAAAATACAGGGAGCACCAAACCCTGCACTGCTTCCTGTAATTGCATGTCTTAACGAGAGTGTTCTTGACATATCCAGTTCCATTGCACAGCTGTGCTGACAGGGACATAGCCACTTAATAGCAAGAGCAAGAAAAGTATTGCCCCAGGGAATATCACATAGTTTATGTATCAAGTTCTCTAAGGGTCTGCGTGGTTTGAGGCAAACAATTCAAACTGCCACCACTGTGTGCCTTCCATGAGAAAGGCCGATTCTTTCTGCAAATTCTTCATTAATCCTCGTCACCACTTAGGAGCGTGGAGGCCACCCAAGATTTTTCTTTTCTCCAAATAATTCATCTTTTTTGTTTAGACAGGAACAGTCTGACCTCAGCTGAAAGGGCGGGGAAGATACCTTTAATTTTTGGACAGGGCTTAACCCTTTGGTGCCAGGACAGACATCAAGTGCCCCTGAGTCCTGAGTCTACTTGGGAATATTTGTGATGGTCCCTGTTGACATAAGCATCCTTGTGCCTTTGTCTTAAAGCAGGAGAAGAAAGCAGCCTGCGCTATTATTCATGACACGTGGCATCCCAAGCCATAAGACTAAAGAATGGCTTTGGCAGCAGGACTTAAAACTGATCTTGGCACAACCTTTCATTAACCTGCAAAAGATTAATTTTATTTCCCAGTAACTTAACAGAATTCAAAAGCTAGCAGAAAAGGCTTAAAGGAAAGTCAACCTTAGATACGTTTCTAAATATATCTTAACTCAGAAATATTCCCCCTTGGTCCCAGCATAGAATTATAACAGCTCTTCATCTTCAAAAAGTGTGCTTGAAGGTTCCGGCTCTTGGTGGTCCATAAACAAATGGTTGCAGGAGTCAAGAACTCAGGGTTGGGAGGCTCCTGGATCTAGATACATCACTGCCAGCCACTCAGGAGCAGGGACAAACCCCAGAGGGTATCCACCCCAACAACGGGACACATCCTGCGTGCCCATCTCAACCACAGGCTGTCACATCCTGAGCTTTTCCATGTGCCAGGCACCATGCTGAGTGCTTCATGAGCTCTGTCACATGCGTGCCTCCACAACAGTGATGAAATGGGAAGGAATGCTTTATGGATGAGGAGATTGCGTCTCTGGGAGATGGCACCATGGGATGGGGTGAAGGCAGGATATCAGAGCAGACCCTCCCAATGCTTGGCTAAACTACCCACCTCCAAGGCAACCTGGAAGATACCAGACCTCCCTGTTACTTAGATAAAGGGTCTGGGTGCTTGGGGTTGGAAGTTTGGAAAGCATCCTGGTGACGGCCAGTCCCAGCTATGTGACCCTGGCCAAGTTACTCCCTATCCCAGGGCCTCTGAGATAAGATAAGATAAGACAAGACAAGATGTGGTGAGGCTGACAGCTGCTGTGTGTGCTGTATGGGAGCAAGCAAGCTTACTCTGCAAATCAGAGAGACAGCACCATCTGCACCTGGACAGCCGCTCCCTGTCCTGTCATCTCCCTGGACAGAGCTGCATGCCCAGGCCTGGTGCAGTCTCCTTGCCGGCCTCACCATCAGCCTTCCATGACACAGACCTGCCCATGGACCCCGGCATGGAGCTAAGACTGGGGAAGAATTTGCCCTCAGCGTGCCCATTGTGCCTAGCCAGACCCTGAGCTTCCTGCGTCCCCCATTGTGGATCCTAAAGCCACCCCCACCCCCTGCCTGGACACCTCCACACAGAGGCTCTCCCTTCATGCTTGCCCTCCTGACCCTGTGCCAGGAACTCCTGCTTAGCCCACACAGAGCCAGCTCCTGCGGCGTCTCCCAGAGCCCTTCTAGACTGACGGCCGTGCCCCTGCAGCTCTTCTCCAGCTACAGTGGGGACTTTAAGGAACATTCCCAGCTTAAATCATGACACCCAAAGGACAAGGGCATAAATGGCATAAATGGGATTTGGAACCTGAATTCTTAGTGTCTGGAGACAGAAGAGGATGGTAATCTAGGGCTTTGGGGGATAACATGAATGGAGAGGCCATGCCGCCTCCCAGGTAGGGGAGAGAGGCTGTTACCAGTGCTGGGTGAGGCAGACCATGGAGAGCACCCTGATCGCCAGTAGGGTTGGGCATCGCTGTCAGATCTTTTCTTTTCTTTTTTTTGACAGTATCTCTCTCTGTTGCCCAGGTTAGAGTGCAATGGCACTATCACGGCTCATAGCAGCCTTGACCTCCGGGGCTCAATTGATCCTCCTGCCTCAGCCTCCCAAGTAGCTGGGACTATAGGCACACACCACCATGCCCACCACACCTGGCTAATTTTTAAATTTTTTGTAGAGATGGGGCCTCACTATGTTGCTCAGGCTGGTCTTGAACTCTTGGGCTTAAATGATCCTCCCACCTCAGCCTCCCAAAGTGCTGGGATTACAGGCATGAGCCACTGCACCCAGCCTCACTCTGAGATAATAATGTGATTAGACTTTTTAGTATTCATGTAATCTGTGGCTTGGTAAAGGAATATAAGTATACTTTTTTGTTTGTTTGTTTGACTGGTTGTTGTAAAGAGTGAAGTAGGGAGGCAACAACCAAGAATAAAGGGAACTGGTTCATCAGAGCACTTTCCCCAAACCTCCCACTCTCCAGTGAAAACAGAATCTGAGGGGAACTAACCTAAAGTTGCTAATTTAAGACTCTGGAGTGATCACAGCAATATATTAAATTAGATCCTAGAAACTGGGACTAGGAAAATCAAAAGAAGGAAGGAAGGAAGGGAGGGAGGCAGGGAAGGAGGGAGGGAGGGGGAGGGAAGGAAGGGGAGAGGGAGTCACATGGGAGGAATGAGCTAACCCTCCACACAGATCCTTTTTGGAAGTTGTCAGGGTATAAATAAAACACAAATACTATTAAAGTGCTAATTATTGACAAATTGTTGTCAAGGAGAAGTCCTGCTTCGCCTATTTAAATGCTTAGGCTATACTTAGAATGTTTATATGCATAAATTAATGTAATTGGTGAGTGGAGAATGAAATGAACAGAACTTAACAATACCTTGTAGTTTGGACCAGGTGTGGGGAAATGTTCTCAAACGTCTGACTTGTCAAATATTTTAAAGCAGCATTATTGCTTTCAAGCACTTCTGTTACCTTGCAATTAACAAGTTTATGTTTCAAAGGAGTTATTTCAGGGGTCTACTTTAATAAGTGAAAGCTAATATTTGAAATTAACAACCAATTTATACATGTTTATTGAAATTCTTAAGGACGTTAGTATCTTAAGTAGGTTAGGCAGCTTCCTTGCTAACATTTGAACATCCATGTAATTGGTCCACACAGCGTTTTGTCCACCCTAATAGCTTGCCTTTCCTTGTGTGATGGTCTTCTAAAGATCCTCACACCCCAACACCCGTGTGAAATGAAATGGACCCAGGGAGGGGTGTTGCTCCAATGTTTCAGGAAACAGGGACTCTGAGAATCAGAACCGCACCAGCCACCTGAAATCCCTGAGTGGGTGATAGGCGAGACCTGGGTTCAGCCTGGATCTTCCGACCCCAGGTTCTGCTCTCTTACGGCTCCTTTAGCACCCTTCCAGAACCAAGCTCCTGACCTAGCAAGAGAGGCCACCTCTCTCTAACTGCTAGGCCCCTCAGTGAAGACTGTCGAGCTTTGTGGGAGCCTGGGAGCACAAGGAGCCCATGCTGCACCCACTTCATCCTCCCCAGGGCTAGGCAGGCTTTTTTGGGGTCAAGAACTCACCCAGTTTCCCCTCCAGGTGGCCTCTCCTCACAGGCACATTTTCAGAGGGGACACAGGTACTCAGTTTACCCCACACTGCTGTCCCTGAAACAGGCGCCCAGTGGAAAGTCTGCAGAGTCTTTCATCTTCCACCTCCTCTCAGTTCCCTGCTGCCCAAAGTTTTTAATGTCCTTCTGCAGCTCAGAGAACGTGGGATTCTTCCCCTCTCCCCTCTAGAAGAAGGACCCCTAAGAGGGCCAGGGAAGTCATTTAGCACATCCATGAGCCTGGGTGGAAAATGAGTTACATCATTATTTTCATCAACCTCTAGCTGAAATTTAGCACTTCCTCCAATTAGGAGTGTAAGCAACACACAGCAGAGTTTGTTGTGACTTTGTACCAGGAGAAAGCACAGATGTCTTCACATCACATAACAGCTGTTGATGGTATCTTAAAATATTGTTTATGCTCATCGCTACTTTAAAAATGCAAACCCAAATGTTAGTTACTATTTAATGTCTTAAAGTAGCCCATATATTTCTATATTGATTATGACTTTTAATATTTCCAAAGCTCTATTTCAATATATTTGGTTCATCTTTTAAGCCTCTGTATTTTATTGTATACATTTAAGAGCACTATTCGGAGACAAGGGCTGTGGCTCTAAGAAGGTGAGGTTCCCTACCTGGCATTGTGACATGTTGTCCATCTGGCCAGCACCTCCTCCCCACCCAGCTCAAGGCCTTTCACCAAAGCCTTTCCAGGGGCTCGCACCCCTCCTCCACCAACATCCCTCCAGCTCCGCCTTTGGGGATTTTAATTCGAAGGAAACTGAAGCTCCCATTCCAGACAGGGCTGAGATCATGTTGCCAGTACAAGGGTGGGCCAACCTGCCTTCCCTCAGGCAGTGAAAGGCCTGCCTTCTGCACTCTCAGCCACCTCAGGGCCCAGGTTTCTGGGTTCAGCAGGAGAAAGCGCAGGATCTGATTTGTGGGGAGAAGCAGCAGCTCCCAGGAGAAGGTGCAAGGAGGCCCCGGCAAGGCGGGGCAGAAAGGAGCAGGTGCAGGGGGTGAGGCAGCTGCACAGGGCTGAGGCAGCCGGACGGGGCTTCAACCTTCACACCTGGACAGCAACTGGCTGGGCCTGGAGGAGAGAAAATCGCCTGCTAGCTTCGCTGTTTGCTGCTGCTGTGATGCCCAGCTGCTGCTCATAGGGTGTGCACTTCCCAACCCTTCACTGAGCTACTGTTGCCACACAGGGTGCTGGCACTGGGGACACAGCACAGAGCAGGACCAAGGCCCCGTCCTTGTAGGGTTTGAAATACCAGGTCAGGTAGCAGAGCCCCGGCCTGCTACCTTCAGGGTGCTGACCTTCAGAGTGTGGGCCAAAGAGGTGGCTTCGGCGGCTTCTGGAGGTATCTGTCCCCTTCCACGGCCCTCCACAGCATCCATGTACTCTCAGGCCTCCCCCTCCTCCTGTAGCTGCTTAGGTCACTCAGGAGGTTTACATAAAAGACATAGAAAATTTACCCGGTGTGATAGGTGGGCCGAGAAGAGGTGGCCGCCTGGATGCTGTCCCCAGGGTTCTCCCGCAGCACGGGGCCTGCACCCCATTGTGTGGCTCTGCAAGGGGTTGCTCACCCTCCAGCCATCCCCACCGAACCTCCATGCTCCTGGCCCGCATCCTTCCTCTCCCTCACCTCCTAAACTCAGTCACCGACTGCCCCATCAGGACACCCTCCTCTCTGCTGCCCTGTCACCTCCCAACCGGTTGACTGGGGCACAAAAGGGGACACGGCACTACTCTGAACCCAGGAAAGCTGGGAATGGACTTGCGTGCCTTCCTCACAGTCACAGCTGCACCCTTTGGAGGTGCAGCAGCAATGCCTGTAAGATGAGACCTTTAATGAGCTTCTAGACACTGCCTGCCTGGTGCTCCTGAGAACTCGACTTTATAAGAGCCCCCTCCTTCTCTGAAAGGATCCCAGACATAGGCAACCCATTTCACCCTCAGACTCCCTGGCCAACACAGCAAGGCCCGGGGGTGCATTTTGCCCTCTGAGATTTACCACAAGGAAGCCCCCCAAAAGGGCGGGCGAACCCAAGACCTTCCCCGCTGGGCTCCTGGCCAAGGAGAGCCCAGGGGAGGCTGAGGGAGAGTTCAGAAAGGGGGATCCTGCGGGGAGGGTCTGGGAGAGGGCAGAGACTGGGAAAGGGATCCTGAGGGAGGGTCTGGGAGGGGAGAGAGGCTGGGGAAGGGTTAGAGCCCGGGGAGCAGGGAGAACCTGGAGAAGAGGGAGAGCCCAGGGATGGGGGAGAGCCTGGGGAGGGGCAGACCCCTTGCGTGGTGGAGGAGGAATCCCGGGGAGTGAGGAGAGCCTGGGGAAGGGGGATGCTGAGAGAGAGCCTAGGGAGAGGGGAGAGCCTGGGAAGCAGGAAGAGCCCAGGGAGGGGGGTCCTGAGGCAGAGCCCAGGGAGTGGGGAGAGCCCAGGGAAGGGGGAGACCCTGGGGAAGGGGAAGAGCCTGGAGAGAGGTAAGAGCCTGGGAAAGGGGGAGAGCCTGGGGAGTGGGGAGAGCCCAGGGACGGGGGAGAGTCCAGGGATGGGGGTCCTGAGGGAGAGCCTGGGGAAGGGGGAGAGCCCGGGGAGGAGGGAGAGCCCAGGGATGGGGGAGAGCCTGGGGAAGGGGGTCCCTGGGAAGGACCCAGGGAGGGGGGTTCTTTACCATCTCTGGGAGGCAGAGCACCTGTCCTCCTGGGCACCATGGGGCTCAGCCTCTCCTTCTCTTGTGGAGTCATTTCTGACCAGGCAAATTGTGTCCCGACGAGCCTGCTATTCTGCCAACCCAGAGGAGTATTCTCCTCTACACTCCGAGGAGAAAAAGACATCATCCCAACAGCAGCTTCATTCGCTTTATAATTTCCTCTCATCTTTTGAAGCTGGAAGAAGAGGTTCTGTGTTAAAAATATTCCTTCCCACTGTGCATAATGCTAATGTCCTCCACATATTAAAGCTAATGGAATATTTTACACACTGAGAATAGCCGCTGTGACCTTTTCTTCTTTTGGATGAGTCTCTTATTTTTTTCTCTCTTACCTCTTCCCCTCCATGTGACTCTTTTTCCTTTTTCCTTTCTTTGTTTTTTATTTTATTTATTTTGTGGTGGTGGTTGTTATTTCAGATATGTAACTACTGTAGCCAAGTGACCAGGGCATTAGGGTTTGTATTTCCTTAATTGCAACAACAAATGATATCATCAAGTAATATACAGGGAGACAAAACGCACCTGTTTTCTTCCAGGTATGGCCTCTGCAGAACCTCCTGCTCTTATATGCGAAGACTGAGGTTTACAGTCTCCTTTGCAGGGTGGGAGTGTTGAAGCCTCCTGGAATTTAAAACTGCCCAAAGGGTTAAAGAGAAGCTGTGGTCTTGGGTCTATCTCACTGTTTTAAATGCTGGAAAAATGAAAATGCCTATGATAAGCCTGTGAGTCTGACTTAGTGGAACCCTCAGCCCTCAGCCAAACTTGGCTGGTGTTGCACCTCAAGGATCCTTTAATCAGGTGCGTAACGAGGATCTGGACTGGCTGTGCAGTGTGTACACATAAGCTCCTAAGGCCTTCGCTGTAGCTGCTCTGAAGAGTGGGGACCCAGGGCCATTCCTCCTGGGCCCAGTGGTCATTGTCATCATCAAGTCTGTTCTCTTTAAATGTTGCTGTTATGAAAGGAGCTGGAGGATAGCCAATCATTTGTACAACACTAATTCAGTCTTGTTTCACTTCTCAATATTTGCGAAGTGATAAGAGAGACAAGTTTGCCATCTTCGTGTTCCTGTTCGTAGATGATTGTCAGGGGAGCTGGTATTTATGTGACATAAACAAGAGCATGCATTTGCAAGTGCACGCACACACATAATTCAAGAACCTTGCTTCTACATTGTATTTATTTTTAATGTTTATAATTAAGATAAATGTCGTGTTGCCACTATATAATAGCATAGCCCAGACTGACTACATTATCTTCATGATGCTATTAGACAACAAAGCTCCAGCCATTAAAGAAAAGTCATCTTTTAGTGGCCAGAACATACTGTATCACAGACCCCATGTGGTATGACCCAGCCTAACTTTCATGTGCAAAATCAGAATTCAGTGTCTTCCATTTGAGTGGCATTGAGGGAGAGAAAGAGTGACGCAGAGGCTTCCAGGTTCAGACCCTGCATGAGGCAAAGCATGTTGTGGAGTTCTGCACGTAAGGAAACTGAGGCCCTGGGAATTTAAATATGGACTCAACTAAAGAGGTTCAAAATCCTGGCTGCCCTGGAGAGCTTCCCTAAGAATCTACAGGAGAAGGTAAATTCTTCTTCAGGATAATCTTGTATCAGTTGCTGCAACCTTCAAGCCACAGTCTATGTGATTCTTATCGGTTTCAAAGGAAAGTATTTCATACACAACTCTGGCTCCCTGTTTTCTGATAAATCTCAAAATTTTACTTATGACACTGATATATTTATTGCTGCTACCCATACATGGTGGCATAAACAACTTTTTCATTATGCTCATGATTTCTGTGATTGAGAGTTCAAGGGGCACCATGAGGATGGTTTGTCTTTGCAACATGATGTCTGGGACCTCAGCTAGGAAGACCCAAAGCTGGGGGTGACCAGACTGCTATGGTCTGCAAACACCTGGAGATGTGTCTTTACTCCCACATTTGGTCATCAGTGATGGCTGTTGGCTCGTACTTTAAACCAGCTATCCATAGGAGGCCCATCTCAGTGCCTTTCCATGTGGTCTCTGCACATGGGCTAATTTGAGCTTTCTCACAACACAGCAGCTGGGTTCCTCAAGCAAATGTCCTACGTCAAGGTGGAACACAAGATCTGGTTATGATCCAGCCTTCAAAGCCAGGCAGCATCACTTCTGCTGGACTCTACTGGTCAAGGCATTCATGGGAGAAGACATAGATGTCAAGGCTCCAGAAGATTATAAAGGATGAGGAAAATTGCAGCTGCTATTTTGGGACTATATAGTCTGCCACAGCTGTATTTCCAAGGATGAAAGAAAATTATACACATAACGTGTTTGTATTAATAGGTCCACAGGAAAATGAATAATGACAGAACAATTATTTTCCTAAATACTTTTTTCAAAAACAATATATCAAATTAACAAAATATCTTTGACCTAAAATGCCTTCTGTCAGTTCTTATAAGTTCATGCATTATTTCAGTAAAAGGTAAAAGGCATTTTGACTGAGATGCTATTATACATGGCAGATGCCCATTGGCATACATAGCAATGATGATTAACACATTACCTGATGGAGATAAAAGAACTAAGAATCTCTTGTGAATCTTCAATGAGCGAAGCAAACAGCATTATGTTGATAACGCTAAATGATAGCATTAAATATTTTGAGAGTGTTAAAAAAATAAGCTAAGTTAGCATATTCCATCAAATATGTGCAGCTTGATGTTTTGTATGTGTACAAGAAAGGAACAGAAACTGTCTCAACAAAAGAGAGCAACCTTAAAGCATTTGCTAATCTTCCACATGCATCTCACTTGTTATTCTAAAAACAAAGTGTTGGGAAAGCTTCTCTATTTACTTTTGCTACCTAAGTAAATAATTTATCACATCGTAAGTGCATAGCACTTTGAAGGTTTCAGTTAGTTGGCTTAGCACAATTTGGCATTCTCTCTTGTTAAGTGGCCATTTGCAAAATGTCTTATTTCAGATTTGCTGTAATACTGCATTTCTAAGTTTACACTCTGCTTATTCATATTTTTAAATAACTCTTTTGCCATTTAGTCCCAAACCCATGTGCTGATATGTGTGCCGGGTCTCATTTCTTCTCCTGTATTAGTATCTGAAGCAGTGGTATGCTTTTGTTATGGGGGAAACTCTACCCTTTGAAGAAACAGAAAGATTTTAAAGTCATGCCTTTTTCTGGAGTGCACCCCAGGCCAACTATGCACTCCAAAGAATGATACTTGATCAAATCAGAGAACCTTTCCTTCCCTGTGCCCCACCACCATGTGAATGAGCATAAAAGGTTGGCAACCACTAGTGTAACATATGAAAATAACCATGAGTTGAGCTTGAGAAACCACAAGACATGTATTCTGACTTAGGTGCCACATATAGGGGAGCCTGAATGCCAAGAGAGGAGGCAAAAATAAGGACATTAGAAGTTTCTGACACATAAATCTACACCAAACATCTAATATACTTCAACTCTTGGCCAAATTAACATCCATTCTCACTTGAAAGTCTTATTTAACTCAGTATCTTCTGCCCTATTATGTCTATATTTCAACAAAATATTACAAGGCAGGCCAAAAGTCAAGAAAACACTGATGAAACAAAATAATCATCAGAACCAAACTCAAATACGACTCAGATGTTGGAATTGTCAGACATGTAATTTAAAACAATCATGATCAATATGTGAAAGACTTTGATGGAAGAGGTAGACAACACATAAGAAAATGGATGTCAGCAGAAATATGAAAAGAAATGCCAGTAATACAAAAAAGACAAACAAATAATTTTTTATTGGGCTCATACATAGATTTGACATGGCTGAAGAAAGAATCAGTGACCTTGAGGGTAGGTGAGAAGAAATGACCCAAACTGAAACACATTGAGAAAAAAGAATGGAAAATGAAACAGAGCAGGACAGAAAGTCCAAGAATGTGGAACAATATGAAATGGTGTAACACAGGGGTCTCCAACCCCCAGGCCGTGGACCAGTACTGGTTTGTGGCCTGTTAGAAACTGGGCCGCACAGCAGGAGGTAAGTGCCTGGTGAGCAAGCATTACCAGCTGAGCTCTGCCTCCTGTCAGATCACTGGTGGCATTAGATTCTCATAGGAGTACAAACCGTATTATGAACTGCACATGTGAGGGATCTAGGTTGCATGCTCCTTATGAGAATCTAATGCCTGATGACCTGAGATGGAACGGTTTCATCCCGAAACCTTCCCCTCTGCACTGATCTGTGGAAAAATAGTTTTCCACGAAACTGGTCCCTGGTGCCAAAAAGGTTGGCAGCCACTAGTGTAACATATGAAAATTGGAATACCAGAAAAAGACACAAGAAATATTTTTTAAAATCATGGCCAAGAATATTCCAATATTAGTCATAGACACCAAGCCACAGTCCTAAGAAGCTGAGAAAACATCAAGCAGAATTAGAACAAAAAACAAAAACAAACCAACAACAACCAAAAGTAACTGAGATATATCCTGTTAAAACCATGGAAAATTGAAACCAAAGAGAAAATCTTGAATACATCTGAAAAGAATGAAGACGTTCTCTTTAGAGAAACAAAGATTAAAACTACAGCAGACTTATCAGAAACTGTGCAACTCTGTAATCCCAGCTACTCGGGAGGCTGAGGCAGGAGAACCACTTGAACCCGGGAGGCAGAGGTTACGGTGGGCTGAGATCATGCCCCTGCACTCCAGCTTGGGCAACAGAGCAAGAGTCCCTCAAAAAACAAGAGAAGAAAAGAAAAAAGAGACTGTGCAACTAAGAATGCAGCTTACTGCAATCTTTAAAGATTTGAAGAAACAAATAAAGAAAAAATACTGGCAAGTTAGAATTGCATATCCAGTAAGAGTATCCCTCAGAAGTCAAGGATAAAGTAAAAACTATCTCAGATAAATAGCTGAGGGAATTCATTGCCAGCAGGGCTGAAGTCTATAAGAAATAGCAAGGAAATTCCTCAAACAGAAGGAAAATGTTACAGGTCAGAAATTTGGATCTACATAAAGAAAAAAAGTACAGCAATAAAGGAATAACTAGAAGTGAAATAAAATATTTTGTTTTTCTTGTTCATAATTTATCTAAAAGATCCATTTAAAGCAAAAATAGTGACACTGCCTTTGGTGATTATAGCATGTGTTCAAGTGAAAAATGAAAACAGCATCCCAAGAAATGAGAAGAGTATCCGCAAAAACTCTGTTGTGAGGTACCCGCATGACACATGGAACAGTAAGGTATTATTCAAGGGTAAATTTAGATTCGTTTAAGATGTATACTCTGAACCCTGGGCACTAAACTATACATTAAGGGCGCGGTGGCTCAAGCCTGTAATCCCACTTTGGGATTTAATTTTAATACATCTTTGTATTAAAGTTAAATACACTTTAACTTTGGGAGGCCGAGATGGGCGGATCATGAGGTCAGGAGTTCGAGACCATCCTGGCTAACACGGTGAAGCCCCGTCTCTACTAAAAAATACAAAAAGCTAGCCGGGCGAGGTGGCTGGTGCCTGTAGTCCCAGCTACTCGGGAGGCTGAGG
>NW_012116666.1:1169182-1188150 GCF_000951035.1 Colobus angolensis palliatus | reverse complement strand
AAGGAATGGAAAAAGATGTACTATGCTAACACTAATCAAAATAAAGCTGAAGTGGCTATATTAATTTCAGACAAAGCTGACTTCAGAACAACAAAGATCATCATAGATAAAGAGGCTCATTGGATATGATGAAAGGTTCAAGTATCCAAGAAGATACAACAATCCTAAACCTGTGTGCTCCTAACCACAGAAAGTCAAAATATGAGAGGCAAAAACTGATAGAAATGGAAGAAGAAGATACAATGGTCGTTAGAGATTTTCATGCCCATTTGTCAGTAATTGATAGATCAAGCAGAGAGAAAATTAGTGAAGATATAAATCATAAATGATGACCTGAATAGCGCTATCAATCAACTTGACCTCATTAACATTAAAAGAAAATTTCATTCAACAACAGCATTCTTCTCAGGGGCACATGAAGTGGTCACAATATAGGCCATATTCTGGGTCACAAAACAATCCTCAAAAGATTGAAAACAGTAGAAAAAATAAAAAGTATGTGACAGACAACAAAATAATTAAGATAGAACTAAATAACAGAAAGATACAGGTTATTTCTCAAATATTTGGAACTTAGGAAAAAATCCTTCTCAATAATGCATGGTCAAAGAATAAATCTCAAGGAAAACTTAAGAATATTTCAACTAAGTGTACATGGAAATATAATTTAAAATTTGGGAGATGTAGTTAAAGCAATGATTAAAGGGAAATTTATAGCATTAAATGCATGTCTTAGAAAAAATGAAAGATTTAATATCTATAAACTTCTATCTTAGGGCACTAGAGAAATAACAAATCAAACAAAAGGAAGGAAATAACTACAATTAGAGAAGAAATGAATAACATTATAAATGGGAAAAATGTAGAGAAAACAACAAAACCAAATGTTAGTTCTTTGAAAAGAAAACATAAAATGTGAAGAGATCAACACAATTAAACCTCTAGCCAGGCTAACCAGGAGATAAAGATAACACAAATTATCAACCTCAGGAATGCAAAAGGGGCCATCACTCCTGATGCCTGGGACATTGAAAGGAGAATAAGAGAATGCTGTGAACAACTCTGTACCCGTACATCCAGTAACTTAGATGAAAGTGACCAGTCCCTTGAAAATACAAATGACAAAGCTCACTTGAGGAGCAAGGGATAACCTGATTGCTCTACCGCAATGAAAACAATGGTTCTCAGTCTTATCTACCTATGGAATCTGGAAAACTTGAAGGACTCTGGATGCCTGGGCCCTTCTGCTGGTGAATTTTATGTGATTGGTCTGGGGTGAGGCCTGGGTGCTCTGGTTTTGAGAACTCCCCCCTGATTCTGATGACCTACCAAAGGGATCATGCCGCAGTCTCCGCATTCCGATGTCCTTTGAACAAAAGCATATTTTTCCTACACTTCAAAAAATATTCTCTATAGTGCCTCTTTCAAAGGCTAAAAGACATGAAGCCTTCCCCAGTTCCCGGGACTGGAACTGGCACTGGTTGGATTCCCAGTCTCAGAAATGCCCCTCAATCAATTCTCAGCAACAACAAAATGCTTTGCTACCCAAATAAAAGGGAACGCTTTTCTGAGCTTGTTTGACGACAGGGTCCCACTGTCAAGTGGAGAACAAGGCTGGGGGAACCCTAAGAATAAGCCCCCCTCTTCAGCACTTCTTAAGGCTGCCCTGGAGCAGGGTCGCCTCTCAAGGTTGGAGAATCAGGTGCTCAGTCACGCCACGGAGATCCTTGGGCCGGAGAGCAGCGTGGTGATGAAAACCTGAAGAGTAAGCTCTCTGAGCTGTGGCAGTATCTTTCCATCTTTTATTCATGTCGTTGGTGTGCAGCGTGGATGTTAAATCATTTTTGATCGTTCGTAATTACGGCACTTAGAGGAGAGAAGGATGGTCCCTCGCTAGGACAGAGGAAGGCGGAAGCTGGCGAGCTGTCGGCACGGCTCGCTCTCCGGGGCCTCCCCAGCATGCTCAGCCCTCTACTTCCTTATGTAAAAATTATCTGGGAAGAAAAGAAAAAAATTGGTAACCACTGCCAGGAAGCAGGTCGAAAGCTTCCTGGCACTGCCAGAGCCCGTGTCTGTTAAGTCGATACTCTTCTGAAGCAAGTACCAGGGGAGCCCCGCGAACTTGGACATCCGCAGCAAAGCACTTCTCTGCAGTCAGCAGCTCTGACACCTTCCATTATACAGCTCTGTACTCCCCATCCTGCCAGCCTCTCTGCTTATTCATCCTCTGATGTAGTTATTGGTGTGTGGACCATCAATTGAGGTGGCCTCACTAAGGGCTTCATAGCAAAGAAAATGAAAAGATTTCCAAGTGAAGAAGGTCATTATTACTGACTGGAAGAAGGCCTGGCATGGACCCTGAGCAGAATTTCCACTTCAGGAAAGGCAGTATCAGTGCATAATGATATACGTTTGTCCTCTAAGTGATGGACCTTGAAATTTCTTTTGTATTTTGTGCTCCCCACCCAATCAAAACACATTGAGAATGGCAGCGGGGCCAGCAGGACCCGTGGGAAGGGGAGTCTGGCTGCAGCCAAGCTGGCAGTCCCCAGGAAGCACACACCCCTGCTCCACCCTTTCCCTTCTGGCAGACACACCACACTAGGACTCTGTCACCATTATCCGGAGTTGCATCCTCTGCCTGCCCTTGATCCTTCCAGAACAGGAAGTGAAGGTCAGCCTTGCTTTCCAGTCTCCACGCTTTGCAGATTGGGTGGGAGGGAAGGCAAGCAAGTCTGTAGGCTTTCCAAAGCTCCCATATGGATTCTAAGATCTAGACCCTGAAAGGCAGGAAGATGTTGATTTTGAGGGCATAGTGGTCTTCATGAGAAAGGCAGCCACAGCTACTCTGTATCTGTCCACGTTAGCCCCATGCAAATGGCTTTGTTTCAGGCAGAATGAATGCAGAGCTTGGACAGTGGAGATGGATGCTCAGCTGAGAGGCTGCAGATAGAACATGTGAGCCAGAAAGGCCGGCTCTGGCCTGCTACACACAAGACACGCCAAGGGCAGGCCCAGGAGCCCACCCACACACTCCTCTGTGACAGACGTGAACATGTCGGCTCCCAGCTTATGCTGAAGTGGCCTCCCAACAGTGAGGCGAGTGTGCCTCTGGGGTTCTCGGATTGGTCTTGCTACTGCCATTGGGGAGACTTCCTCGGCAGTGTCTTAGGATGGAGGAAGGTCCTAGGTGGAAATTCTTGTGCAAGAGAATCGAAAGTGACTGCTTTGACTGCAGAGCCTTTCAAAGAGTCATGGCAATTAAATAAACAATATGCCAAAGAGAAATCAAGACAGGAAGAAGAGGAAAGGAGGGAGGCAGAGGAGGAAGGAAACTGACAGGAAGCCAAATGAGGACCACAGAGAAAGGCACTCGCAGCCACCTGAGCCCACGCAGCAGTCAGCAGCTCTGTTGTGTCAAGACCACATAAATAAACCAAGGAAAGGAAGCCCACCACTGCCTGTGCCATGCTGTGCTGTAGGAACACGGAGAATTGGGGCCCTTCCACATGTTTATACACCACTGAAGCTTCAAAGCGGAAAGTGATTTACAAAGCTAGCCATGGTTTACCGCCAGCAAGGAGAAGTAAATGTAATGCAGGTTTTGTGAAATCATTTTACAGCACCATTGCCAGGGAGGATGGACCAGAGTGAGGAGCCCAGGCAGCTTCCAGAACTGAGATAGTATCAGCTGCCAAGATAACTGCTTGAAGACAGTCAAGTGGTCGTGTGTCTCTGCCTCCTGCTGCCAAGTGGCCTTTCTGCTGCCACTTAGGATATTCTATACTTTGAGGTCATGCACAAGTGCCTGGAGTCAGGAGCCGAGTCCAAGCCCAACCCTGCAAGGACCACATATGTGACTGCACAGGAGATGCGTCATCTATAAAGTGAGAGATTCTGCTGGTGGTGGTGAAAAATGCCAGAACTTGATAAAAAGACAAAGACCTGAATAGTTAATTTACAAAGCAGACACGCAAAAATCAAGAAGCACAGAGATGGTGCCCATGATCGTGTATCATCAGAGGAGTGCAAACGGAAACCTCATGAGCTGCCTCTGCACACACCCACCGGAGTGGTCCATATTCAACATGCTGAGACCCCTGGGGATTGGCTGGGACCTAGGGGACTGGGACATTCACCCACTGCTGGTGTGAGGGTAAAATGCTCCAAACACTGTGGAAATGATCTGAAGTTTCCTTGGAAGCATAAACATGTATCTCTCTTATTCCCACCTAGCTATTTTCCCAAGAGAAACGAACTCAGAAATGTCCACAAAAAGAGATATACAGGATTGTTCATGGTACTTTATTCATCGGGGCCCCAAACTGAAAACAACCCAGGAGAGTAGAGAAACAGCCAGAGTCTATCTCAAGGGTCCTTTGAATCCAGAAGGGTTCACCAGGCAGCTCCACGTGGTGGGGCGGGCCTGAGTCCCTCTGTTTCAAAGGCAGCAGAATCCCTTACATGGTTGCAGCAACATCCACACTCCTGAGGTCCTGGGTCTTGGGAGCCCTCATGCTGCATCCTCAGGACTCGTCAGAGCTTGGTCCACTGTCACCTGGCTGCCCTTGGGCTGCCCCTGCTGGGAACCCTGCCTCTCTGCCACTGCCACTCTACAAGAACCCCGAGTTATAGAATGTCCCGTCCAGAGGGAAGGTGACACTGAAGTAGTCAGTGGTGAGATTAATACCGAACAAAGAGAAGTGAAGGCATATGGGTTCGGAGCAATCAAGAACACTCTCTAAAGAAAGGGGGACAGCAGGATCACGTGATGATTTGGGTCTGGAAGATGAGCTGGCTTGGCTGCTGATGGGAAGTGAGGGAGAAGGTATTTAACTGAGGTGGTCATAGACGCCCTTGGATTGTCCACAGGGCGTGTTGTTGTGGAGGGCAACGACAGGAAATCAACACTGCCTCAAAAGTCCCAGCTGGGGAGCCTCTACTTTGTGACGTACAAGGGAAACCATGGAAATCAAGGAAGAGGCTGTGGCCTAGAAGGCTTCCAAGTGAAGTCTGAGGAAATTAGAGAACAGGCTCATAGAATGTCCTGGGAGCTGTGGGCCCAGACAAGGTTGGAAACCATGGCCTGGCATCTTCCCTGCCCAGCTGTAGAAGTAGAAGATGAAATGGTGGTTCCTGCGGCGGGCATCACCATGCATGAGGGTGAGCTCTGGGGCAGGTGGAGGCAGCAGAGGCCTCTGAGGACTGTGGAAGGGCCTCGTCAGCCACCACATCCCCACGTGCGGGCGCGACAGCCTCGTCATCTCCTCCAGAAAGCAATACTGTCCGCTACACATCAGGAACTGTCAGCCTCAAATTCAACATTCCTCATTCTTGAACCAATTTACCAAAACTTTTATTTTCACAAAAAGGTGAGATTTTTGTATTTGGGATCAGGAGGACCTTTGTAGTTTATTAGGGGTACACTGGGAAGGACTTCCGGAGCAGAGCTTTATCACATAAAATCTGCTGAGGCATCTGAGCATTGAGGAATCTCTCCTGGAAACAAACACGTCGGAAAAATTTCAAAAATTGCTCCTGCTGAGAGCACCCTTCTTGGGGTGTGTGTGTGTATATAATAAGTATATACACTTATATGCAGAACCATATCCTGTGAAGCTAGCTTTATTTTCAAAGAGTTGCAATAAAATAAGTTTCTGTGGCTAGTTCTATACTGTACTATCACCTAGTTTGGTTTTAAATAGTAGATTTGCAGTGTTGGTGACTTTTGAAACCAAGGATCCAACATTTTGATAAGAGCTTAGATTGCTTATAGTTACATCAACCAAGACTCAAAAATGTGAGCAAAGCATCACTGCTGTCCAGTTAGGCATATCCCTGTAGCCTCATCCTCTGCTCCATCCTCTGCTCCTGTCTTCAGAGGGTGGCACAGACTAGACCAGAACTAGATTCATGCATCTCCCAGATGTCTTTCTGTGTAAGTGGGGGCTGTGGGCCAAGGCGGTGGCAGGGGAGGGCAAGGAGGAAATTGGAAGTCAGCCTATCTGAGACCTTTCCAGTTCTGTGAATTCCCTGCTGCTTAGATTTCACACCTAATTCACTTATTTATTTTATTTTATTTTATTTTATTTTATTTATTTGAAACAGAGTTTCACTCTGTTGCACAGGCTGGAGTGCAGTGGTGAGATCATAGCTCACTTCAAACTCTGCCTCTCAGGTTCAAGTGATTCTCACACCTCAGCCTCCTGAGTAGCTGGGATTACAGGTGTGTGCCATCACGCCTGGCTAAGTTTTGTATTTTTAATAGAGACGGGGTTTCACCATGTTGGCCAGGCTGGTCTCAAACTCCTGACCTTAGGTAATCAGCCCATCTTGGCCTCCCAAAAGTGCTGGGATTACAGGCGTGAGCCACCACACCTGGCCAGATCTCACACATAATAATAACACCAGTGAAAATAAGCAGGCTGCCTCATTTCAATGAGATTTTTTCAAAACTCCTGGTCCCAGGACCACAGGGCTCCCTTTTCTTGTTCTTTGTCAGGAGTCCAGGTAACAAGATGATAACATGGCCCTGCTGCCATGAGCAGGGAAACAGCAGGAAGCCTTGCTTCCCTTCAGGTATTTAGTGCCAGCTGGAGGGACAGAGAGACCTGCAAACAATTGTGGCTTTGCAAGGAAACAAGGGAAAGTCATAGGGGCTTCCAGACACAGGGATAACAAGCTGTTTTCCTCCCTTCTGGAATAAATTTGCAAGAAGCTGAAACAGAACTTGAAATGAACTTATTTTATGAAGGCCCTGGAGGGATACTGCCATGGATTATGTGAAGTTTTTTTTGTTTTGTTTTGTTTCGTTTTGGTCAATAAAGTTACCACAGGCTTTCATATCACAGAATAACCTTTCCCATAGTTTCCAGTGGTTCTTTGTGCTCCATTCTGTACCTCCTTCCCTGAGGAAAATCAGAGGCGATGGGCAGACCGTGTCGAATCTGAATATGACGTGGCTTGCTGCGGCAAGCTTACTGCCCTGCTAAACACTGAGTGAGGAGGCTTGCCTGGAAACTGCCCCACTGGTCAGAGTGCCTCCAGACCCAGAATGGCCTGGCCCGGATCGTTCAGGCTCATATTACAGTCCTGAGTACAGACGTAGGGTCTGAGCCCTCACTGGTTGCAGGGCCACACTGCCCACCACTCTGGCACGTGCCTTCCTCCCCGACACCACCCAGCTGGAAGGCCCACAGTGGAGTGTGTGATGCCCCTGATGTGCCGCTCCTGGTTTATACGTGCCTGGCAGAGGACCCAGCACGGGAGCGGGTGCAGGGGAAGCTCAGAAATAAACACAGATCAATATGAACAGTAACGTTCACGGAGGGGAATGTTCCAAAGAACCCCTCTAACTTGGCCCCCTTTTGATTCTAGTTGATCACCCTGGAAGGAATGACAGCATTCAATTCTTCCATCCTTTTCTCTAGTTCTTAAGGGCTGGTTCCCTGGACCAGCAGCATGAGGGTCATCTAGGAACGTTTTAGGATTGTGAACCCCCTCAGCTCCCCAGGCCTGCTGGCTCAGAAGCTCTGGGGATGGGGCTAGCAGTCTGGGTGTGAATGCCCCTCTGAAGTTGCTGTGGAGACTCCTGGGCTAGCACATGCTGAAGTCAGCCTGACCTGATGTTCCTCTTGGTTAGGAACCCCAGCACCTAGAGGAGGCCATGGTTCAGAGTTGTTGGGGTGTGGGCACAGCACATGACACCCTCACCAGCCACTCTCACCTTTTCACTCCTGCCCTCCCAGGTCACCTGCATCTGCCAAACTCCGCCTGGGTTCCCTTCATTATCAGTGGAGCGCATAGGCACACGTCTGGATTTGTTCATTCGCTGTCTTTTCAAATATAGTGTACTCAGTGTGGAAAACAGAAGGAGGAGGAAGAGAATGGAGAAAGAAAGCATAAAAAATGAACCTCCATGCCCCTTTCTCAAAGCCACCCCTCCAGGGGGACCCCGTCTTTCTGTGCCTTTATCAATGTGTGTGTGGCCAGTTTTGATTTACACATAGAGAAGCATCAAAGTGCATTGCAGCTTGCTTTTTCACATAATGTAAATACTTCTGATATCTGCGTATAAACACGAGCATTGACATTTTTAATGATTTTGTAGCATTTTGATGTAGGAATTGCAATAATTTCATTACAGGAATGTTTTCCCTAAAAATGGACACGTCAATTGTTTTCAACTTCTCCTTTTGCAAATATAGAATATCCACAAGTGAAATTCCAGCAAGTCAAAGGTTGTTCACATGTAAATGTAGCTACGTACTGTCACTTCTCCTCCGGAAGTCTGTACCAGTTTTCATTCCCACTAACAAAATGCCAATGCCTGTCTTTCCCACCTGGGCTCAGTGTTCCATTTTCAACAATCTGATAGATAAAAGATATTGTCAGTTTCAGTTGGTATGTTTCAGTATGTCATTGGTTACTGTAATGCTGAGCATCTTTATGTGTGCTATTTTTTTCCTGTTTTTATTATTTCCTGTATAAATTTCTAGTTCTACATTTACCATTTTGCATTGGGCTTTCACATTTTATTAATTTGTAGACCTTATTTTTCTGACACAGTTTTTAGTCTGCTGTTTGTGAGCTTTATTACAAACATGTCCTCCTGCCAGACTTGGCTGTCAGTGGTGCCATTTGTTGTAGAAAGGAGTTCTGGAGTACCTTCAGTGGTTGCTGGGGGGAAGCTTCCAGGGCACTACAGTCCAGTTCTTTACAGCTGCTGAGCATTGGTCTTGTGGCGTCTCACGGTGACTCAGCAGAAGACAGAGGCTGTGCTGGTGTCTCCCAGGCACCATCGGATCCTGCAGCTCCCACGCGGCAGTCCCAGGAGCAAACTGGCTGTGTGACTCAGCAGCTTTCCTCCCCTGTTCTGAGGGGGCGCAGCTGGGGACAGCACAGGCTTCTGCCCACTCCTCACCCCGCTAGCGGGAAGCCTCCAAGGCTTGGGAAGGAAAGGCAGTGAAGACCTCACTTGTCTCCTGCTGGGCCGTGGGCCCGGGTGCTGGCTTCACTGTGGTGACTCATGAACACACGAAGAATTGGGTGTGCAGAGGAGGAGAAATCGTGCAGTGAAGAGCCTCATCGTCCTGTCACAAAATCCACTGCTCACCTTTTATTTCTACACCTATCTCCTCGTGCTTCACAGAGCCTCTGACCAAGGCAGCGTCCTCTTATCATTCGCAGATTTTATAACTTTCTGCCTTTCTGAACAGGCTCTTCATTCCTGGTCATCTTGCATAATTTCCCACCCGTGATTCTAAAGAAGAGAATCTGTCCCTATGATAAAAGCTCTGCAGATTCAGGGACATTGCACCTTATCCCATGGACACCAAGGGTCTCTGTGCTGGTTGGGTCTTGCCCCCAGTTCTCATCTTTCTTATTAAATACTTAAGTTTCTAAACTGGAGACTTTTCTTGATGAGGAGGCCAACTAAAGGAGTACCTTTTCATAACCTTTTTTTTTATTGTTACATTCACATCACAAAACACGTAGTTTTACAGCAGCGCAGTTATTCACACATGCCTCTTGTTTTTCAGAGCACCGTGTTCTCCCCCTCTGTGCTGAGGGTGGATCTCACGGCCATACAGGTAAGCTATGTTAACCACCTCGACTGCCCTTCCAGGTTCCTCCACACTCAGCCATTTGTATATGCACACACATCTAGCACCCGGTCACCAAGCCACCTACCACTGGGGGGACCCTCTCACTGGTTTATTCTCATGAGATTAAACACGTTTTCTGTATCTCAATGTTTTCACTGACAATACTTTCCAATATTCTGGAAATTTTGTAGTTATTGTCTTTAGCATTCATGAAATACCTGCATAACGATGACTGTCGTTGACCCAGCTGTCTTTCCAACACTGCATGTTCACTGTTGTCTGGGCTTTGAGGGGTTCTATGAACAATGTTCTAATCAAATGTAGTTTTTGGTGAAAGTTTATATCCATGTTTGTTGGTATATAAGACTGGGCTGCAAATAGGATACTTCAGTTTTCATGAGAAAGCTTAACTTCTTTTCATCATTCATCAGTTGGAAGTGATTTTCATCTATTATTGAAGCTGCATCATTGTTTGGGGTAAATACCCAAGGTTCATTGTTTCATGCCAAGGGAATCCAGGAAATGGACACACAAGAAGTGTGTTTAAGAGTGGAGGTTTAATAGGCAAAAAGAAAGAGAAAAGAGAATAGCTCTCTCTCCCGCAGAGAGAGGGGTGCCTGAGTGGGTCTTCTGGTACGTGGCAGAGTACATGGGGTTTTATAGACTGGCTTGAGGAAGCGGTGTCTGATTTACATAGGGCCCAAAGATTGGTCGGACCAGGTGTGCCATTTACATAGCACACGAGGAAGCTGGACACCTCTCCCTAATGTTCTACTATGCAGATGGGGTCTCTACCTGACCAGTGCCATGTTGTCTGCTCCTTACTGTGCACGTGGTTGACAAGGAAAGGAGATGATGGAGTGCCATGTTGAACCTGCCTGGCCTCCAGGTAGCCTTTTCCTGCTGGCACAGCTGCTGGCATTCATTCATGCAAACTTCCAGCTTATCTATGTCTGCAGCTCAATTTTACAGTCTGCTCTTTGTTAGAAAAGAAGTGATTTGGGGGCTGCTTTTCATTAAAAGGAAAACCTTACCAAGGACTCTCTTACCCTCACTATCTGCCTAAAGAATTTCTTTTTAACTACTATATCATTATTATAAGATAAAATCTATATTGATCATGTAAACAAACCTAGGTTCTGCCTGGGGTGCAGTAGGAAATCACAAGTTGCAATTGAGGCCTTGCAGACCATCCAAGGGGCAAGAATTTCCCCCTGCACATGGGAAGTCACTGCTTGGCCCTTTCCCTGTGGGGGATCCTGCAAGGCAGTTCCCTGCAGCCACAGGCAGGGCCCGGGGAGGGCAGGCTGCTGCATCCTCAGCAGCCTGCCCTCCCGGCAGCTGAGGAGGGGACACTGGCTAGGAAGAGGGGTCTTGGTACAGCTCCTACGGAATCCCACATGGAGCTACATGCAGCATAGATGCCAATTACATAGTGAACAGACAAGTGAACGATGAGCAAGAAACCCAATACTCTGTGGTGTGTCTCATATGGTAATTACAAGCCACGTGGTAATTTACGATTCCTTCCCTTCAGAGTAACATTTTTCTCAAGTCCATTCTGCGTCCCCTCCCTCCACTCTAACAGCCTCTTCCTTGTGAAAAGCAGTGGCATTGGAGAGACAAAAGGAATAGGCCCATAAAGACAACCCTCTTATTCAGAGATGTCAGCCCTCAGAGGTCCCACCTGGCCATCAGATCTTCTTCATGAAGCCTCTTGCTAACCTAGAAAACTCCAGCAAAATGTGGGCTCTCCAGACTTCTGCCGCAGAGAAGACCCTTTTAAAATGCTGATATTCCTAGATGTGATACAGAGCAAGTCACTAAAGTCCTAAATTCAAATCAAGAAGAGAAGGGGGCAGGTGATGCCAGAAACAGAACAGGCAAAGAGCAGAGCAGGTGCTCTGCCAGCAGGCAGCGGTCAAAGGTCCAGCAGCAAAAGGTGTATAGGTGTCACCAAGAGCCGCAGGCACCACAGCAGGGTAGAGGCAGTGGGCTGCACCCACCTAGCTGGCTGGCGTAGACCACCCTGGCTCCCTTTGAGGCTCCCCAGCCCCAGAACACCCCTCAACTACCTGTAGACTCCTCTGTGTAGTTGGGACTTCTTGGAAGAAATCCAGGACCATCCTAGAAGCATCTTAGAAACTGCTGTGACCTGGAGGGGTTAAATGCCTTGACCGAGACCACAGCTAGTTAATGGCCAAGCTGGCACTAACATCCAGTCATCCAGTGTCCGAAAGAGTGTTCCTTCCAAACATTGCATCACTTAGCCTCACGCAGTCCTAAAAAGTGGAGGTGAGTGAGTCACCCAAGCAAAGCATGCACTGATCACCTGTCACTCACAGAGGAAAAGCAGCCAGCACAAAGCTGCACTGTCAACTCCTACCAAAGCTGGGCACCCCAGTGACAGTGCAGGGCTGAGAAGGATAGAAAAACTAAGACGGATGCTGCAGGTACAAAATTGGATTTTTGAAAGAAGAGACTAAAACTGACAAGTTTGCATATATATTAAGAACAGCAATACGGTGGCAGGTAAAAATAGAAATTGTTTTATTTATTATTTATTTAGAGACTCTCTCTCCAGAGGGTCTCACTCTGTCACCCAGGCTGGTCGGCAGCGACACCATCAGGACTAACTGCGTCCTCTACCTCCTGAGCTCAAGCGATCCCCTCATTCCAGCCCCTTCCCTAGCAGCTGGAACTACAAGCATGTACCACCATGCCCGGTGAATTTTTTGTATTTTTAAAATAGAGACAGGGTTTCACAACATTGCCTAGGCTGGTCTCAAACTCTCAGACTCAAGCAATCCCCCCACTTTGACCTCCCAAAGGACTGGGATTACATGAGCCACCACACTCAGCCTGGAATTTGTATGTTTTTAAATGTGTCACTGGATGAATATCTGTGAATGTGATTGCTACCGAAAACAAAAGGGAATGGCCGTTGTCACGATAAACGGCATATTAAATGTGGAAGCAGAGGCTCGGGCTCTGATTTGAAAGTCTGTGCATGACTCAGCTTGGGCATGTGACGGCGTCTGATTCCAGGCTCAGAGAGTGAGCACACTGCACTGTTTAAGAAATAAACACAGGGGCAGCCCAGGGGTGCCAAAGGTCATAGACCTGGCATGCAGGACTTGTGGTGAGATGGCAGCCTGGACTGGAAGGCAGCATGCTTGGCCTCCCTGCCAGCATGGTGGATGCAGCTGACATCAGCAGCAGCTGACAGACATGGGGGCCCAGGAAACAGAGCTGAGGAGGTGCTGTCCCTACGACAAGACCCACAAAGGCCACACACATTATTATAATACAAAGCACTGTGTGCAGCCTAAAATGTGGAGACTGGAGGGGTGCACACAGAGGGCATGAAATGCACCCAGGGTGAGGTAAGACGCAGGCAGGGAGAACGTGACAGGCTCAAGGAAGGGTTGTCAGATGGCCAATAGGGGAAACACGTCTCAATAGGGCATGAACTAGATGCACGTGCCCACTGGCTCCAGAGCTACTGGGGGCTTCGTATGTGACAGTGATGATGAGGGTTTATCAGCCTGCAGAGACAGCAGTCCCTGCTGCTGCAGATCAGAGTCCAGTAAGGACGGTAGGGTAAGGCATGTTCCCCACACAGGAAGGCGTTGACAGCAGCGCCCCAGAATTCTAAAAGGCATCTCAGCATCTCTGGGGCTGGGAGACAGCCTGCTGTCCCTGCCCTTCAGCTCCCTAGTCTGAGTGACGGGAACCCTGCCACCACCCTAGCTGCTCACACTTGGAGGAATAAATTGAGTTGTCAGCGTGATGCTGACCAGGACAGAATGGCATCCTGCCGTATCAGTATGTTTTGCTTGTTGTTGTTGTTAACATTAACACAATGGAAATTTTGGACATTGTGATAAACTATGAAAAAACGGGGAAAACATCAGAAGAAATTACACTAACGAGTTTAGCCTGTTTCTTTCCGGCCCTGTTTTCTAAACATTATTCTCTATATAGGTAAGATTAAATTTTAAAGTCTGCCTTTTTGTAATCAATACCATGAGCATTTTCCAAGTGATTAGCACTGTCTCATAAGCATAATTGTCTGTGAGTACCAGATATCTCACCATATGGACACAACATGATTATTTAACTATTCACAAATAAATTTTAAGGCATTTAGATTGCCCCCCAAATTTTCATTCTAATAAACAGCACTACATATTTTTTTTCAGTTTTTTGCTTAAATCTTTATTCTTGTTTCTTAAGAAATAAGCTTTTCTGGCCAGGTGCAATGGCTCATGCCTGTAATCCCAGCACTTTGGAAGGCCAAGGTTGGTGGATCACTTGAGGTCAGGAGACTAGCCTGGTCAACACAGTAAAACCCCATCTCTACTGAAAATACAAAAATTAACTCGGTGTGGTGGGGAACGCCTGTAATACCAGCTACTCAGGAGGCTGAGGCAGGAGAATCTGGGAGGCAGAGTTTGCAGTGAGCCAAGATCATGCCACTGCTCTGCAGCCTGGGTGACAGAGTGAAACTCTGTCTCAAAAAGAAAGAAAAGAAAGAAGGAATGAAGGGAAGGGAAGGGAAGGGAGAGAGAGAAAGAGAGAGAGAAAGAAAGAGAGGAAGGAAGGAAGGAAGGAAAGGAAGGAAGGAAGGAAGGAAGGAAGGAAGGAAGGAAGGAAGGAAGGAAGAGAAAGAGGGAGGAAGAAAAAAAGGAAGGAAGGAAGGAAGGAGCTTTTCTTCAAATAATTAAAGCATTAGATTTCATGGTTATCTAGTGGCCCCAATGTGGGAAGACCTTGTAAACAAATGTGTTTTGTTTTACTATGTAATTGCTTTTCTATGAAATTGACTGGAAAGAGGAGATTTCAGATGAGAACAAGAGGACTAATATGTCACCCATAATACAGCAAAACTTGCAGAAGCTCGCTGGACACAAAAACACAGGAGTCCTAGGGGTGCTTCTGCAGATAGCATGGGATGGTTCCACACACCCTCTAGAGGCACCAAACTAGCAACCCAATAGCATTTCACAGGCACAAAACAGCCACTACCCACGTATCAGGGAGAGAGTGCACACGGAGGGCACATGGGCAGGTGCCTGCCAGCCTGCATGCACACAGCTGTTTACTCCACAAAGTCCATGCATTTTGGTTGCTAAAAATTGCTCTTCATCCCCAATGGGTGTTTAACAAGAAAGATCTGCCCTTCCTCTCATAGCTCTTAAAACCTGAGACCTCCTCATTTGTTCCCAGGAACTTTTGCTTAGAGAATCATATTGATGACAGTAGTTTCTATTCATGAGCACTTACTACAATCCAAGAATTAGAAGCTGTTACTCACTAGCAATGTGATCTTGGATAAAGTTCACTACTTCCTGAACCTTAATTCCTCATTTTTAAAGTAGCATGGTTTCACATGCAGACATGTTTAGGAGAACTTATGTTGAAATATATTTTTGAAAAAGATGATAATGGATGGATGGATGGATGGATGGATGGATGGATGGATGGATGGATGGAGAGTTGGGTAGATACATAAATATAGCAAAATGATAATGGTACACCAAAGTGGTGAGTGTATGGGTGTTGACTGTAGTTTCTTTTAACTTTTCCATATCTTGACATAAAACATTGCTGAGGAAAACAGTATTGATAATGGTACCTACTAGATAGTGTTGTGCAGTGGAAGAAACGAGATGAGGCAAGTAAAGTGTTGTCTGTATGGTGTTCGACATAAAGCTGTAAGTCAGTGTGTTATTGTTGTTAATATTTGTCACAACCAGCAAAATAGGTATTATGACTCTATTTTAGGGAGAAAAATGAAACTAGACACTCAGATAAAATAGTAACAAGACGTAAACTAGTTAACATTCATGCTAGACTTGAGCCGGGCCAGCCTATCCCAAAGCTGTGCCCTGCCAACCTCACCACCAGGCAGCCAAGGATGGAGCATGGGGTGTGCAGCAGGGTCTGCAGACTCACAGCTCCTGGTCTCTCACCTTGTCCCATGCCATGCCCTGATGTTTTTAAAGTCAACTTTTTATTTTAGAATAGTTTTAGGTTGACAAAAAATTTACTAAGACAGTACACAGAGTTCCCATGTATTCCTTACCTGGTTTCTCCTTTCCCTAATATCTTACGGTGTGACACATTTGTCACAATTAATCAGCCACTATTAACACATTATCAAAAACTACACTCCATGGACTATCTAGGTTCTGTGATTGAACAACAAACAAAAACAAAACACAAAAGAACCATAGTCCATAATGGATTCCTTCAGGATTTACCTAATGTCCTTTTTCTGTTCCGAGGTCCCATCCAAGAAACCATATGGCATTTAGTAGTTATGTCTCCTTAAGTTCTTCTTGGCTGTGACAGTTTCTCAAGTAAGTTTCCTTGTTTTTGATGGCCTTGGCAATTTTGCAGAGCACTGGTCAGATACATTATGAGAGGCCCCACTGTTGGGATTGGTCTGATGTCTTTACCATGATTAGACTGAGGTTATAGACTTGGGGTCACATCAGGGGCACCTGCTATCGGTGTGAGTTGTTCCGTTGATGTTAAACTTGCTCCTGGTGAGAGAGCGATTCTCAGGGCCTCCACTGCAGAGTCACTCTTTCCCCCTTCCCATGCTGTCCTCTGTCACAGGAATTCACCGCACAGCCCACACTTGAAGGGTAGGGGGGAAAATGCTTTATCACCTTAAGGGCGGAGCACTTAGGTAAATTTTTTGGAATTTGTCTGTGTGGGAGATTTGTCTATTCTCCATTAATTCGTTCACCCATTTATTTGTGTCAGTATGGACCCTTGGATATTTATGTTATACTTTGGTTTCTAATCCGAAACTACATAATTTATTTGCTGCTTTGACCCTTGGAAGCTCTTTCAGATTGGTTTCTGTGTCCACTTGACATCCTTTTGTTTTTTGAAGCACTTTCTTACTTTTTTGCACTACAAGATGCTGCTTCAGGTTTATCTTGCATGTTTCCTGTCCACGTCCTAGAATCAACTATTTTCCTACGGAGCTCTGGTTCCTTCATTAGAGAATGATGTTTGAAACCAAGATCTGGGCACTGGGTGTGCTTGTGGCTTCTGGGGTGTCATCGAATCTAGGCTATCTCAGTGACAAAGCTAGGAAATAAATGTGTGTATCCTCATGCCATTACTATTAGGTTAGTTGCATTTTAATGGCAAAACTGCAATTACTTTTGTACCAATCTAATTACTTCAATATGTAGAGTGTTTCTACTTGTTTAAATATGTAGAAATATTTATATATGTATATTTATGTACATATATATGTATAAATCCATCTGTATCTGTATTAAGCTAAATGTGAGTTCATACTGATGCCATCAACTCTAACTCATTGTCACACATCACTGCAGCCTTCTTCCCTTACTTCTCTGTACCCTCCTACTCCAACAATGAGAAACCCGGCTCCAACCATCCACTATCCACTTACTTAGTTGTTCATTTCTAGTCTAAGTGTATAGCGTCAGATTTGTCAACCTGTATCTTCATGGGAAGTAACTTTATCAGCTAGAGTGCCTTGCTTATGTGCAGTTCTTTCTGCCTTTAGTCCTATAGTCTCATTTCCAGAGTTACTTCAGTCAACACTCACCTCACCCCCTTCAGTGAGGTTGTTGCATAAATTTGTAATACAGTTAGATTCATCCATCATAATCTGCATTCCCTCCTGGGATCCCCTGACTTCCTAATCAATTTTTTAATTTGAATACAATAAGGTTTCATCTTTGTGTTGTAAAGTCCTGTAGGTTTTGACAAATGCACAGTGCCACATATTTACCATGACAGTGTCATACAGAATAGTTTCAGACATGCTCTAAGAAGAAACACAGCTTTGTGGAAAGAGCCTTTAAATATGTGATTTCCAACCCACTTACGTGATGCTGACTTCTCCCTCTTGCCCCACAACTCGGCCCCAGATTTCTCAATAGAAAAACAGGCACATCATCAAAAAGAGAAAACTGAGCCCCAGCAATAATTAGCTTGCAGCTTCATGTATTTTGAAATGCAAGAAGTAGACTTTCTATTTCAAAGAAGAAAAAGTGAATCATGTAGACGAGCTAACGCAAACACCCACACCTTATTCCCAGGGAAGGAGGAAAATCAATGGATTCCAGGATACGACAGCTTCCAAACACACTTTGATTTAGGTGCCTGATTACGAGCAAATTGATCTGCTCTACTGAATCTCCACGTGCTCATCCATGGAGCAAGGCTACTGTTAATCTTCAGCCCTCTGTTGCTCACATAGATGATGAGGCAGAGGTTAATTAAAATGACAGTTAAAACGTTTTGTTCAGCGTGGCAAATTTTACCTCCCAAAGATGGCCACAGCATTTCCTAGCACACATGCTCTTCTGCAATGTGGCCTTGCCCCTGCTCCATTAAGGCATAGAATTTCATTCACCTTGTGACTTAGTGCTTTGCACAGCACTGGGATGCACTTAGTGCCTTGCTTGTCGCAGTGGAGTGCAGGAAGAGGGCTCTGTGTGACCTCAGAAGCCAGGAATCATCAAAGCTTTGCTGCTTCTGCCTCACTCACTGGGACACTTGCTCTTGGAGTCCTGAGCTGCAGTGTAAAAAGTCTTCCTCCCTGAGACCTCCATGCTTTGGGGAAGCCCAAGTCACATGGAAAGGCCACTTGTAGGTGTTCTGGTCAACAGGCTTAGTCTCTGAGTTATCTCAGCCCAAGAACCAGATATCTGAGAGAAGTTACATTGGACCTCCAGACCAACGCATTATCCAGCTGAGTGCTGTCTGAATTCTTGACCCCAGGATTCATAAGCACCCAGTGGTGGTTGTCTTAAGCCACTGGGGTACTTAGCCACAGAGCAGTAGATCACCAGAACACTCACTACTGTGTCCTAGGTACTGTTCTAAAGACTGGTGTATATTAACACCCTAGTACTCTCAAAGACCCCATGACACAGTGACTCATTATCTTCAGCTTACAGACGAGGAAATTGAAGCACAGAGAAGGAAAGAAACTTGTAGAAAGTCACACTACAGTGAAGCAATGGGTTTGAAACCAGTCAGTCTGACCCTGAAAAAATGCTCTTACATGAGCAAAAATGCTTGAGAGGCACTTTGGGAAGGAACTGTTAGAGAAATTAAAGTTACCAAGCGTGCCTTCTGGGATCCATCTGCAGCCAAATGAATGATGTGGAGGTATGCAGCTCTCTCCTGGTGGTGAAATGAGCCTCCTGTTAGAATGAGGAAGCCAAACTGTCTTTTTTTTTTTTTTTAATTATACTTTAAGTTCTAGGGTACATGTGCATAACGTGCAGGTTTGTTACATATGTATACTTGTGCCATCTGGGATCCATCTGCAGCCAAATGAATGATGTG
>NW_012116666.1:1158359-1167541 GCF_000951035.1 Colobus angolensis palliatus | reverse complement strand
GATTCCTAGGTATTTTATTCTCTTTGAAGCAATTGTGAATGGAAGTTCATTCCTGATTAGGCTCTCTGTTTGTCTGCTACTGGTGTATAAGAATGCTTGTGATTTTTGCACATTAATTCTGTCTTTAAGGATCTTGCCACATTCCAGGCAAAACACCCACATTAATTAATTTTTTCATAATTATTTCAATGGGAAGCATCTGCACCCACTTGGGCATAGATAATCTGAGTAGGAACGCAGCTCGTTTACCCACAACTCAAGATGAGCAGACCAAATAGCTGGTTTCCCAACCAGTAGACAAGAGCCCACACTGCCAGGTAGGATGCGGATGGCCACATTGGTGCCATCTGCTCTTGTGGCTGTGGCTCCCACTGAAACAGCTCAGTAGAGAAAACCGGCACAGGGCTCCAGAGAAAAGAGGGAGAGAGGGCAATGGAGAGGGAAAGAGGGAAGTGAGGGGGGAGACTGCCTCGGTGTGTGCCGAGAGTTCTCAGCCTTGAGCCCTCTGGACAAATACACTGTCTGGACCAGCAGATGATCCTGCTGTCCCCTCTCTTCACCAGCTGCAGATCTTCACCCAGGCTACACCTGGGCTGAGAGAGGCGGAGGCTGGGCTAGGGGGAACCTCATGCCACCAGTATATGTGGCTACCATCCGGTTAATCTTGTATTCAGAGGCTGAAAATGCTCAGCAAATCTTCATTTGATATCATCTCAACAGTCCTAAGAACCAAAATATTCGAATCTTGGTTCTCTCCTTCCTAATATAGTGGACTCTAGAGAGAACACCTGGTGCTGGCCAGCTCCAGCAATGGCTTACAGGAGTCAAGGCACCCTTCTCACCTGGATAGAAGCCAAGCTTGTGCTTCCCGTGGGAGTGTGGTCATGTAACCTTGTCCCACACAGAGCCGCCTCCATCCACCTGGAGAGAGGAGAGTTGGAGCATGCACTTGCCCAGGAAGTCCTCAGTTCACATACGAGCCCCTTTTCAGTCAGATTTTATGTCAGGGTAGAGACCTGCCCTTTCAAGTCCAGCATCTCATTTTGAAGCCCCACATGCAGCTCTGAGGAAGCCATGCGTGTTCCTCCAATACCTAGAGGACTGTGGACAGACCAGGGAACGTGCACACATTGCAGTAAGCAACACTGCCTATACACAGCGGTGATTTCCCAGGGACTGCTCCAGGGACTGCTATGGCTTAGGTGTTTGTCACCTCCAAACCTCATGCTAAAATTTGATCTCCAGTGTGGCAATACTGGGAGATGGGACCTGGTGGAAAGTGTTTGGGTCCAGGGAGCAGATCTCTCAAGAGTAGGTGAATTCCCTCCCCTGGGTGTGAGGGAGTTCTGTCTCTATGAGCTCCTTCGATAGCTGCCTGTTAGAAAGAGTCTGGCACACCCCACTTCCTCTCTCACCACATGATCTCTGTGCATGCATACTGCTTTCAAGGCTCTCCTTCCACTTTTTGCAGTGAGTTGAAGCAGCCTGATGTCCTCCTCACCATATGCAGATGCTCAGTCTTGTTTTTGTTTGTTTGTTTGTTTGTTTGTTTGTTTGTTTGTTTGTTTTGAGACACACTCACTCTGTTGCCGAGGCTGGAGTGCAGTGGCATGATCTCGGCTCTCCGCAATGTCTGCCTCCTGAGTTTAAGTGATTCTCCTGCCTCA
Source organism: Colobus angolensis palliatus (assembly GCF_000951035.1). Taxonomy (NCBI): domain Eukaryota; kingdom Metazoa; phylum Chordata; class Mammalia; order Primates; family Cercopithecidae; genus Colobus; species Colobus angolensis. Next base: position 1,165,874 of record NW_012116666.1, on the reverse strand, counting down.
GCCTCCTGAGTAGCTAGGACTAGAGGCGTGCACCAACACTCCAGGCTAATTTTTGTATTTTTGGTAGAGATGGAATTTCACCATGTTGGCCAGGCTGGCCTCAAACTCCTGACCTCAGGTGATCCACCCACCTCAGTCTCCCAGACTGCTGAGATTGCAGGCATGAGCCACCACGCCCGGCTGATACTCAGTCTTGAATTTTCCAGCCTACGTAGTTATGAGCCAAATAAATCTGTTTTCTTGATAAACTATCCAGCCTCAGGTATTCTGTGATAGCAGCACAAAATGGACTAAGACAGCGACCCTCATGTAGTCTTTTGAATCTTTTTCTTTGAGTTCAGTACAAGAGAATTTCCTATCTTTCCTTTGGAATTCATTCCAAAGAAGCAGATTCTTGTTAGCTTGCACCTGACAGTTGGCACTTCATTAGAAGGTCTAAGTAAAGAAGTCGATGTAGATATACTTTTAATTTTGCATCTTGCTCCCAATCAGAGAACCCAGGAACTAAACAGTTGAGAGCCATATGAACACACAGGCAGGGCAGGGTACACGACAGCACCTTCTCGATGGCTTGAAACCTGCTTCCCTGGAGTTGACACAGGGCAGTGCATGCGACAGAATCAGGGGAATCTGTTTGGGGTATATATGCCATCAATTCACGCTTCAGAGGCAAGTTTCTTCTCACTAGGGAAAGAAAAAGCGATATGATATGAACATCCTCTTTGAGCCAAACACTTTCTTTGGGAAGGAGAATGATGATGAATATCCCAAAGTGCAGCGCAGGGTATGTGGGCTCACAAGCATCTGTGGAAAAGGAGAGGCACTTGTCAATTTCATATGGAAATATCAGGATAGCCCTGAAATGGCAGCTTGCAAGGAACCAGATGGAGCAGGCGATACCATGACACAATTCTGAGAATAATCCCAGTTAAGAAGGCCCACCAAGCTGGAACCTGTTTTCCAAAGGAAAGTGCCCTTTTTCATTTGAGATAAAAAACTCAGGAAATGGGTGGATTTTTTTTCTAGCAATTAGATACATGCAAGGGAGTATTGTGAAAAGTTGGGGATAGACTGAGCAGCACATCAGTCAGACTGGGCTGCTGTCACAAGTTACTGTGGACTAGGTGGTTTAAACAGCAGCCATCTGTTTCTCACAGTTCTAGAGGCTGGACATCTGAGATCAGGGTACTAGCATGGTCAGGTTCTGGGGAGGGCTGTCTTCCAGGCTGCAGATGGCCACCTTCTCCCTGTGTCCTCACTGGTTTGCAGAGAGAGAACTCTTGTGTCTTCTCTTCTTAGAAAGGCACCCATCCCATCCTGAGGGTTTCAGCCTCATGACCTCATCCAAACCCGGTCACCTTCCAATGGCTCCACCTTCTAATACCATCTCATTGGAATTAGGGCTTCAATATATGAAGTTATGGGGTGGAGTGGTACACACACATGCAGCCCATAGCAGTTTGGCTCGCAGACATGCCCCTGGGCAGTGAAGAAACAAACTCAGCTTCACTGAAGGCCCTCTCTTGAAGTGGGCACTTTTCCTTTTAAGAGAGGAGGTTTGTGGAGGTTTATGATCTGCTGCCATTGCCCCGCAGTGTGTGTCTTGGTGTCACCAAGGATCTGAGGACATACAGAGCATGTGGCACCTTCCCAGTGTGTCCACTCTGACTACCAAATCTTCACTTCACTTGACTATAGAATAATTGCGAGGTCTGATTTCCTTTGTCTCACTATATTATCACACATTTGGGGTTAGTGGATGTCAGAAACTCTTGCAGCAGGAAAATAAAAACCTGAAGGAGTGGAACTAGGAAGTGCACATCCCTGGTTGCTAGCATCCAGTCTGAAAGCAGGGAGGCTCCCCAGGGAGAGGCCAGAAGGGCCAGCAGTGAGACCAGCACCAGCCTGGCAAGGGCTGCTTCTCTGCTGCAGAGGCAAACAGTTTTCGGAAGTTCAGATCCAACTGTGCTAAGCAAGTCGTCTTCTTAGTAAGGGCTGAGTGTTAGAAATGAGTGCCCAAGCCAAGTGCAGCAACATAGAGGCCAAGACTCAGCAGCCAGATTCCATCTCAGCAGTCAACATTGGGATGCTAACAGCTGGTGGAGGCCAGCATCTGCAGAGGACACTATTGCTGTATTCATGTTACCAGCATGCTGCTTGAATTCCCATTGGAAAAGGTACTGATTCTTACTATTCACTTATATCCTGGATATATCCTTCATTCATGTCATCCGTGTGCAAGGTGCTATGTTAAGTGTTGAAAAAAGGTGGACAAAAAGGCGACCTATGCTCCCTTGGAGCTTACAGTCTAGTGGGCAAATGAACATTCACTTAGTAAGTGTCATGAATGCAAAGTTGTATGAAAGCATGGTGCGGGGAAGCATGACCTGAACCAGGGACCAAGGAAGCCTCCCCCAGGGACTCAATGTTTGTGTGAGATCTGGAGACATCCTGTTGAGGTGGTGGGCAGGGGGCCCTACAGCTGAAGGTGAGCCACCTGGAAGTAGTAGTTCTGCTTTGGGTGGACAATCAGCTGACCATCGTTTTTATGTTTACCCTCCTCACTCAGTTTATAATTTTCTTTGGTGGCTCCATTGAGATCTAGGATTTGTTTTTCCCCTGCTGGAAATCTATGAGCTCTAATTTATGAAATTGTCATCATCCTTAGAGACAATCTTTGTGTTTTATTGGGCTTGAGTGCTGGATCCATTTATGTTTTAACTTCTCAGCAGGGCTCTTGCACATATGTATCTATAAATTCAGGGCCCATGCCTATGGTTATCCTGACTTGAGGTCTGGATTGCTCACTTACGGTCCAGGACAGACACAAAGCTTACTCGCTGGTTTATTAACATGGGGTGGAGACTGGGGAATTTCTAGTCCTCTGTCATGGAGAGAATTCTTTGAGGCTATGGGATTTATGCATGAGTTCTCCCTGGACCAAACACCATGTCCTGTCTCCCCTCAAGGCATTAGAAACTCAGCCACACACCCCCAGTCCTGAGTCCTGGAAATGAATTACCCATTGGCTACATAGTTTCTGTGCCTTCTCAGTGAAAGGGGTCACCCATGTCATCCCAGTTGGCCATCTTGCTGGAATGCAAGACCTGTCATACTTCACAGATAAACACCAGTGACAGTACCAAATGTAAAAGACTTTATTTAAAACAGGAAAATATTAAAATAGAAGATGCAAATAAAATGAATTAAAATACAGGAAGCCATTTCTCCCTGTGGCATACACTCATCTTTAATACATTTTGTGCAACAAACAGATGGATTGCATGGGCATGGGAGGGCCAACAAACACAGTTCCCCTGTGTCAGCCAGGCCCTGGGTCACAGTTACCCACTAACCCAAAATAGGGGTAGCTTGCAGGCAGCAGGGCACTGGGTGTGGTTCAGAAAGCAAGTTGGACTCTGTGAGCGTGCATCTGTTGCTTACACTTTCTCAGTCTTCATTGTCTCATCTATAACGTGTCATCTAGACCAGTCCCCAAGGCTGTTGTGAAAGCAAACTCATAAAGAGTGAACCAGCTAGAAAGTAGCATTTGTACAATGCTGTGTCTGCCTTCCAGGAGGCACCATGTTTATAAACAGAAATCTGCAAGTTTGCCAGCTGTGCTCGAAATAAATGGCCCACCCAGTTTGTGCTGAGCCCTCCGACCATAGTGAGCTGTCCATCCTCAGTTCACATGGTGTGTATCTGCCTGTGCGCTCCCACTCAGCATCACGTACATGGGCAGCACCATGGAGCCAAATGAAACAAATTGATTGTGGAAACACTTCTATCCTTTTTTTTTTTCCCACTTGAATTAAAGAAGATTCAACCTTATATGTTGTACAAATTCTCCAGGTGAGAAAGATATCCCTCTCTTTACCATAAGCACTGAGTCTCAAAATTCCTTGCACCAGCCCAGCCTCCCAGCTGGGAGAGCGTTTCCTGTGTGCTCTTGCCAGCTGTAATGGTTCTGCAGTATGTGTGGAAATGGACTGTTGCATCGTATGAAAACAAATGTGTGTTTCTTGAAAATGCAATGTATCCTTTACTTCTTACAGCTCACTTCTGGCTCCCAAGGGCTCCCAAGGACCACGCAATGACTCTTCTTGTTTCTTTCTTTTTTTTTTTTAAGACAGAGTCTCACTCTGTAGCCCAGGCTGGAGTGCAGTGGTGTGATCTCAGCTCACTGCAACCCCCACCTCCGGGGCTCAAGCAATTCTCCTGAGTCAGCTTCCCAAGTAGCTGGGATTACAGGTGTGCACCACCATGTCTGGCTAATTTTTTGTATTTTCAGTAGAGATGGGGTTTTCACCATGTCGCCCTGGGTAGTCTCAAACTCCTGAGCTCAGGCAATCCATCTGCCTCGGCCTCCTTATATTCATATGTGTGTTTGTTTTTATTGTGTTTTCTTATCACTTCAGCTTGTTTGTATTTGTTCACATGTGTTTACTCTTAAGGCCAACACTCTTGAATTTATCTATTTTGCTTCCCTGCAAAGAGACTGACTGTAAGCATAGGTCCTTACGAGGACCATTCCCCAAATATCGCCTTAGAACCATGGCCACAGACTGCATTCACTGCCGATAAAGGCCACAAAAATGTCACAAATATATCTCTTGGTCAAAAAGGGGATAAGGCAAGAGATTGTGGGTTAATCACTATAAACTTCCCCACCAAGGGCCTATCCAAATTTCCTAAAGTTGCAGTCAGTCCTGCTACAGAAGGAGTGGCAAAGGCAGATAAATGACCACACATGAGCCGAGTTTGTGATTGAATCAGTAAAGCACACATTGCAGTTGTTTTGACGTATATTTAAAACAAAGGAAATTTACTCAGCTGTGCAGATTAGAAGTCTAATACATAATGAGCTAAGGATGCTTCTTCATAGGCAAAGCCTCCCATCCTAGGCCACCAGGTGAAAGGGGAGTCACTGGAGGAGAGTGGCTGTTACTGCAGTACACTAAAGATGACCACGCATTTCTTGACCTGCTTCCTGCATCCTTTTCCCTTGAATCTGGGCTGACCCCACTGAGTCACCCGTAACCAGTGGGACACAGCAGAAGTGATGTTCTGAGTCTCCTGTGGCTGATAACCAGGAGAAACTTGCAGCTTCCCCCTGCAACACTCACCCAGAGCCCTGAGCTGCCACACAGGAAGTTCAGCTAGCGGTGGCCACCGTGCTGGAGAGGCCCAGGCACCAGGTGTGAGTGCAGCCGTCTCAGGCACCCCAGGGCAGTCCAGACACCGGTGACCCCACATCAGGTGACCCAGTTAATGCCCTATGGAGTAGAAGAGTCACCCAGCTGGTCTGATCTGAATTCCTGACCCACAAATTATCAGACAGAAGAAAATGTTGTTCAAGCCACCAGGCTTTGGAACCATTTGTTACCAGCAGTAGATAATTTAGAACAGTCACCGCTCCCCACAGAGGGGTCATCTTTGCGGAATGATGCATGAGCCCTCGGGTTGCATCCAGGAAATGGGATTGATGGGAAAGCCAGGCAGAGGCATTGAAAGGGAAGCATTAACAAGCTGAGGCTCCTCCCCGCAAGTGAGATGCAAGGTGCGGCCAAAGACACACCCGTCTCTAGCCTCTGCTCGAAATTCTCTTCCTCCTGGAACCTCCTAATTTTGTTTTCAGCTACCAGGATTCATCCTTTATCCCAGGATGCCTTACTGAGGAACATTCACAAAACTTACATGAGCTCCTCCACTGTAACCTCCAAGTCAGAAGGGCCATCAGAAGAGGCTTCTGCCTGTCCTACCCTGGGCTCTGGTCCAGCCCTCGGCCTGCTCGTGGTTGGCTGTGACTCCAGTAAGTTTAACAGCTTCCAAGTGACCTAATGTGATTGTTCATTCAGCTTATTGTGATATGGGAGAAATGGAAATATGACAAAGCAATTGGTTGAGACACAGCAGATGACGCCCGCGCTGTACCCGTATTCCCTTTGCACTCATGGCTCTAACTGCAGATACCCACCATGGCTCTGTTGGAGGCTTTCTCTACTCACACCAGGGTGCCCGGCCATGTGCAGGGGAGGGCCAGAAATGTGGGGAGGTGAACACACGGGAGCAGCCCTCAAGCACCGGTGGAGGAGACTGGGGTTACGTATTCCAGACTCCTTGCTCGTAGAGGGGAGCCCCTGGGAATATTCTTCCAGATGTCTGCAGTGGGGCTGACAGAGCCACCCCCTGCTCATTCACCCACCCTGCACCGGCTCCTCTGCCTCCCTGTCTCACCTCTTTACCTTCTTAATGGCACTTCCTGGGATCACCTCCAAGGAAGCTGCTTGCCCTCCTACCCTTGTCTCAGAGTCACCTCTGGACCCCGCCTAAGCTGGAAAGACATTAATAACAAAGGGATCAGTTTCTAGTGGCACTTGAACATGTGTGTTATGTCAGCTCCTTCATAAAATCTTTGCTTAAGTTACGGTAGAAGAATAAGGTGTGAAACCATGAAGGAAAAGAAAAAGGATGTGGAGCAACAGGAAACAAAGATGTCAGCACATTTTGGAAGATGAAAGTTCACAAAGGAGTGGTGATTGTGCAGTGTGGCTGAGTCTGCAAGCCCCTGTGACAACAGCAGCAGGAATCAGCCAGTCCACTCCACCATCACCGTGAGGAGGCAGGGCTGGGGAGCTCCAGGTGTGAGGCAAGACGTGGCGAAGACATCCACCTGAGAGCAGTGCGTTTCTAAGTTGTACTAGGTAAAGCACCCAGTCCTGTCTCCCATCTTCAGGGCTCAGTGGCAGACATTTCTTCATTCCAGCAGGAGACCAGTCAGAATGCCTCCAGCCTTGGTGACTCGGGGCACGAGCGGGGCGAAGGCAGACCACAGTCCACAGCGTGGTGAGCAGTGGGGCCCGGCCACTCCAATGCCCAGGCCACAGTGCTCCTTAGCCCCCCTGGCTCTTTCCCCAAGGCAGGAGGCTGGGGGATTCGTCCCTGGAGAAAGGGAATGTCTCTATGTTAGTCTTCTAGGGCCACCATAACAAAATGCCAGACTGAGTGACTAAACAACAGAAATTTAACTCTGTCAACTCTGGAGGCTGGAAGCCTGAGGTTGGCAGGGCTGGATTATCCTGAGGCCAGTCTTCTTCACGTGGCCGCCTTCTTGTCACGGCTTCACGGTGTCATCCCTCTGTGTCCACGTCATCTCTTCCTGTAAGGACACCACGCATGTCAGATGAGGGCCCATCCTAACAATGCCATTTCCCAACAATGCCATTTACACTTAATCACCTCTTTAAAGACGCTGTCTCCAAATACAGTCACATTCGGAGGTACTGGGGGCCAGGATTTCACCATATAATTTTGGGGAAACAAAATTCAGCCTAGGCCAGGCGCGGTGGCTCAAGCCTTTAATCCCAGCACTTTGGGCGGCCGAGACGGGCGGATCACGAGGTCAGGAGATCGAAACCATCCTGGCTAACACGGTGAAACCCCGTCTCTACTAAAAAATACAAAAAACTAGCCGGGCGATGTGGCGGGCGCCTGTAGTCCCAGCTACTCGGG
>NW_012116666.1:1143433-1157619 GCF_000951035.1 Colobus angolensis palliatus | reverse complement strand
AAGGAAGGAAGGAAGGAAGGAAGGAAGGAAGGAAGGAAGGAAGGAAGGAAGGAAGGAAGGAAAGAAGCAAGCATGGGTTAGAGAATTCATTGAACATCAAAGCCCTTCAGATCAACATTTTAGAACACCTAGGTGGCAGGGGACTCCATCAGAGCTTCTAGAGAGAAGAAGCAGCTGCAGCAGTGAAGGGATATAAAGATGATGCTAGATCTGTTGAAGTGAAGGGGTATAAAGATGATGCTAGACCTGTTGACAGTATTGGAAGTGAGAAGAGTATGGGGCAAGGTTTTCAGAAGTCCAAGGAAAAATCATTTCCAAAGTGGAATTCTATACTTTTCCAAGCTGCCAGTCAAATGTGGCAGTAGAATATGGCCATTCCAGGCATGCAGAGACTGCCTTCCATGCACTGATGTTCTGAAAGCTTCCGCGGTGTGTGTTGCAGGGACAAGTTTTCCCGAGACAAGACCTGAGATCTAGGAAACGAAAACTGTAACGTCAAAGGGAAGCAAAAGGAATTTCCAAGGTGAGGCATCAAAGAGCAATCAGGTTCAATGGAGCAGAACACCAGGAGTGTGGTCCCAGGAAATAAGAAGGAATTAATAGGTCATCTGATATGTTTGATTATAGCCTGAAAAATTGTATTGAGAGGGTGTTCATGGATGTGGTAAAAACTACAGCAACTGAAGCCAGAAGAAAAGAGGCACAAACCAGTGCACTTGGCTTAGCAGTGAATACAACGTACGTAGTCAAAATAATGACCATATTAGGGGATGAAGGAAAGGAGAAGTGACAAAGGGGGTGGGGACAGAGGTTTCCAAGAAAGTGAACTCTTCATCCACCACAATAGTCGGTCAGTGATAGGTAGTTGACAAATTGATAAATCAAGAAATGAAATATGCCTAACTCCTTAAGAAAGAAGTAAATACCAGATGGATCCACTAACAAAGTTCAAAATGTATCTTTGGGGAAGAGCCTCAGAGGTAGAGAAGTATCCAAAGACATTGCTGCTGGTGTTTTATTTTGTACATCTTTTGGTGCCATGTATTTTAGCAAACACTGTGAACATACTCCTTTGATGATAAAAATTATTTTAGAAACTAAATATATACATACACTTATCAGCAATTCTACTCCTAGCTATGTAGCCAGCAGAAATACATCTATATACTCATCAAAAAAAAAAAAAAAAAACTAGAATGTTCATAGCAGAGCTATCCATAATAGCCCAAAACTAGAAACTATTCAGATGCTTTTCCACAGGGGAATGGATGAATAGACTGCAGTGCATTCCTGCAACGAGAGCCTAGTGAACGGATGATCCATCACTGCACACACAGGGGTGAGTCTCACACCCAGAGCAGAGGAGTCAGGCACCATCATGCATGTACTATGGGACCTATAGGGCGTGCCAAAGCAGGCAAACAGAATCTGGGCTGTTGTAATTCAGCAAAGTGGGCACCGCTAAGGATGAGGGACAGTGAGGGGCACAGGAAGGCCTTGGGGGTTATATGGTGCTGTTCTTAGTGCCAATGCTGGTTACATATGTGGTGGGCCTTCCCCAAGCTGTGTACTGATGCACAGAGCACTTCTCTATGAGTGTTCCACATGGTATACAGTCATATGGGAGATACATATCACATTTTAAAGAAGAATGAAGGGCACAGGAAAAGCCAGTATAAAGTGTGTGACCATTTACTGCTATTTAGATCTGACGAATAAGGAGAGTGACAGTTGTCAGTCCCACAGATTCTAGCCGTAATTCTGATGTAATAATAGAATATCTCATGATTTTAGGATCATTCCTATTCCTAAACGGCCTGCATGCTGGACCCCGTGGGGCCCTGAGGAAAGCAGACGTGCTGAGGGGCACTGGTGAGGAGGGCCAGGAGGCGTTTGCAGAGGGTGGGCTGCTGGGGTGGATCCAGCTACTCACCTGGAGGAAGGTGAAGCATCATGGGCAGCCCCGTTAGCATTCAGAGGGCACCAGGATGTAGGACCGAGCTGAAGCCACCCAGACACAGAAATCCACTTCTTGGACCAGATCACGAGTGCCCCTCGCCCTTTTCAGGGGCTCCCGTCTCTGCTTCGCTTCCTCCTGAGTTCTGCGTGCTCTCACTTGAGCAGCGCCAGCCCCGCAGCCCCCTCCCTCTCGGACAAACTAAGCCTGAATCTGTGAGAAACGAAGGCCAGCTTCTCCCTGGCCAGGGCCAGAGGCCAGTGACACCGTTTGGATGTTTATCCCCTCCGAATCTCATATTGAGATGTACCCCCCAGTGTCGGAGGTGGGGCCTGGGGGGGGGCTGTTTGGGTCACGGGGACAGATCCCTCATGGCTTGGTGCTGTCCTCAAGACCCTGAGTGCTCTGAGATCTGGTTGAGTAAAAGTGTGTGGCCCCTCCTCTCCCTTGCTGTCATGCTCCTGCTCTGGCCCTGTCACAGGCTTTCCTTCCTCCATAAGTGAAAAGTCCCTGAGGCCTCCCCGGAAGGGGAGTAGATGCTGGCGCCATGCTTCCTGTACAGCCTCCAGAAGGATGAGCTACTTAAATCTCTTTTCTTTATAAGTTATCAGCCTCAGGTATTCCTTTACAGCATTGCAAGGAGGGCCAAACACAGTCAGCAAATGGAGTAAATGATAGCAGCTCCCCCGTCCAGCAGCAGCCGGGCGCAGCGGCCGCAGTTCCTGTTTATGTTTATGATGTTGTTATATGGTGATGTCTTTAAATTGAGATCCACAGAAGGGGCTGGCCTTGAGGACAAAGACACTCAAGACGCCTCCCTGTGAGGAAGTCCCCTCCCTTGGATGTAGTGATTCAGACCAGCAGGAGGTGGAGAGGATCGGTGCCAGCACCCAGGTGGTGACGCAGCCATCCTCTGGTGTTTGAGTTGGGTTGTAACCAACAGTCGGTACATTTGGTTTCACAGTCCATCGCCTCCCTGCCATTTAGACCTAACTAACATCAGAAGATTTATTTTTTTATGGCTTAAAATATAAGGGTTGCTAAAAAGGCAAGGGTGAGAGGTCATAAAAATAGACCTGGGCCTAAAAACATGCAGGAAACAAACGTGTGTTGGGGGCTCTGCGTGTAAGACCCTTTGCCTGAGAAGCCTCCCGTTCCTGTAGCTGCTGTTCAGTTTCTCTTACTGTCCGCATTAAGAATATTGAATCTGCCTCTTTGTCGAGTACAGCTCTCAGTACTTTGTCATTGCACGGCGAACATTAGATGATGATAAATAATGGAAATAACCTTTACAATAATGCAAAGAAATGTAATCCAGCCAGACAGGCGTCGGTACTGGAAAGAAAATGGACCATAAAACACCCGTGATGCTATACATTTCCAGAGAAATAGTTCGGGAGCCAGCCAGTGTCTTGCAGAAGCCCGTCCCAGATCTCGGGAGGCAGGTGTCTGGCGAGGGCGTAACTGCTGAGGACCCCCAGCCGTGCTGGCCCCGGTCCACGGACGACGCAGACTGTGGAAACGTCGACCTTGCTCCTAAAACCTGACTGCAGGAGAAACAACGCAGCCTGGGTAGCCCTCAGAAAACGTCATGATTCTTCCAAAACCTCGAACAACAGTGGATAATTTCCAGCCAAAGGACAAGCAAAAGCTCATCAGCAACTCCATGAAGAGGGAAGAGAAATGCCAGCCAGTGGGTCCTGGCCTGTCTGAGACAGCCCAGAGTCCAGCACTTCAGACATCTCCAGGGTGTCTCAGGGAAAGGCAGGTAGTGACGTGGCAGGGGACTGGAACTTGGAGGAGTGGACTCTGCCACGGGGTCACTGAGAACTGGGTCCCTGATGGCCGGTGCCCCTTCCCTTGACAGATTCCACGCAGACTGTGGACCCCTGAAGTGGACAGGCGCTCTGGCCATGCCCTGCGAGGACGAAAGCCCTCCCCCAGTGACCTGCAGGTTTCAAGGGGCTTCCCCCCTCCACGGTCACCCCCATGTCCTTCATCTTGCAGCTCTTTCATTATCTCCACCCTGACATTGAACTGTGTGGAGTATGACCCCCCGGCCCCACCCCAGCGACTCACTGAAGGTGAAAGAGATTCCCACGAGGCATGCAGGTGTGATGCCTGTTTCCCAGGGGCCTGGGAAGGCCCGCCCAGCACATAGCCCGGAAACGCCCGGAGCTTCATTTCGGGCATCACCACAGGCTCTTCTCCCAGCGGGATCGTCTGCCTTGCTTTCTCCCAGATCCATGCTGTCCAGTGTGGGACCCCCAGCCATGGGTGATTGTTTACTTTTAAATTAGTTAAAATTAAATAATATTAAAATTCAGTTCTGCAGTAACATGAGCCAAGCCCCAAGTGCCCTGTAGACTCATCAGGTGGCATGGTCAAGCAGCATCTCCGTCCCCCAGGAGCCTCTGCACGGCTCTGATGTGGACCTTCCCTCCCCAGCTGCTGCCCGGTCTCCAGCTCCTCTCACCCCCTCCTTTCCTGGGTTACCCAAGAAGCTGCCAATCCCTCCCACACTGTCCTGCTGAGCATGACACACTGCCAGAACTGGAGCCAAGTCCTCCCCATGCCCTGTTGAGCCCACAGGGCTTCCCTTTAATAGGTGTCACCGGCCACAGAAAGAAGCATTGGACATAACTCATTCCTTTCTGGATTTGCCTATTTTTATCTTCCTTAGTAGCTTGTAGATTGCATAAAGCCAGTGACTGCCAGCCATGATTTGGGGCCTGCCTGCATGGGATTCTGCACATCATGGAAATGTTTCTGGAGAGCATGAGTCACCCTTGGGAACACGGTAGGGGGAAAGTCTGCCGTCCCCATCATCGTGTGGTCATGAATGACACTCCCTGGGCCCTGTCTGGGCACTGCCAGGTGTGGGTGATGTGTCCTGCATTCAGCAAAGAGGCTAGCATCAACGCTGCAGTGCCTGAGTGCTGGGTGGAGACACAAGGTCCCAGACCGAAGCCTTTCCCTCAGCAGCTGCCTGGCAAGGCTGCTGGGAAGATACCATGGAGAAGCTGTGGCCCGGAAGATGAATAGTGTTAAAACAGTGACGGGTGATGAAAAGGCCACTGCAAATACAACCAGAGCGAAGGGAAAATCAGGGAGAGGTGGGGAGAGGCCTGGAGAGGGAGCCGGGCAACACCTGCCCTTGACAATTACGTTTGCATCCGTGTTTGGAGATGAAGTCAGCCTCTCGTTTCCCTTTCTCTGACTTTTCTTCTCTGGTTTTGGCATCAAGATTTTACCAGTTTTATAAAATGAGTTTCTGTATTCTCTGTAGATGGTTCTTATCTGTTCATTTAATTATTGATAGAATTCATTTCTAAAGTAAGGTAGATTTTTTTCAACTATGCTTTCTTCCAGTTACTGTTCTTTCCCAGAAGTATCCATGAACCTGTTTCCACGCCAACAACAGATGCGACTTGGGCCTGTTTTGTGCTGTAGATAATAGAATGCCGAGTCCGGCTTCTTTTGTTCATCACTGTGACTCTGAGATTTATTCCATGAACATTTGGGTGCCATGACGGCTTGCCCTTCTATCACTGGCACTCATTGGGCTTCCAGGGCAGGGAAACCATGAGTCATACTCCTTTGAACATTCTTACAGATGCGTTTTGTGAACACATGAATAATTGTTGTTGGGTATTTACACAAATAAATGTCCACTCATTTACTGGAGTAGAATTGTTGTTGTGTAATGTATCTATATGTTCAGCTGTAAGAAATGCTCACCATTTCCCCAAGTGATGGCGCAAATTTACATCCCGCCAGAAGTGCAGGGGAATTTTGGTTTTCCCACATTCTCCGTGACACTTCCTATTGCCTTTTGGCCATGTCTTGGCCTTGCTGGAGGGTCCATGCATGTTCTAAGCATCCTGGGTTGGGCACGTGTGCACACACAGCAGGTCTGGCCTCAGGAGGAGGGGCCTCCTCTCTTCCCCTCCTCCTTCTCACTTGTCAGCCACAGTGTCTGCCCTGTGGACAAGGTGTGGTTGGCAGGAGCAGATAGGGGACAGAGACGTCACAGTCGCCCCCAACTCAGATTGTCACAGGAAGCGCGTACTCTCATACACAGCTTGCTTTCTCATCTGGGCATTTGGCAGGTTCTTCTCAGGCCCACACTCACCTTCACATGCCCAGCTTCAGCCTGCTGCACAGGCCCTGTGTGTCCCTCCACTTGCCCCTCAGTTGGGCTCTACTGGACAGGACCTAAGACCATGTCTGGTCCCTAGGGACCGCGTCAGCCTTTGTTCCTGGCCCAGCCAGGGCCTGGCCATCTCCACAGAGCCGCACCCTCCTGGCCCCACCCCTGAGACTGCTGGCCAGCCGTTCACCTTGCAGACTCTCCAGGCAGGAACCGGCTGGTCATCCGCCCGCAGTGTTGGACATGCATGGAGCCCACAGTGTCCCATGGCAGCTGTGCCCCCGCAGCCTGAGTGAAAAACAAATGCCTGCCTTCTGTGGACGGAACCCAGGCTGAGCAACTGTCAGTCCTTCTAAATGCTTCTCAGCCTCCAAACCCTTTGTGAAGGCACAGGCTTTGAGGCATCTAAGTTGGTTCTGCTCTCTTATTTAGAAAACAGGCAAAGGCTGCTGGGGGTGGGGGCGGGGAGGTCCCTGTCACCATCCTAGGGTGTGTCTCCTTTGATGTGGAGCCTGGGGTGGAGCTTCCAGCTGGACCTCCTGTTACAGAGCAAGTGAGCAGAAGAAAGAAGGAGGGAAGGAAGAAAAGGGGAGGAAGGAGGGAGAGAGGGGGGAGGGAAGACCGAGCGAGAAGGAAGAGAGGAAAGAGGGAGGAGGTAGGAAGGAGGGAGGGAAGAGGAAGGAAGAAGAGAGGAAAGAGGGAGGAAGTAAGAAGGAGAGAGGGAAGATGGAGGAAGGAGGGAGGGAGGGAGGGAGGAGGTAGGAAGGAGGGAGGGAAGAGGTAGGAAGGAAGGAGGGAGGAGGGAGAAAAGAAGGAGGAGTTAGGAAGGAGGGAGGGAACAGGGAGGAAGGTAGGAGGAAAGAGGGAGGAAGTAGGAAGGACTGAGGGAAGAGGGAGGAAGGAGGGAGGAAAGATGGAGGAAGGAGAGAGGGAAGTGGGAGAGAGGAGGGAGGAAAGAGGAGGTGGGAAGGAGAGAGGGAAGAGGGAGGGAGGAAAGGGAGGTAGGAAGGAGGGAGGAAAGAGTGAAGGAGAGAGGAAAGGGAGGAGGTAGAAAGGGAGGGAGGAAGGAGGAAGGGAGGAAAAAGGGAGGAAAGAGGGAGGGAGGGAAAAAGGGAGGAAGGAGGGAGGGATGAAGCATGGAGAGGAGGAAAAAGGAAGGAAGGGAGGAGGGAGGGAGGGACAGGCCTTCAGCATGCCAGCATGTGCTAAGATACATTCTTCGATAAACCAGGGACCTCAGGTGGGTGTGAGAAGGGGAGACACGAGGGAACTTGGCCACTCCCCCAACTAGAGCAAGACCTGGATCCACCAGGTGCATCAGAAGGAAGCAGGGCCTAGAACCCACTCCCAGACCTCTCTGCCACCTCCACAAGAAGCCACTCCCTTCAGATAAAACGATTCCCCAAAATGTGGCCAATCTGCAGGGCAGGGGTTCCACCAGAGAGAATTGCTGGGGGGTTTCAGCACTAAACACTAACACCTACGTAACGTAAATTGACTTTGTCCCTCCACAAACTGGTCATTTCTCATCACGAAACCATGAGCAGCATGACCTTTACATGTGGATCAGCAGCTCTTGGTCCTTTGACAACCAGTTCCTTTGAGTTGGCCACTTGGTAGTGACCATTCTACCTAAGGATGTGTGACCCAGCGGTGGTACAGGGTGGCTGGACCTCAGTTCAGATGGTGACAACTTCAGCCAAAGCACATTTGTTCTGGCTGTCTGTCCTCTGCTTCTGTAACTTTTATTTCCTCAGTGTGAACAGCACTGCACTTGAGGGACTGGAAGGGGGTGCTTCCGTAACTGTCATTGCTATAGCGCATGTTTACTTTTGCTCTTCAATTTAAAATTCAGGTCTTCTACATATCTTTGCAACTAGGGAAGAGAAAGCAGGTCTTTTAATTCCAGAACCACAGTGCACACATCACGCTCCAATGTAGGCTGTGCAGGAGCTCAGCACCTGGAGGGTTTCAGGTTGCAGGACATCTCCCTTGGGGGCTGTGTCTGATGCCCTGCAGCCAGCCCTGCTGATGGAGCCTGGCTGCTTCCTGCGTTCCCAATGATGAGCCCTTGTGCCCTGGGCTGTTAAGGCTCTGCCTCTGCTGTGAGCTGAAACGCTTTCTCTGAAGAGCCCTCATGGTGCAGAAATAGTGTCTTTGGGTCCAGCTGAGCCCCTACCCCCAGCCCACCGCTGGCACAAGGTGCAGGCACCAGGCACTACTTGGGGTTTCCCCAACCACGTGCATTTTCTAACCACCTGCACTTATTTTCCAACGAAAGGCCAATAAAGAAAGTCACAAACTTCACTTGCAACCTGTTGGCAAAAGGGCAGGGAAGGAAAAGCCCAGCCATAAGAAATAACAATCTTGACAAACTTTTTTGCACCTACACACAAAGCCTTGCCTTCAGCTCAGAGACTCTTGGACTCAGGTCAAGTTGCCCTGCCCTCATGCACAGCAAAAAACCTTGTCAAAGAGCCGGGAGCTTTCATCCAGCAGCCATCAGGATGGAAACATGTCTTCCCATTTGCACCCTGTCAAAGGAATGAGCAAGCTGTTTCACAGCCACAGTTATCCATTTTCTGAAACAAAAGGTTCACGTCAGGTCATCACCTTCATTAGACCATGTTGTGTGTTTTGTGTATGTAAATGATGTCTCTGCCTTGTGGGATTGGGCACCCCAGGAACTCTGGCTTCTATGACACGCAGATGCCGAGTGACATTGCTGAAGGCAGCCTGCTTGCTAAGGCTGCATCTGTTTGCTGTTTCTGACATCTCCAGCGATCAGGCCCCTGACACACCACATTCCCTAGGTTTCTTGTTAGAGCCAAACATATAAACCTGTGGATTGAGTTCCCCCAGCATGGAGAATGAGAATAAAGAACAAATGTGATTCTCAAGCAGACACACCAGCTTGGGCATGAGAGCTCTGGTGCGTGTGTGTGTGCAGAACCTGCAGAGTTGGGCCAGAACTGAGGTCAAGAGGCAGCCCTATGCCACTGCCTTCCTCCTCAACACCACCAGAGAGACTGGGACTGTGCCCCAGTTAGAGAAGTATCGTATTCCTCCCATCCCCACAGAGCCCAGCCCAGGCCCCAGGGAGACCACAACACACAAGAGAGACATGGGCTCTACCTTGGGGAGCTTACCAGTGAGCAGGAAGGCAACTATTCCACAAGTGGGTACTCAGATGTGTGAGCCCTCATGAGCTCAGGAAGCCCAGCATGGGTGTTCCCACAGGGGTCAGGGAATGCTGCTGGCAGGTGCCCAGGCAGCTGTAGTGACTCCGCCTTCCTCTCCACACCCCTTTGCGTAGCCATGGAGATAGCACTAAGGCTGGTGATTATGGGGGGGACACAAAGCCATGACCCTAATGAGCGATGGCTCTTTGAGTTAGCGCTAAGGAAAGGCAATTAGAGGAAACTGTGTTCTAAGATGTGGGCCTGCGTGGGAGCGCTGCTGCATGAAACAGACTGGGCTCATCGCAAGTTCATTCATTCATTCATTCATTCATTCATTGTCCTGAGAGGCTTCCATTTTGCATCCCTTTACCTCTGCTCCCTCCAGAATTGTCCACAGTGAGCTCTCAAGCTCAGTTCCAAGATAAAAAGTTGGGGAGGAAAAACAACAAAAGCCAGCTTTTAGGATCCAAAAGCGAGGGGAGTGAGAAGGAAGCCAGGCATCCCTTCCCCACACGGCACAGACTTCCAGAGCTCAGAGACCATGGAAGCTGCAGGTTCACGTCATGAGTCATCTCTGAGTGTGAGCCTTTCTGGTCCACTGAAGAAGTGTTGGTATGTTTCAGCTGGTGTGTTTGAACGAACAACATGCCGACTCCCATACTCACCTATAAAACCTAGGAATGTCACTGACCTTAGGTGGAAATGGGACCTGGTAGAAATCTGGCTTTGTGGAGACGGCCATGAGAGTGAGCTAGGACATTCTGCCAGGGTAGTCCTGACCACAGGGGGCCCGCCGGTGGCTTGGGGTCAACCCTCCCCAGCATCACGTGGGCTCCCGGGGCTCAGTGCCTTGGTAGCATCCCACCCCATCTGCCAAATGAGCCATTTTACTCTGGTGGTGCCTCCATGGTGGCCTCCAAAACCTTCATGTTTCTATCTCCTCGTGACCCCGAGAATCATGAATTTGATTATACCAACACCTGGTTATGTCATTGAGCACTAAGGAATATAGCTGTTAGTTTTATATCAAATGATTTTATTGATGGATGAATTTTACTAACGCCAGCCATGTCCAGGGTGGGGATGGTCAGGAAGTGAATGACTCATGGCCACGGCAGGCAAGGCAGCTGAAGAGGAAGGTCTCAGGCGTCCTCCAGTGGGTTTCATGATCTTATGCCGGAGTTTCTCTCGGGGAAATGAGAGCTGTCATTGCCTTCTGCACACCTCCAGTGGGTAGCAGAGATTCAACAAGATAGGTAGAAATATGCTTTAGAAAATTACGAGTTATTCAAATAAATGAGCACACCGTTCTTGGGTAGAAAGAGCAGCACTGGAGGAGTCATATCTAGTCCATCCCTCAATACTGGTGCTGAAGATCCCAGACCCCACACTGGTGGAACTCAGTTGGGCTACTCCCAGCTTTCTCTTATTCCCTTGGGGCCAAGTAGAAAAGAAGTCTGTCTTCCCTGCGGTGTGGGGGAATAGCAGCAGATCCCGGCCCCACATTCGTTTCTTGCAGTTAGAGAACTGCCCTGGTCATAGCAGGTGGGAGCACAATTTCCCCCTCAGCCTTCTCTGCATGGACAATGCCTTTTTCTGAATCAGCAGCCATAGATGAGCCCTCCATTCACTGCTTGTTCCAACTTGCTTACCATGACTTCCTTTTTCTTCTCCAACTCTGCAGACCAACAAAGCCGTGGCCAAGGGGGACTTGCACCAGGCCAGCACCAGCTCCCGGCGGGCCCTGTTCCTGGCAGTGCTGTCCATCACCATTGGGACTGGCGTCTATGTGGGCGTGGCCGTGGCCCTTATCGCCTACCTCTCCAAGAACAACCACCTGTGAGCTTCCTCCGAACAGAGGGGGAGCGCCCGGGGCCAGGTCTGTGTGGACGTGGAGGAAGCAGACATACCGCATGATGCTGTACAGTACAAATGACTGCCAAAAGACACCACGAAGCCCTGGGATTTCCTACCCATGAATTTCTTTTGTTTTTATCCTTTAATTTCATGTTCACAGCACTGTGTAGAGCACCAGACAGACGGGCACTGCTAATCCTTCCAAAGGAAAGCTCCAAAGATCCCAGCCCGCAAGGCTGTCTCTGGATGGATTCTGGTGGATGAATGGCAACGCGGCTCTCTGCAGCCTGCCAGTGCCCAGAGTGCCACCGCATGAGCAATATACAAACAGTCCAAAAAAGCGTTTATTTTTTATGGAACATGGTGCAATAGGCAGAGGACAAGGGACACATTACTCTTCTGTCTGTGGCCCTGCTGGAGTCCTTTGTGCCCCTCCTGAGTCCACACGCCTTCCCTACAAGATGAGAATGGGGCTGGGAAGAAAGAGGTGACACCATGGCTGGCAGGAGCCCCGCTGATCCATTGGCCTGACCCTGGAAGCAGAGCCAGCCCGGGACCTGCCCCTGTTCCTTTCCCTACACACCACCCCAGCCTCAAGATGTCGAGCCACTCCAGAACGTGTCTACACTCCACAGCTACCCCGCAGCAATACGCACTCTTGGGACCTCACTGATCTAGGATGGGGAGGCAGGCCACCGCCCCTCCCAGGACTCCTCAAGAAAGAGCCCCGTGGTTGCTCCAGAAACTCGAGGCACTGCAGCCGTGGGCACTGCCTCAGCGTAAAGACACAGGGGCGCCTCCCAATCACCGCGCTGGCGGATGCTCACCCCGTCATAAGCAGAAACTAGTGATCCTGGAAACGAGATGGGCCTTACTCTGTCGACTAAATGAATAGCTATTTTCTTGTCATTTTTTAAAGTGCAACTCTTGCTTCATGCTGCTTAAGTTACCAGACGAATGCTGAGAAATAAGTAATCACAGACATTTTAATACCATTTCATTGCTGTTTTACGAGTGTTCATTACTTAACAAAAAATTATCTTTTAGCTTTTTCGCTTAAGACTTTTCTTTCTGATGAATAGCTGTCGTTGGGTTTCATTTATACTTTCCCCTGTGGTTTAAGGAACTGCAGAGCCACCCAGGCCTCCACCTATGAAATAGTAGGGGAGTCTCCAGGAGAACCGAAGTCCCTGCCGCTTCAGTTTCCACCAATAAATATGATCGTCCTAATCCCCTCAGTGGACGCAGAGACCCCCCCCTCTCCAGGACAGTGGCTCCGCCTGCAGCACTTGGCAAATTCCTGAGGCCTGGGTCAGCCCCAGGCTGACTTGATTGGTCAAGTTGTGGCCTAGTAACTGCAACGTGAAGCCAAGGTTGAGAACCACTGCCCTGGAATAAGGACTACGGGTTTGATCCTTCTTCCTGACACTGTCCTCCTTGACCTTGAACATTTAATATTCTGAAAATTATTAGCACTGTCTTCCCGGGTCAAATTTGAGATCCATCTAGCATGTGTCTCTACTGGATGGTTCACAGGGACTATAGAATTTTAACCCTAAGAAGTAGATAGGGAAGCCAGCCCACACCCCTGTAGTAGTTAGAGTCACCAGCCATGGAGGGCATAGGTTTAGGTTCAAACCAACCTGGAATTGAATCCAGCTGTGCTACTTTCTAGCTCTGTGATCTTGGGTAAAGGTTTACACCTCGGTCGAGCACAGTGGCTCACGCCTGTAATCCCAGCACTTTGGGAGGCCAAGGTGGGTGAATCACGAGATCAGGAGTTCCAGACCAGCCTGACCAGCATGGTGAAACCCCTGTTTCTACTAAATATACGAAAAATTAGCCGGGCGTGGTGGTGCGTGCCTGTAATCCCAGCTACTCGGGAGGCTGAGGCAGGAGAATCACTTGAACCTGGGAGGCGGAGGTTACAGTGAGCCGAGATTGCACCTCTGCACTCCAGCCTGTGCCCGACAGAGCAAGACTTCGTTAAAAAAAAAAAAAAAAAAGTCTACACCTCTCTGAGCTTCATCTCTAGGTCTCTAGGAGAGGATAATCAATAAGGCCCATTTTGTGGGGTTGCTGGGGAAGGCACTAGGCACAGACCATGGCTGCTGGCAGGAGCAGGTGGTCATAGTTACTATCATGTCCTTGATGGGCTATCCCATGGCTGGTCTGTGTCCCTCCATCTCTCAGGGTTCATTTATCACAAGCCATTGTGTCAAATGGGCTTCTTTGTACTTGTCCTGAAATGATCCATTTTAAGTTCAAAGGCTCCCTAAAGGTGCATACCTTTGGATGTGGTAAAGAAGTAGAACCTGTCTGTATATCCACACCCACCATTTCTGTCTATACTGTCACAGTCACCCTAAGCCAGGTCCTTAGTGCCAGATACTTTACCTCTGCTAGACCAACTGCCCATCTTATTCCAGCCTCTGTATTTCCAGATGGAAAAGCCTCAGTTCCCAGGGGTTTGGCCCTATCTAAGTTGTCAAGCTCTGCCGAGTCTTTCTCAAGGGCTTTACCTATGGGTGTAAATGGTCATAGTGGGCACAGGGGACAGGGCCACCTGAAGGCAGCCATGGGGCCCAGCAGCTCACCTGGCAGCTAGGCATAGTGTGTGACAGCCCTGCGACTGGCTTGGCCTTGGTGGCAGGGAAGGTGACAGAAGGTCATCTTCAGTGGCTGTGTTAGTGACTGCTGTCAGCTGAGCCATCTTCCGAGTGTGTTGGAGCGACCTGCACCTCCCTAAACCTGCATCATTGTTGTTAGGCCCATGTGGCATCCACTAAGCACAGCTATGTCAGGCACACATGACTTAGCCTCATCCTCCCAATAGTCCCAGCAGGGAGGTGTCCCCACCTCCTCCCCAGGTGTCCCTGCCTTCCCAGGCATCCCCCCACCTCCCAAGACATCCCTATATCCCAGGTACTCCCACCTCTCCAGGTAGCCACACTTCCCCAGGCATCCCCACCTCCCCAGGTAGCCCTGCCTCCCCAGGCATCCCCCCCTCCCAGGTACCCCCACCTTCCCCAGGCAT
>NW_012116666.1:1002330-1143103 GCF_000951035.1 Colobus angolensis palliatus | reverse complement strand
CCCCACCTCCCAAGGCATCCCCACTTCCCCAGGTACCCCCACCTCCCCAGGCGTCCCCAGCTTCAGCAAGTGTCCCAACTGACTTGACCAGGTGTCATACCCCAACTGTTCCCAGGGAACTACAGTGAGTTCTGAGGAGAACATGGTAGGGGAGAACCCATCATTGGTCACCATGCCATCTGCAGCTGCCACAGACAGACCACACAGCTAACCAGGACCCAGGCCCCCTGACACCATGACCAGCCCCTCCGGAGCTGGAACAGGGCTTCCCTCAAATTCAGCCAGCTCTACAGATGGCCCTGCCCTCTGCAGTAGCCTATGGATTTAAAGTGACCAGTGGAGCAATCTTCCTGCTTACCAATTGCCGCTCCCATGCCCTGGATACCAATGTCAAGTGGAGCCTGCACTGAGATCATGGCCAAAGCCGCCCTCCAGAGCTGTGGCCTGAGTTCAGGATCTGACCCCTGAGGTTTATAGCATCCCTCAGAGGCTCCTAGTGGACCGGCTGAAACGCCTATCCTTATGAGGACATTTTTGTGCTTCCCTCTTCCCCTCAAAGTCTACCTGCATTAGTTGCCATCCGTGCTGACATCTGTTGATCCAATTTGCCAATAGGCCATTAACTGTCCCTCCATAGCCTGAGCTGAGGCCGAACCCTCGGAAATCACGGCCACCCCACCTCCGATCTAGGGATGCCTCCCTGCCTCTGCTTTGTGCTGATAACACTGGGATCGATGGCATCAGGCTGTGGCTGTGCTGTCCCCACCCCCATGACCTCCTGGAAGTTCTTCCCTGCTCTTCAGAGTGAGCTTGGCTGTCCAAGGGATGGGGGCTTCGCTCCCCTGACGCTCTTGTCTGAATAGTCTGCTCATCTTTGAAAGTAACGGTGGATGCTAGACCAAGACACAGGAGGTCTTCAGACTGTGGGCTCCCTGCCAAACAAGCATGTCCACTGAGTAATGAATTTCTCAACCGCCTGAGCCTCACAGGAAAGAGTCAAAGCTCCCTGTGGGGAGAGGGCAGAAGGGGCAGGATCTGCTGACCCTGCATTTAAGGCGCAGCAGGACTCAGGACCACAGGGGCAACTTCACCTTCCCACAGGAGTGAGGGATGGCCATGGCCTGGGGCCTCAGAACAGGGTCCCCAGAACAAGGTCCCCAGAACAGGGTCCTGCGAAATGAGAAAGTTGAGTACAGCTGCCCCATGCACGAGGAGATGGGGATGGCTGGGAGGGAGTTCCAGGCAGGTATGCATAAGGGGATGACCTCCCCCCGCACCGGGCAGGGGAAGACCCTGAGGGCTCTAAGGATTTGCCCAAATCTACCAGGTGGAAAAGAAGCAGATGGGTGTGAATGTGGGTGACTCCACGCAGAAGCACCAGACTGGAGACATTCCCAGTGGGTGGGGCTGGGCTTGGCTTTCCAAACCCAAACCCAAACAACAGGAGAGGGCCAGTTCATGCTGCAGGGAAACCTGTATTTGCTTGAGCCGAAACCAGCCTCTACTCTAGAAGAAAGGTCAAGGGCTTATTCCTTTGGGTTTTTTTGCTGGTCCTGCTGCTGCTGTTTGGTTTGGTTTGGTTTGGTTTTGAAAGCCCATGGGGTAGGACAGCTTTCTTCAGGAAAGCTTTCAAGGCCCAAGGACAACAGCATGCAGGCAGGGCTGAGTCCTGGCCTTCACACTGAGGACACTGACCCCCACCCGCTCCAGGATGCCCACTGTGAGCCTCTCACGCTGGCCCGAGGGCAGCCTGAAGGGCCTGTAGGCACTGTTGACAGCTGCCTCTGGTCGCTTCTGTCCAGCAGAGGCCACAGACCCACCACAGGGCCTACAGCTGCACATGCTGGAGGCTCCACAGGAGAGAATGAGGAATGCCAAGGGCTGAATCCATGAGAGCTTCGCTGGGCTCCCAGGGCAGGCTCGTACCCAGGGTTCCCAGGGCAGGCTCGTGCGCAGGGTTCCCAGGGTGGGGTCCCAGGGCGGGTTCGTGGGTGGAGCTCCCAGGGTGGGCTCCTGCGCAGGGCTTCTGCCAGGGTGGGCTAGCGCGCAGAGTTCCCAGGGTGGGGTCCCAGGACGGGCTGGTGTGCAGGGCTCCCAAGGCGGACTGGTTCCCAGGGCTCTTGGGGCAGGCTCGTGTGCTCCTCACATACTCCAGCACAACTGGAGCATCGCTTCCAGGCCTTCCCATCACAGCACTAAAGCCATTAGGAGCGACAAGGACAATGTCTTTGTCCTGATTCTGACCAAGGCCCTCTCTGACTTGCATTGCAGGCAACTCCATTGCCTAATGTGTGCCTACAGTCACCATGCTGTGTCCAAATATCACAACGAGGAGCCACGGGCACACAGTTCCCAGATTAGATCGGAATATTTGCCTTGACCTATTCTTGAGATTTCTGCCTCTGCTCCAATCCAGGACAAGTGCTGTGGCTGCCCTGGCATCAGACCTGGCTTCTCAGTGCCACTGCACCCGTCCCATCAATGCAGGGGCCAACGTGGCAGATCTGGGCTCCAGACTGCGAGACAAGTGTCCCCTCAGCTGAGCATGTTGTCAGTCTCCTCCATCACCCTCATGTCCTTTGCTCTAGTACAGAATGAGCCCAGGGCTGCGCTTGCCCCAGACAGAGAGAATTCAGCACCCGGGACTACACTCAAGTCAGTCAAGGCTGAGTGAAAACGAGGTGCTCTGGGAGGTGCCAGATAGGTCCTGGAGGGCATATCCCCTGCACCTCCTACTGCGTCTAGGGGACTGAGCTTTGCTTTTTACTGAAACCAGGTCATTCGGGGGCAAATTTGAATATACATAGAGATAGCAATAAGACATTTAAGAGAGAGGGAGGTGACACAAAATCACGGTATCTGAACCATCTCCTCCAGCACTAAGCCAGCGCTCTCCATTCTCATCGGCCTTTGCTTATGATACCTTAGGACACCTGAGTCCAACTCATGACTCAGCCAAAAAATGGACAATGATTTGGATCTGTTGTCTATATATGCCAGAGCATCCATATTTGGGTTCCAACTATTTGATTAAACCATTCAAGATTTGCAGGTGGAACAAGATGGTTTCAGTTCCCCTAACTCACCTGAGCTAGTGTCTTCATTCCCTGGATAGAGTTGGCACATTTTAAGCAGCATCTATTTTTCTACTGAATTGGCTGATGAAGTGTTCCTGCTAAGTAGAAAGAATCCGCTAAGGTGGGCTCCGACTTGCTGAGGGCTGAGTTGGCGAAAGGGCCAATGAGGAGCTGGGAGACCTCTCCTGCTTAGCACAGTGAGTGAGTGAGTCTTCCATTATTCTCTCAAGACGTTCTTCTGTCATTAGCGACGAGGGATGCTCACTGTCCCGCCACAATCTTTAATGTAGAAAAGAGACTAGGCTCACTTGCCCTTCCTTTTAGTTCACAATGGAATAATGGGAAGGAATTAAATGTAAAGCTTTGTTATTACTCCAAGAGAAGAATCCAGCTGTTCAGGTGTTCTAAACCAATTCTCCATCTGGTGTGTGTGGATTCTCAAACAATAGGTGCTTTAAAAATAATACATACCTTAAATTTGAAGAGTGCATTGGAAACTGGTCTGCTTCATATTCTCAGCAGTCTTGTGCCGCATCTGAGATGCAACTCAAAAGGCTGCTTTCCTCAACACCCCTGGGTGACAAACCCTGCCTTGGGCTCAGCCAAGGGGCAGTGAGGCCAGTGCCCCACAATCACGGTTGCAAGATGGCCACAGCACTCCCTGAGTCTCGCCCCACTGAGACCCCAGCACAGAGGGTGCCTGGCTTTGTTCCCCCTTGCACTGAGCATCCCCTTTGAGGAATATGTGGCACCAGGATGATTTGCACCAGGAGAGAAGCTGGGAATGTCAGGCTTCTTCCAAATGCCCTCCCCTAATGTGTGGCTTCCCCTGGAGCAGGTGCAGCCTTTCAGACATGAAAGGAACCTCCCCGCAACCCCCTCCCCAAGGCTTCATCTGAGTCCAGTTCACAAGAAAGTGATGATTGCAGTGGTTGATGTGGAAGGCACAGGCTAGGAGAACATGAAACCGGGGGCCTGGGTGAGCCACCTGCGCTCAGGGATAACCGAGGTCTGACAGCAAATGGAATCAGCAACCGGTGTCAGCTTTTACCCACTCACGGGGGATACTTGTGAAGGTTTGGGGAGACATTTTTGGTTATCACAACTACCCCTCTTATGGATAGAGTCAGGGATGCTGCTCAACATCCTACAATGCCCAGGACAACCCCCCACAACAGAACGCTAGACGACCCCAAACATCAGCAATGCTAAGAAACCCTGCACTATGCCACCTGGCTTGGTTACTCACAACACGAACATTCACATTTTGAAAAGTGGCTCTGAATTAGGAACCACCCGGGTGGAGCCTGCCAAGTACGCTTGGAATCCACTCACACAGACCTATGAAAGGGCTTCCCTGAACGCCCCCATCATAGTTTAGCTGAAGAGAGGAAGGGGAAGCAGAGAGAGGGAACGAGGGAGCCACCCCATCGCTTCAGCTGCCCTGTGCACACCTCCACCTGCCGTCACCAGCAGTGCGCCGATTCCAGTCAAACGGGAGCAGTGAAATAGCCAGAGCTGCCCACTGGAGGTGGCCTGGGACTTTGTAGAGAAAGCTTTCAGGGTCGCTCAATCACCGATTCCCAGAAATCCTCTGATCCAGAAAGGGCTGTGTGTTTCATCCACAGAGGACAGAGACAGGGCCCCACAGGAGGGGCATGAGCCCAAGTCAGCCAGGTCATGGTAGGTGGGGACTCAAGTCTGCTGGGTGGTGGCCGAGCCTCCTTCCCCAGCTACTCCACTGTGCGTGAGGATCAGGGTCTAACCGGGTGGGGCACAGGCATCACCAGCAGCCTTGCCATCCTTTCTGGGACAGTGGTCTAGATGAGGCTGGGGACCACGTGCTCTCCACTGTGTAAGCTCTGGGCAAGAAATCAGACCCACAGGGCAGGGCTGCTCACAGAAAAAGTGTGGTTCCTTCCACTCCTTCCCCATGAATTAGGAGAGGACTGCATTTGAAAAGAGGTTGGACAAGGCCTATGAGAGTCTGCAGGGGAGGTTTGGGCTTTAATTTAGTTATCTGCAGGTTTATTCATTCTCAGTCACTCAGCATCACTGTGGAATAAAGCCAGAGGTGCAATGCATGGGGCAGGCATTCCATGCCCCCTCGCGAATGCCAGGGAAGTTTGACAAGCACTGCTGAGCCCCTACTGTGTACAAGGGCTAGAGTGGGCTCTTGGGAAACAAAGACGAGGAAAGGGGCAGAGCTGGAGAATTGCACAGCCTCACTGGAGACAGTGCAGGGGCAGAACCAAGGCCACGGGCCAGGGGCCTAGGGAAGGGACCATAGGCCATAGACCGCCCAAGTCCAACAGCATGCGTTTGTGGTGGGAGAGGCTGCTCAGGCTGGAGCAGCAACCTCGAGGGAGACTCAGTTTCCGCTCCAACTCTCCTGGGAGCTTCATTCATTCTTCCAGCTTCTTGGGACACTCTTCCAGTTCTTAGGCTTCCATCAACCCTTCGCAAAAGCTGCATCTGGCCCCATGTGCACATATCCCTGGTGCTTGTGTGGGTGGCAGGTTCCTGCCCGCGCAGCTCTGTCAGCTTTGGGAGAGATGGAGGTGGTGCTCCCCAGGACCCTCACACCTGGGTGGTGGTCTCCCTTCCTAAAGGGGATCAGTGAGCGGCCACAGAGCTCTCCTTCAGTCACTCAGATGGCCACTGCTGAGTATTGCCTGTGGCAGGGTACGTAAGGCAGGGCCTTGTTTCTAATGGGCCAAGAAGGTCATCTTGACCATAGGGTGCTGGCAGCAGAAGATTCAGTCTGGGATTCTCCCTTTTCAGTCCCCAGTTATGCCCCTTCCTCACATTGAGGATGAGGGGCACTGATAGAGCGGTGTGGCATGGAGGGAGGCTTCTGCCAATCATGGAGCATTCTATGATGTCATCTTCATCCGTACCATGGTCTCAGGGGTCTGTATCCTTGTGGTCTCCATGTCCCAGAGGGAAGGCCAAGGCTCAAAGAGGTTAGGAAATAAATTGTCCCAGGTCACACAGCTGGTACAAATCTCAGTTATGCTCCAGCTCCACCCAAATCCCAGGTTGGTGGTCCCAACTGCTACACACTCCACTCTCAACACGCGCCTTCTGGCATAATTAGCTTTGCTGGCTGCTAGTCTGTAAAGGAAATGGAGATGTAGCCTTCCCAGTTTTCCAGGTGTGAGGTTCTGGGACTGAGAGGGCTTTGTCCGCCCTCTCCACCGCCCTTGATTGGGATTCCTGGTACCCACCACTCACCTGGGTAGCATCAATCAGATTGTATCTTGGTCTTGGGAAAATGGAACTCAGGTTTTCTCTCTGGAGGGGAAGGTGATTGGTCCTAGAAAAGAACGGGAGGGCAGCCCGTGTGTCTGGAGGCCCCTACACTGCCAGTATGTAGCAGACACTGTCACAAGCCCTCCCTCTGGAGCCCCACCACAGTCCTCAAGGGGGACATAGGCTCTAACCTTCCCATTCTACAGACGGGGAAACTGAGGCTCGGAGAACCAGTACTTTGCCTGATGACAGAGCTGGTCCACAACAGGCCAGAGTCAAAGTTCAGGTCCGAGTGGCTCCCCAAGAGGCCAAATACCCAAAACACACCCATCTGGAGAGTGGCCTCTTGAGGAGTTGCCTGTATTTTTTTGCCCGGGCTGCCGTAACAAACATCACGGACTGGGTGGCTTAAACAACAGAAATGTACTTCCCACTGTTCTGGAGCCTGGAAGTCCCACATCAGATGTCAGCAGGATGGGTTCTTCCGAGGTCTCTCCTTGGCTTGCGGGCAGCTGCCCTCTTCCTGAGTTTCCCACGTCCATATGCCAATCTTCTAATAAGGACATAGCGGTCTAGGATCAGGCCCACCCCTAGTGACCTCATTTTAACATAACTACCTCTTTAAGGATTCTGTCTCCAAACAGTCACATTCTGAGGCCTGGGGATTAGGACTCCAGCATACACAACAGAGCCCAAGTCACTGTCCGAGCTAGTGCACCTCCCATCCCTGTGGTCTCCCACTCCCTGTGCAGATACGCTGCCAAGCCCCTTACCACCACCCAGGAGAGCTGCCCTCAGCCACGCCCACATCTGTCTGTCTGTCTGTCCGCCCACATCTGTGGGCCCCACATCGGTGCCGTGTTTGATCCATGAAGGGTTCAAGCTGTGCATACATGGGCAGTGGGTGTTCAGTATGTGGACTCCTTCTTCCCAAGGCTACAGAGAGCCCAGCTGGCATCTGCACAGAATTCAGACTTGGCAGTGTCGGCTGAGCTGGGGATGCTGCCCACAGCCAGGATCCTGCAGGCAGAGGGCAAGAGGACCTCTACGATGAGGAACTCCCCAGCTGGGGGCTGTGCGCCCCCCACCCTGCCTGTCTGCAGCCCAGCCATGACTGAGTTGTGAGAGAGACCCAGAGACGCTTCGTCACTCAGCCCCGGGGCTCTTCCCCTGTGTCGAGGAACTCCCTGGGAACCGGCATGCACCGGGCAAGTGGGAGTCAGTGGGGCCTGCCAGGACAAGGACCTTAGACCAGGTGAAGATGCCTGGCTGGACACGGGGGACCCCAAGGTGGGAGCAAAGAGGATCATTGGAAAGGATGGCATCAGTGAATGTGCTCACACACACTGGGGGGGTGCCCCTAGGGAACTGCCCAGGGATATTTGACAGGCAGATTTTCAGACTGATGAAGTCCTGCCTGAACCTACCTGAGGGTAAGAGTCAACCAAGTGTGTGCAGCTTCTGCTACCACAGCCCCGGGTCCCACAAGCAGCCCACTTAGACTGGCTGCCCCACTGTGAGGAGCATGACCACTGACAGCCTTTGGTGCTAGAGCCACAGCCTGCTCTCCCTGGGGTGGCCGTAGCTAGTAACCAGGCCAATCAGAGGCACAGGTCTGGCCTTTCCCACCCAGACCAGTTCTTCCCACCAGCACCCTGGGCTTAGAGGTGCCCAGAGGTTGCCCTGCATCCTGAAGGCTCCTCCTGCCCAAGCCCACAGTCTCCACGGCTGGTTCACAGGCATCACTCCCAACCACAAGCCTCTCCACTGCACATCTTGGTGCTGCTCCCTGGAGAGCCTGCCTGCACCTGCCTCCCCGGGTGAGGTCCAGGGAGATTAGGACTCAGGTGTTAGGAAGGTGAAGCCCAAACTTGAAAAGATGAAAAGATAACCATGAGCAGCTGCAGCCTAACCCATGTGACTCCCGCACCATTGAAACCAACAATCCATCTTCCAATTGGAGAAGCCCCTTGCCACAGATCACTTTGAGCCCTTCTCACAGATGACCGACTCAGCCTCTTTCAGTGACTGGCTCCGTGGCTCGGGGCCCTTGCGTTCCCTTAGGCTCCTGCCTGCTGGACCCACCATATTCTTCCACAGCATCCATCTATCCTCTTCATCCCTCCCGACATAGAGGCCCCTGCACTCATGAAGCAGGGTGCAAGGAAAGAAGTACACTTTGCTATGTGGCAGCTGCAGCTCTGTTTTCAGCCCACACGGACTCATTTTGATGGAGACAAGTCTGACAGGCTTAGAAAATTTACTCGGAATCCTCAGCACAGTGCAAACTTTTGTCTCCTTCTCTGCAAAAAAGAGGAGGCCTGTGTTTGTCTATAGAAGGCCCCTGTTAGCAGAACCTCCAAGGAAGGTCATAGTGAATGTTTGGGGTAAATGTTTGCAGAACCACGATTTGAACAGCGCCACAGTAGGTGATACTGTTTTTCATTCTGTGATTTCCTGTGCAATTAAACTCTCTTAATCTTCACTTGCCTCTCACCTGTGAAACAGATCTCCTCTGAACTAAGACTCATCTCAGTTGTTCTAGGAGCAGAACTGAACTGTGATAGTGCAGCTAGAAAATACTTGCTGCTTCTAAGTTATGCACCAAAGAGAAAAATAAACACTTCTTAGCTTGAATATTACAGAAACAAATTTAACTTCTTGGAAGACGAACCAGGCCAGATCTCCCACTCACACTGAAGCCACAGCTCCTGAAGAATGGCCCTGGAGAATATGAAATGACAAAGACGTCTCGAGCAATTGGACTGCTCTGGGGGTCAGCTTCTGCTCTCTCCACAGCCCAGGGGTGTTTTTGGTGCCCTCCTGCCGTGATCCCAGGTGCAGAGAAGGCTACAGCGGTGCAGCTCCCATAGTCTCTGCCCACCCACCCCCGCAAGCTGAGGCTTTTCTAGCATTCATTCAGGGCCTTCCAGACTCAACTTTCCAGTAGAGAGCTCACATTCTTCTGGCTCATATCTGATAAGACTAAGGTTTTCTACCCCTGAGGAGCGCCC
The DNA here is from genome assembly GCF_000951035.1 of Colobus angolensis palliatus. Taxonomy (NCBI): domain Eukaryota; kingdom Metazoa; phylum Chordata; class Mammalia; order Primates; family Cercopithecidae; genus Colobus; species Colobus angolensis. The sequence goes on along the minus strand of NW_012116666.1, from coordinate 1,133,757 downwards.
TGGGTACCGCTGCCCTGGAATGCCAAATGTCACCTCTGAATACTCGCAGTAGCACCCTGCCAGGAGATGGACATCTGGCAGACCAAGCACCTTGGCCTCTGATGCAGTGGGAGCCCCTTCTCAGCCCATACGTGACCCATGACCACACCCTGCCTATATTTCAAGGCCAGCTGATATCCACCTGCTCCAGAAAGCCTTCTTTGACACTTCCCCAGCCTGCAGGAACCAGGACCAATCCAAATTCCAGAGCCTCTAGCATCAGGCCCCACTGGCCACTCAATCCCAGCAGAGGGCCATGCAGGGCTGACTCCTAACCACTTATCACATGCATTGTGGTTGCAGACTTGCCCAGTGATCCAGCTGCTCTGAGCTCAGAGGTTACGGTGTCAGTAAGGGAAAGGCTCCTTCCATGGGGGAAGACAACGACCAGGCAAACCAACAGACAGGCCAGCAACCACAGAGAATGGGAGGACTCAAAGAGACAGGCAGCAAGGGAATGGGTGCCACCAGGCTTGGAGGTGCCACTGGAGATGGTCGGGGGTGACTTTAGAGTCACCCCAAGCCAACTCAGTTGCCATTGACACAAAAGCCCTGGAAAGATGAGAGGCTTAGGCTCTGGTCTATCACCCAGATGTGCCTGAAGCCAGCCCAGGTTTGCTACTCAGGACACTCGCGTGCTGGCTGGCACCCCTCCCAGGTGCCTGGCAAAGTCATGGCCAGAACCCACTGCCCACATTCCTCTTTTGGAGACTGCCAGCAGAGGCTGCATGGGCCTTGTGGAGATGAGACGTGGAATTTAGGATGGCTGGGCTGACGGCTGACCATGAGTTCAGGTCACCACACCAGCACAGTGACAGATGCCAGAGCTGATAGCAATAATTGACCATGCAGGTGAGGAAGAAGATCATATCTGGGTGTCATAAGGTCTCGGGTCGTGCTCTGGAGATGCATCTCAGCCAGGAAGTAGTTTCCAAAGAGCACAAAGTGAAAATGGCATAGGGTCAGTATTCGGTTTGTAATTTTGTAATGTGGAATGTAAAAAAGCTATAACAGTGTAATATGGAAGAATTACATCTTTTAATTGATATCAAAAACTATGTTGGGTTTACAGCCCTGCACATGATATACCCACTGTCATCTGTACAACAACAGCACAGTCTCTCTCAGTGCACCATGGGACCCCACTCCACAAGGGGGTTCTCAGGGTGCTTCGCAGCAGGCCACACGGCACCCCGTGCACGAGGGTTCCAGCTTGCTGGCTTTTCTATTGGTTATTGTTATTTTCATCTTCTGGAGACCAGCGCATCAAGTTTTCCAATTGTTCTTCAGTCAGTCTTTGTGTAGGGCCACCAGTTCCTTCTCTGATTCTTCCTTCAAGAATATTGAAGAAATCATCACTAGGCAGGGGTGGCCCATCCCCCTCAGCAACCCTTTACTCCCGAGTCATTGGCAGGAAAATATTAAAATCATTCACGCATGCTTTCCATGGGTTTGCTTAAAATGCATCGATTTCTTTCAGGCGTGATTGCATTTGTTACCTCAGGATAAATGCTCACTGATTGAAGCACCTGTTTAAATCGCACCCTACTTCTAGCCCTGCCCCAGACCTGTCTCTGCATTTGGGGAGCACAGGTGAATTAGATATCTTTATGGGGGCCGGGCGCGGTGGCTCAAGCCTGTAATCCCAGCACTTTGGGAGGCCGAGACGGGCGGATCTCGAGGTCAGGAGATCGAGACCATCCTGGCTAACACGCTGAAACCCCGTCTCTACTAAAAAATACAAAAAACTAGCCGGGCGAGGTGGCGGGCGCCTGTAGTCCCAGCTACTCCGGAGGCTGAGGCAGGAGAATGGTGTAAACCCGGGAGGCGGAGCTTGCAGTGAGCTGAGATCTGGCCACCGCACTCCAGCCTGGGTGACAGAGCAAGACTCCGCCTCAAAAAAAAAAAAAAAAAAAAAAAATAGATATCTTTATGACGGAACTCTGCTGTAATGTCTAGAATGAAGTGGAGGAAAGGCCTTCATTAAATGTTTGTTGAATTTAATTAAATTGAATTTGCGATTTTATGCATAGCCCATCCTCTCCAGGTGAGTAATGTGCTAAGCTTGCCCAAACCAAAATGAGAGGCTTATCTCAGAGTGAATAAGAACTGGGAGCTGGGAATGAAGGTCAGGGCCTTGGTCATGAAGAACTGAGTGAGATGTTCTTGGATTATCAATCCCAGGGACTGCTGTCTCAATGACCCTTTCCATCATCTGATGACGACACTGGCTGCCTAGGCCAGCATCCGGGATGTTGGAGTAGCTTGAGATCACCCGTGTTCTGGGGTTGAGATGGAGCAGGGACCCTTCTTGGGGCCTGCTGGGCCTGCCGGTTACCCCTTCCCCCAAGCATGGAAATAAAGGAAAATCCTGAGTTCCTTCGAGGGACATTCCAGGCACCCAGCTAACCCTGAGAAGTAAAAGAGCAATTTGATAAGCAAGAAGGTTATAGTGGCTTAAAACAGTAGCCAACGATGTTAGAGTCATGAGAGTATTTGGTTTCCCGCAGAAACTAAAGATAACATCTTAGCATATGTCCTTGCATTGTTTTTCAGAAATGTGGAACCCTATCCAATGGGTTCACTGGCACACAGACCTCAGACAAGGGGGAGCTGAGGACTGGACTCTGACCATCGTTCTTCATTCTAAATTTCTTCCTGAGGGCCAAGAGGAGGTCACGTCCACCAGCTAAACCTAGCATTCTCTTCTGCTGTTTACAAAATTTTTAGACAAGGCTTTGCTTCCTTAAACAATTGCAAGTTTAGAAATCTTTGAATCCAGCCATCTGTGACCTGTGGGCCCCCGCTTGGAGATGTTCCACTTTTTTAGGTCAAGCCAATGTACAGCCTCCACCTATTGATTTATGTCTTTGCCTGTGACCTCTGCCTCCCTTCCTTTAAAAACTCCTACCTGTAAGCCACTGAGGCCAGGTCTCAAGCATGAGCTGCCCTGCAATCATCGCCTCACTTTCTCTCACCGCAGCCCCGAGGTCAGCCTTGGCTTTGCTCTGCTGCACTGGTGGACCCAAGCTCTGTTCACTAATGGTCAGCCTAGGGTCCTGCCTCCAGCCCTGATTTCTCAGAGGTTGAACTTGGACCATCCAAGCCCCGGAAAGGAAGTGAGCTTGTTCCAAGACTGCGGGGAAGGGATTTCCTTTTTGAGCTCCATAGGCGGTTCCTTCAGCTATCTCTGTGGCTCACAGACAAAAGCCGGCCCAGGGTGAAAGTGATCCTGCCAAGCTGAGACACTCAGAGAACAAAGGACATCTTGAAGGTGAGCGCCTCCCACTTCTCCTTGTGATGTGCACACATTAGGGGAGAATACTAAATGCAATGACAGAAAACGATGGAGACGAGGTGACCACGGCAATGAGATCAGCAGCCTGCTACCCCATGTGGAGGCTGCCGCGACCTCTGAGGCACACCCCCGTACCCCTGCCTGTGAAAACTGGACTCATGGGGATACTCAACACCCGAGCGCCCTCCTCACCGTACAGCAGGAATCTTCCTGGGTGCCGCTCGCGTTCTCTAGGGGCTGATTTTGCATGGCTCTCTCCACTCATCTGTTCCACTCGAACCGGGCGATGAGGAAGGTGGCTCTGACCTCCTCCCCCACTCTTCAGTGGATCTATCCCTGCACCCAGCTGGCACAGCAGATATTTCTTCCTTAACTTTACTCTGTGGGGTTTTCACCCTTTTTCTTTCAATAAATGACTCAGAAGTGAATGTTTCCCACTGGCGTATTTTCTCTCTCTCTCTGTTTCTCTGTGTGCCTGCCTCTCTCTCAGTGCCTCTCTCTCTGTCTCTGTCCCTCTCTTACACAGTCACACACACACGATCACACACACACGATAACAAAATTACACATATGGCTATCAAAATTCTGCATACAAAGCTTCCACAGGTCCTGCAGAATAGAGCCCTGCGTCAGCCTGTGGGCAAGCCCATCGCACTGATCCAGGCCAGCCTCAGGGCCAGCCCTCTCTCGGGTGCATCCTAACTTCAGAAACAGCACGCTGGCTCCTGCACTGTCAGACGCTCGCAGGGCCCTCAAGCAGTAGCCATCGCACAGGATAATCAGAGACTCCAGAGGTGGGAACACAGGGCTCAGGGGGCTGCGTCCCCGAAACTCTGCTGCTGGGGTGTACTCAATGTCCTGGCTTGACTGACACCGTCCTTGCTCAGCTGTGTTTTCAAACTTGATGCCCTGGGCTCACGGGTGTTCAGCACCCAGATTCCCCTGGGCCGGATGATGACAGCGGGTTTGCCATGAGTGCTATTGATGAATGAATGGATGAAGACCACCACAGGCCTGGGCACAGAGGAAGGAGGGGAGTTCTGAGTTTGGAGGCAGCTTCGTGTGGGGTCTACATTTACCTGAACCTGTGTTCTGGCATGGATAGGCACGAGGCTAAGAAGGTCAGCATGCAGCAGGAAGCAAACTGTGAAGTACCTCTCTGGCCTTTGTGAATTACCACAGTGAGGGGTCCACCCAGAAAACTGTGAAGTACCTCTCTGGACTTTGTGAATTACCACAGTGAGGGGTCTACGCAGGAGGACTGGTCATTCAGAGACTCAGCTCAACCGCAGGCCTTAGCAGTGTGCACCTCAGAGTGAAGCAGAAAGGCCCCAGGAGAAACCATTGCCAGCTCTCAGCCTCCTGCTCCAAGGAGGAGATGTGTGGCTTCAAGGGATGCTCAAGGCCTAGACTTATTCCCTCAGGGCATGAGTCTGGGGCATCCTCAGGGCATCGGTCGGGGGGCGGTGTCCGCACACAGAACTGAAATCCTGATTTAGGCTCCCCAGGAAGTCCCTCTTGCCACATGTCTTCCCTCCCACCCTGGGTCTTACAAATTCTCCAGTGTGGCACACCGTGTTCTGCCCTATTTCCCAGCTACCCTCACAGGTGTATCAGAGTCAGGTGTGTCCCCAAAGGCCCAGGCAAATGCAGACCCCTCACGAAGCTGTCTCCAAACTCAGAATTCACTCCTTCCTCTGTGCCCAGGCCTGTGGCGGTTTTCATCCATTCATTTCATCAATGGCGCTCATGGCAAACCCGCTGTCATCATCCAGCCCAGGGGAATCTGGGTGCTGAACACCAGTGAGCCCAGGGCATGAAGCTTGAAAACACAGCTGTGAGCAAGGAACACAAGCACAGAAGGTGCAGAAGGTGCATGCTGTGACCCATTTAGATCTGGTTCAAAGGAAGAAAAGCTAGACTGTAATGAAGCATAGGCAGGTAACAAGAGCTGATGCAGTGCTGGAGAGTAACATGCAATTCAAGGCAGGGCTTCTCTCTGCAGAAGGCAATTCAGAGATTTCCTAAAGAGCTAAAACAATCCGACAACTGGGCAACTGCCCGAAGCAAGAGAAATGATTGTATCAAAAGGATATCTGCTCTTGCACTGTTCACAACAGCAAAGACATGGAGTCAACCTGAGTGCCCATCGATGGCTAAATAGATAAAGAAAATGTGGTGTGTCTACACAATGGAATACTACTCAGCCATAAAAAAAGAATGAAGTCATGTCTTTTGCAGCAACATGGATGGAACTGGTGGCCATTATCTGAAGTGAAATAATTCAGACAGAAAGTCAAATACCACATATGCTCACTTATAAGTGGGGGCTAAATAGTGTGTACACATGGACAAAGAGTGTGCAGTGATAGACACTGGAGACTCAGAACGGCGGGGGGCAGATTGGGGAAGGGGAAGAGAAATTACTTAACCGGTGGGATGTACACTATTTGGGTGACAGATATGCTAAAAGCCGAGACTTCACCACTATACAACATGTGCATGTGACAAAATTACACTTGTACCCCTTAAACTTATACAAGTTAAAATTAAAACCAAAGATAGTGGTTCTTCTGCAGGAAGGGAAGGGACAGGGTGGCAGTCAGCAGAGGGGTCCGGGGTGCTGGCAAGGCTCCCTTTCTGAGGCCAGGAGGGCACAGGTGCCTCCTATTTTTCTTAAACTGTGTATCCCTTATACACATTGCTTCTATGTAGGATGTGGCTCACGCTTTTAAAAAAATCAAGCCACAGATTTAGTGTGTGCCAGGCACTCTGCTGGGCTTGAGGATTAAAAATACTAAGAAGTCATCGCCCTGTGCCCAAGGACTCATATGTCCACATCCTTTCATCCGCGTTGTGCCGCTGCTCCAGTCACAGGCTCCAGGGTTAGAGGATGTGGGCTGGGATCCCTGCTACCCCACTCACTAGCATCCCTGGGCCTGACTTCCCTCATCTTTCAAGTCTCCAGGCACAGATCTGAGGAGTAAATAAAGGGATGCAGGTTCCAGCTCAGCACAGGACTCTCCGGGAAGGCTGCAATCTCCACCGTGGGTGTCCTTAGGATGAGACGGAGTCTCGCTCTGTCGCCCAGGCTGGAGTGCAGTGGCGCAATCACGGCTCACTACAGGCTTCGCCTCCCGGGGTCACGCCATTCTCCTGCCTCAGCCTCCCAAGTAGCTGGGACTACAGGCGCCCGCCACTATGCCCGGCTAGTTTTTGTATTTTTTTAAGTAGAGGTGGGGTTTCACCGTGTTAGCCAGCGTGGTCTCGATCTCCTGACCTCGTGATCCACCCGCCTCGGCCTCCCAAAGTGCTGGGATTACAGGCGTGAGCTACCGCGCCCGGCCAAGGTTTCTAATTCAGCCCTGCATCATGGTCCTGGACTTAACTGCAGCTCCCTCTGTGTTTTAGGATTTTTTAAAAAACAGACCTAGTATTTTATGCATTATTTTGCTCAGCATTAGCTATTTGGGAAACAGGATAAGTGTTATACACGTATATTTAAATATGATTAAATTTGATCCTCTCAAAAAAATGACCCTGTGAAGGCAGGTGGGGCACTATTTTTTACACTTACAAGCAGGGAAACTGATGTGTAGGGAGACTAAATGGAGGCTCCTCTCAGCAGACAGGGTGTTCCTCTTTTTACAAAGGCACAATGCAGAGACCAGAGGCTGCTGTCTGCATCTGAAAATTTAACTGCAAGGTTAAAAAGAAGCAGGTTCAAGGGTTCAGCGAAGGAAGCCCAGCCATTGCATCCACTGGCCTTGAACGCTGGCCTGTCAGCAACGTGTGGATCTCAGAGCCTCCAAACAGGGGAACTGCAAACACCAGCTTCACTTAGAAAACAAGTTTTTTTAACTGAAAATAAAAATCTCCTTGGAAGTACTTTTTTGTGTGACATTGCTGTAACAAACTTCTTCCTTTAATCTTTGAGAAAGAGAAAAGTGTGCTCATTGCAGCTGCAGCAGAAGCCAGCACACTTCTTAGCAATGACTGTCCACAGAGGGAAGCATCATGTTTTACTTGATTGTGCCAAGAAGAAATGGGGAGGGGAGCCAGCGGGAGTGGCTGGGGCCTGGCTCCTGCTTGGCATTCATGCCACGTGTGGCTTCCTCAGGGGGCCAGACCACTCTGAGATGGCTTGACCTCAAGAGCAATTGTGGTCCTGAGGGTGATAGTAGAGACACAAAACGGCATCTTCCGCTCCTCTTTCACGTGAATGTTAGTGAGATAACACCAGAAAACCAAAGAATACATTCAACAATTTCCATTTCCTGATAACAACATTTCTCCAAGTGCAGGTGGCCAGTGTTGGCACCAATGGTAGTGGCCATCAATGCCCAGCCCATGATCCTCAGGCTCCTGTTTCCGGGGGGATGAGGAGTAATGCCCTTGGCTATGCCCCAGGGGCTCCCCTTCACCTCTGCAGGGCTCAGGGCAGGCACAGGACCAGGGAGTTGCCATCGGGAGTAGCCTCAGCCAGTGGTGCTGGGAGTCGTGGGTAGTCACCAGCTTCCTAGTAGGACAGAGCCTCGGCTGTCCTTGTCTGTCACTGGCTCTTTCATGCAGCCTCTGCTGGCATCTTCCCCTTCGGCTACCAGTGCTTCCTGGGATCACCTCCCAAATAAATCCCTGGCACGTGCGTCCCTGCCTGGGGCCTGCCAGGTGGGCAGCGCAGGCACCTCCCTCCCCCTGCTCTCCACTAGGAGGCCCCTCTCAATGCGCCCTAGGCCATCTTTGTTCACACTCCTGCCCCGGGACTTGGTGAGATCTAACCTTGAAGCCCTGCTGATGCTCCTGTCTCTTCATGCTGTGCCAGCTCCCCTCAGTGGGCAATGGGGCCCCTACATGGGAGTTTACACCGTGGCCGCTGTAGACCTGAAGTCCCTTGGCTCAGGTTCCCTGGGGCTCCCGCTGGCCCCGCCTCTGGCAGCCTCCTGGCTCCCAGTCCTCACGGAGGCAGCTGGGGTAACGCCTGCTTCTGCTAATTTGTTGTGGACCTAAAATTCACCCTCTTTAGTGCGCAGTGCTAAGAGTTTTGATAAATATGCACTGACATGGAACCACCTTGACAGTCAAGATATGAAGCTTTGTCACTCCCCAAATCCCCATATGCCCAATGCAGTCAACTCCTGCCCCACCTGTAAGCAGCGGCACTGCCCTACCCTCTGCCCCCATCGTGTGGGTTTCCAGAGTGTCCTGAGAATGGAGCTGCACAGAATGCAGCCTTCGAGCCTGCTTCTTACCCTCAGTCTGCAGCCATTCATCTAGTTTGTTGGGTGCATCAACAGCTCACCCTTTTGTATTGCTAAGTAGTGTTGCACAGGGCGGGTGCAGTGGTGTGTCCATGCCCTAGTGGGAGGACATTTGGGTTGTGTATTCAAAGTTTGAGGCAACTTTGAATAAAGCTACTATGAACAAGAGTGTGCAGGTTTTTGCGGGAACGTAAGTTTCCATTCCTTTAGGTGAAATACCGGGAGTGGGATTATTAACGCCTTTTTAACTGACTCCCATCCTGCCCTGTGCCACTTCCCAGTTCCTCAGTTGTGCCTCCTGGGACCACTATTTCCCAGCCCTTGTCTGAGATCTGCTTCCAAGGAACACCAAGCTAAGGCAGCAAGTGACCATCAGCGCCTTGAGGCTGCTCCACAGATGGGGCTCAGGAGCGGATAAATACCAGATGAGGCCCAGACTTATGATTCCCCAGGAAAAAGAAGTTCCTGAGTCCCAGAAGCCGATAGCTGTCTGCAGCAAACCGGCCATTTTGCACAGAGAAATTCACACCAAACTCTGAAATATTTATTTTTATTTTGTTTTATTTCAATAAGTTTTTGGGGAATAGGTGGTGTTTGGTTACATGAATAATTTCTTTAGTGGTGATTTCTGGGATTTTGGAGCACCCATCACTTGAGCAGTGTACACTGTACCCAGTGTGTAGCCTTTTATCCCTCCCCCACTTCCCACCCTTTCTCCCAAGTCCCCAAAGTCCATTGTATCATTCTTATTCTTTTGCATCCTCATAGCTTAGCTCCCACTTATGAGTGAGAACATACGATGTTTGGTTTTCCATTCCTGAGTTACTTCACTTAGAATAATGGTCTCCAACTCCCTCCAGGTTGCTGTGAACCCCATTATTTCATTCTTTCTTGTTGCTGAATAGTATTCCTATATATATATATACCACATTTGCTTTAACCACTCATTGATGGGCATTTGGGCTTGTTCTAAATTTTTACAATTGCAAATTGTGCTGCTGTAAACATGCGTAGGCAAGTATCCTTTTTTGTATAATGACTTCTTTTCCTCTGGGAAGATTACCCAGTGGTGGGATTGCTGGATCAAATGGTAGATCTAGTTTTAGTTCTTTAAGCAGTCTCCACATTGTTTTCCGTATTGGTTGTACTCATTTACATTCCCACCAGCAGTGTAAAAGTGTTCCCTTTTCACCACATCCATGCCAACATCTATTTCTTTGTAATGGCCATTCTTGCAGGAATAAGGTGGTGTCACATTGCAATTTTGATTTGCATTACCCTGATAATTAGTGATGTTGAGCTTTTTTCATATGCTGGTTGGCCATTTGCATATCTTCTTTTAAGAATTGTCTATTCATGTCCTTAGCCTACTTTTTGATGGTTTTTTTTTTTTTCTTGCTAATTTGTTGAAGTTCCTTGTAGATTCTGGATATTAGTCCTTTGTTGGATGCATAGTTTTCAAAGATTTTCTCCCACTCTATGAGTTGTTTGTTTACTCTGCTGATTATTGCTTTTGCTGTGCAGAAGCTTTTTAGTTTAATTAAGTCCCAACTATTTTTCTTTGTTTTTGTTGCATTTGCTTTGAGATTCTTGGTCATGAAGTATTTGCCTAAGCCAATGTCTAGAAGGATTTTTCAGATGTTATCTTCTGGGATTTTTATGATTTCAGGCCATAGCTTTAAGTCTCTGATCCATCCTGAGTTGGTTTTCATATAAGGTGAGAGATGAAGAACCAGTTTCATTCTCCTACATGTGGCTTGCCAATTATCCCAGCACCATTTGTTGACTAGGGTGTCCTTTCCCCACTTTATGTTTTTATTTGCTTTGTCGAAGATCAGTTGACTGTAGGTATTAGGCTTTATTTCTGGGTTCTCCATTCTGTTCCATTGGTCTATATGCCTGTTTTTATACCCATGCCATGCTGTTTTGGTGACTATGGCCTTACAGTGTAGTTTGAAGTCAGGTAATAGTGATGCCTCTAGATTTGTTGGTTTTGCTTAGTCTTGCTTTGGCTATGGGAGCTCTTTTTTGGTTCCATATGAATTTTAGGATTGTTTGTTCTAGTTCTATAAAGAATTACGGTGGCACTTGATGGAAATTGCATTAAACCTATAGATTGCTTTTGGCAGTGAGGTCATTTTCACAATATTGATTCTACTCATCCATGAGCTTAGGATGTGTTTCCATTTGTTTGTGTCATCTATGATTTCTTTCAGCAGTGTTTTGTAGTTTTCCTCGTAGAGGTCTTTCACCTCCTTAGTTAGGTATACTCCTAAGGTGTTTTTTTTGTTTGTTTGTTTTTGTTTTTGTTTTTGTTTTTTGCAGCTATTGTAAAAGGAATTGAATTCTTGATTTGAAGCTGTTTGTGTATAGCAGTGCTACTGATTTGTGTACATTAATTTTGTATCCTGAAACTTTGCTTAATTTATTTACCAGTTCTAGGAGCTTTTTGGATGAGTCTTTAGAGTTTTCTAGGTGTATGATCATATCAGCTGCAAACAGCGACAGTTTAACTTCCTCTTTACGATTTCGATGCCCTTTACTTCTTTATTCTTGTCTGATTACTGTGGCTAGAACTTCTAGTAGTATGTTGAGTAGAAATGGTGAAAGTGGGCATCCTTTTCTTGTTCCAGTTCTCAGGGGGAATGATGTCAACTTTTCCCCCATTCTGTATAATGTTGACTGTGGATTTGTCATAGATGGCTTTTATTACCTTAAGGTGTGCCCCTTCTATGCCAATTTTGCTGAGGGATTTAATCATAAAAAGATGTTGGATTTTGTCAAATGCTTTTTCTGCATCTATTGAGATGATTATGTGATTTTTGTTTTGAATTATATTTATGTGCATATCACATTTATTGACTTGTATATGTTAAAACCATCCCGGCACCCCTGGTTTAAAAAACATTCGTTCATGGTGGATTATCTTTTTGATATGCTGTTGAATTCAGTTCACTATTATTTTGTTGAGGATTTTTTCATCTGTGTTCATCAGGGATATTGGTCTATAGTTTTCTTTTTTTGTTATTTCCTTTACTGGTTTTGATATTAGGGTGATACTGGCTTCATAGAATGATTTAGGGAGGAGCTCCTCTTTCTGTATCTTTTGGAACAGAGTCAATAGAACTAGTACCGATTCCTAATTCTTCCTTGTTTTGTTTTTGTTTTTGTTTTTGTTTTTGTTTTTGTTTTGAGACAGGGTCTCCCTCTGTCACCAAGGCTGGAGAACAGTAGTGCAATCTCAGCTCACTATAGCCTTGACCCCCCAGGCTCAAGCAATTCTCCCACCTCAGCTTCCCAGGTAACTAGGACCACAGGCACATGCCACCACACCAGCTAATTTTTGTATTTTTTGTAGAGATGGGGTTTTACCATGTTTCCCAGGCTGAGCTCAGGTGATCTGCCTGGCTGGGCCTCCCAAAGTGCTGGGATTATAGGAGTGAGTCACTATGCCCAGCCCCAATTCTTCTTTGAATGGCTGATAGAATTCAGCTGTGAATCCACATGGTTGTGGACTTTTTTGTTGTTGCTGGCAATTTTTTAATTACTATTTTGATCTCGCTGCTTGTTATTGGTCTGTTCAGACTTTCTGTTTCTTCCTGGTTTAACCTAGGAGGGTTGTATATTTCCAGGAATTTATTCATCTTTTTTAGGTTTTCTAGTTTGTGCATGTCAAGGTGTTCATAGTAGCTTTGAATAGCCTTTTGTATTTCTATGGTATTGGTTGTAATGTCTCCCGTTTCATTTCTAATTGAGCTTATTTGGATCTTCTCTCTTCTTTTCTTGGTTAATCTCACTAATGGTCTGTCAAGTTTTTATCTATTTCAAAGAACCAACTTTTTGTTTCATTTGCCTTTTGTATTTTTTTATTCAGTTTCATTTAGTTCTGCTCGATCTTTGTTATTTCTTTTCTTCCATTGGGTTTGGATTTGATTTGTTCTTGTTTCTCTAGTTCCCTGAGGTGTGACCTTAGATTGGTTATTTGTGTTCTTTCAGACTTTTTGATATAAGCATGTTAGGCTATGAACTTTCTTCTTAGCGATGCATTTGCTGTATCCCGTAGATTTTGGTAGGTTTTGTCACTGCTATCATTCAGTTCAAAGAATTTTTAAATTTCCAACTTGATTTTATTGTCGACCCAACAATCATAGAGAAGCAGGTTATTTAATTTCCATGTATTTGCATGGTTTTGAGTGATCCTTTTGGAGTTGATTTCTAATTTTATTCCACTGTGGTCTGAGAGAGTACTTGATATAATTTCAGTTTTCTTGAATTTGTTGAGACTTGTTTTATGGCCTATCATATGGTCTGTCTTGGAGAATGTTCCATGTGCTTTTGAACAGAATGGATATTCTGCTATTGTTGGGTAGAATGATCTGTAAATATCTGTTAAATCCATTTGTTCCAGGGTATGGTTTAAGTCCATTGTTTCTTTGTTGACTTTCTGTCTTGATGACCTGTCCAGTGCTGTCAGTGGAGTATTGAAGTCCCCCACTATTATTGTGTTGCTGTCTTCAACCAGCTTCCACACAGCCCATAGCTCAAAAGGCTGGTCTCACTCCCACCATGCCCCCAACAACAGCACCAAGTTGTTCCAGGTGGCTGGTGAGCAGGGTTGAAAACTTGCCCCAGGCTAGAAGCCTCCCCACTGAGAAAGCAAGCTGTCCTACAGAGCCTGCAGTAGCAATTCACCTCCTTCAAAGGGTCTGTGGATTCTCTTGGCTTTCCTGGTATGTTCCTGCAGTAGTTCTTGCAGCAAAAGTTCATGATGTGATTCTCCACAGGCTGCTCTGTCTGTCTGAGCAGGAACTACAAGTTCTTCATGCCTCTTCTCTGCCATTTTTTTCTGGTCTCCAAAAAAATATTTTTTAATCTACAAATAGAATTGAGACTAATAAGCCTTTTAGATGTAGGTTCTTAAGGACCTGGGGAAACCAAAAATCGCTAAATCCAAACCCTGACTATCTAATGAAGATTGAGTGGCCCCATCCCTCATATGCTGCAATTCCTTTTTTATTATTATTTTATGTATTTGTACAATTTGGACAATGCATGCTTGCTGTTTTTAACATTCTATAATTTAGAGAATGTGAAAATTCCTCATAATCTCACTCTCAAAGACAACATCCATGAACATCTGTGCACAGGCAAGCTCCAACGTTTCCTATGCATAACTACTGATTTTTCACTTTAAAATAGTAAATAAATGACAGACATTTTCTCCTTATACATACCTAGAGCCCTTCCCTATCAAGGCAAATGGATGAAGGCATTTTTGTTGCCTGCATCTCATCCCTCTGCACTTTCCAAGATTGCCTTGTTCCATTAGAAAGGAGGAAAGGGGTACAAAGAGAAACAGGAATGTCTTTTATTTCTCAGCATTATTCAAATAGATTACTTCCCTCACATATAATCCCAGGGGGAAATTGCCAATTTCCGTGTTTGTGGAAAATCCATTTTCATAGGCTAACCTTTTCCAGCAGGTGTGGGCTGCTGCTGGCTCCAGGCCATCTCTGTCTTCCACCTCCCCGAGTTTTCCAAGTAACCAAGCCCCACCCTATGCCTTGGCTAGGAACTGGCCCATTCTCTTCCTGCCACCAGCCCTCTAGGGAACTTCGACAGGTGCCCAGGTCTCCTGGATGTAGAGAGCACAGCCTTGCTCCACAACCTCCAGCTCATGCTGAGAGGAGACGTTCAGGTGGGATGGAGCTCTCTGAGCTGGTTCTGCAGGAGCTGAGCTGGCTGCCACCATGGAGCCCAGAGTCTAGCTGGTGTGAATCCAGCAGACCCACCCGCAACATGCCCCTGAACCTTGTTCCCCTCTCCTCCCTGTAGCCTTGTCATCACGTGCAGATGGATGTCTTTAGACTAGAGTATCTGCTCCATCAAGGCCTTCTGCCACCAGGGGATATTCTGCTCCTGCCCATGCACCACAGCAGCCACCAGCCACACCTGGCTATTGAGCACTTGAAATGTGACTGATATACCTGTGAAACAGAATGTTTTCTTTAAACAGCCACATCTTGCCAGTGGGCAAAGTATGGGACAGCGCAGGTGTAGACAGGAAGGTGGAAAAACGCATCTCAGGAAGGGAGAACCGTTTATATAAGGCAAGGAGACTGCAGCTTGGACAAGCCCAGGGTCAGGAAGAGGGCCTCCTCTTCCCTCTCCACACCAGTCTGGGTCGTCTTAAACCTGCAGCGAGGTGGGCCCTTGGCATGGGGAATGCAGGAGTGCAGGGTGAAAAGAGGGCACGATGTGGGGCCAGCCAAGGCTGAGGAAGCGGCCAGGTGATGCAGAGCTCCATGTCGGCAGGGCCCATTGACTTGCTCTGGCAGTCTGCTGGGGCCTGGGTGCAGGTTCAGATCACAAGTGCAGGCTCAGAGAAGCAGGGAAGGAAGGTGTTCCTCGACAGCAGTAACTCCATGCTGTGTAGTTCACTCTGGAGACAGCACAGAGCCCACCAGGTCCAGTGTTGCAGTTGCGTTGGCCTGAGACTGCAACACCGCTGACCACTTACTCAGGGAGACTGAGCTACTGCTATGGCCCCAGTCCCTCTCCCCATGGCTGGAGGGTGCAAAGCAGAGCCAGGGCCGGAGCTTCATGTGGGACTGGTGACAGTGCTGTGACTGGCAAGCCCCAAGTCCCCAGCACTGCCTCTAATTAGGGGAACTTGTCATGTCCCTGGGCCTCTCTCAGTTTTAATTTCATCTTCAAATTGTGGCTTGTAAATGGATCAAACTTCTCAAACTCTAGTGAGCCTGAGAACAACCCAGGGTGCTTGTTTAAAATATAATTCCTGGGTTTCTGGACTGGATTCTGGAACAGAAAAAGAATGCTAATGGAAAAACAGGTGAAATCTGATGAAGTCTAGAGTTAATTAATTGTAATGTGCCAATGTTGCTTTCTTAGTTTTTACCAATGAACCTTGATAATGTAAGATACTAGTAGAGGAAGCAAACTGGGTGAGGGGCATATGGGAACATTCACATTATCTCTGCAGATTGTTTATGACTCTAAAACTGGTGCGGAATAAAATGTGTATTTTTAAAAAAGCTTGTTCCTCACCCCGACCACAGCCATCCTGAATTCAGTAGGTTTGGGGGTGGGTCCCCAGGGGCTGTGATGGGAGTGAGCAGCAGACCGGGTTGGAAAACGCAGAACTCTGTTCCCATGGTGCTCGCTGGAACCATTCCTGGTTCCAGGTTCTCTGAGGTGGCTTTCCACCCAAGCAATAGGGGTACAGCCAGAAAGAAGGCCACAAAGGCCACAGAGTCAGAAGTGGGCCTGGAATCTGGAAGGGCCAGAGAGAGCTGAGGACACAGGAGATGAGAAGTCCGGATGTCAGCAAAGAGGGACATGAAGGGGCAGAACTGGGGACTTGCCTCCCTCGCCGTCCCCTGCACCTGCCACGCACCTGCCATGAGCACCTGCAGTGCACACCTGTGTGGCGTAGGGGGTACCCCGAGCACCCACCCCCAAGTTCCACAAGTTCCACTCCTGGGAAAACACATAAGGAGCCGGCGGCAGAGGCTCTGGGCCTGAAGTCAGAGCTCAAAAGTGGGTGGAAGATCAAATCCTTGGATGTAAACGACAAAAATACCAGAAATCTAAGTGTGGAGGCCCCAGTCTGCTGCCTCCAGACCCTCTCTGGGTTTGGACAGGCCCCGGCTGAATAAGGGAGTTGGCCAGTGTGGCAGGAGAGAGGCATCTTGGGAGTACCCCAAGCCTCGTGGCACAGAAAAGACCCGTGGATTTGCACCCAGGGCCACAAATGGCCTACACTGCCCTGTGAGAGCAGGTGTGACCAGGACACACCATGGCCAGGAGGGGCCAGGTGAAGTGACCTGGGCCCTAAGTGGGAGCGTGGCCAGAACTAGGCCATTTCCTGGGATCTGGAGGGACATAGGAAGTAGGACAAGGAGAGTGGGGCTCCGGGAGGGCAGCCAGGAGTGCAGTGGTGGTTGCAGCCTCTAGGGTGGGTGGGCCCAGAGAGCCTGGGAGGAGGCCCCAGTTCAGTAGACTTTTGCTAGGGAGAGACAGGGAAGGCCTGGGCTGAAATTCAGGCAGAGGGGATGTTGCCAAGACACTGACTGGAAGGCGGGTCAGCAGGACACAGTCAGATGATTCCTGCCCTTTCTGGGGTGACTTTGCAGCGCCTCCACATAGTGGCCTGAGCTTCTCCATCACCTGCGGTAGAGTCCATGGCCCCGAGCATGCGCACTGGGACTGCTAGACCTGTAGAACCCATTAGAAAATGCAGAACTTAGGAATCTGCATCTCCAGGGTTGGAGCCCAGGAATCTATTTTTTTACATCCCGAGGTGATTCTAACGAGCTCTCAGGTTTGGTAACTGCCAGAAGAAAGGACTTCCAAGTCCCTAGGCTATGGGACCCTGGCCCCAGGGACACAAGCTAGACGTGCAGGCTCTGGTTGTCCCCAGAGAAGTGGCCGTTCTGCCCTCACCCCAGCATACCTCCCAAGTTTTAGTGCTCGGCCTCTCCCAACTGAGTCCGTGGCCCGGAGTGGTTATAGCCCAAGGAGTTATTGCTGCCATAAATTCAAAGAAATGAAACATTTTGGGAGATAATTTTCTTTTTGATTCCCAGCCAGGCTTCCTTTGGAGAGACGGCTGGAAGTCCACACTGTCCCTGAGCTGTGTCTCCCTTTCCTTCCTGTGCCACCCCTGCTGTGACCTCGCTGGCGCCGGCTCCGGACAGGCTGCTGCTTCCCGAGTCCCTGGAGGCCTCATCTGAACCACTCAGTTTCCCTCCCCGGGCAGCCCCACAGCAGAGCAAACTTCATTAGTTCCAGCACTCGCTCAAGGACTTTCTGTCTCTCCCTTCACAGTCTTGTTTACTTTTCTCACCTTCTGTTTCTACTCTTTTTGGTTTCCACAAAAATTCCTTGCACAACTGGTTTGGTCCAGTTCTGCCATCAGCATCTGGGCCGCTGCCTGCTGCAGGGCTGAGAGTTGACACAATCAGAAACAGTGCCCTGCTGGCTGGGGCATAATTTAGTTCAGATGACATTCTGTGGTCAATGTTGTATTTTCCCCTAGATCCTACTGGAGCCATGCAGAGGAAAATCTACTGCATGTAAAGCTAATGACAGGTTGAATACATCAAGGATTGCTGAGTCTTGGTTGGATAATACATCATATGGATGCTTGGCAAGTGCCTTCATTCATTCCTTCACTCATTCACTCTTACAGTGATTCATTCAACAAACTTGACTGAGTGGCTCCCCTGCCCCAGGTGCTATGTTAGGTAGATTCCACCAGAGAGGAAAAGAGGAGCAATGGAAAGGGGTGCGTGTGTACACTTGTGTGGCATGATTAAATATGGCTTGTGTGATACATATGATGAAACAAATATGAGTGACTATGTAGGCATAAAGAGGTAGTTGTCCTAAGAGCTGCACAGTGGAATGTTTCATGGGAAAGCGTTTCAGAGGGGCTCTGAGCAGCCCCTGAAGCAAGGGCAGGTCCACCAACCACAGGCAGTCTATATGTGTGCCCAGAGCAGGATGGGAAGAGGGGCTGGTCAGAGGCTGGAGGCTGGGGACACGTCCATCTCGTTCCTAAGCACCACCAGCCCGCCCGCCATGCTCAGCCATAAACTTAATCCCACATCCTCTCCTGAATATCCCAGGGCTGGAACCAGGGCCCTGGCATGTGAGTTGATGAAAACCTTATTAGCTTGATTCTGCACCTTGGAGGCTGGTGGTTCTGGCATTTGCTGAGCAGGTAAGTGGCCATGAGGTGGGACCCAGATGTCCATAAAACCAAGAGCTTCATGGGGAAAGAGATTGTCCAAAGTCACTGTCAGCTGAAAAAAGTGACAAGGGCCCTGAGAGGGCGGATGATGTGCTAGGCCCTGAGAAGGAACCAGGAAATGCTTCCAGGAGGGATGGATAGGGCAGGCTTCATGGAAAAGCAGAGGAGGATGTGTAAACAGCTAGTTAGCAGGAGACAGGTGAGTTAAGTGGGGCACTTGCTAGGAACAGGGAACCATGGAATGGACCCAGCAGGGAAGTGGTAGACGCAGCGGTGGCAAGAAGGGGGAATTGGAGCTGGACTTAGGGGACCTTGAGGGGCAAACTAAGGACTTTGAGTTTGACCCCAAGAAGGTGAAGCAGCCTTGGGAAGTGGCTTTAATGGCTGGGGATGGCGAGATCAACACCACATTCAGGGGTCAGAGTCTTGTGGCCCAGTGGAGTGGGCACAGGGCTGGAGGGGGAGGGTGCACGAAGAGGCAGAGGGATGTCCCTTGGGGGCATGAGCTGAGACAGGCTGGGAATGTGAATGGAAAGGATGAGGTGCTGGTGAGCCTTACCACAGCTGAACACAGCCTCGTAGCTCCACTGAAACATTCCTCAGAGGCAACCGAAGATTCAGGGAAGAAGCCATGCCCATGGGCTTCCAGCACCGGAAGGATCAACCCTTCAGGCACATATGACAACCTACTCTCAGGTCCTTCCTACCAATTCCTGGTGGGGCATCTAGGGCCATCTTGGTTTGTTTAATTTGAGTTCCCTAGCTGCCACTAGAAAGTAAACTGGGGCCGGGCGCGGTGGCTCAAGCCTGTAATCCCAGCACTTTGGGAGGCCGAGACGGGCGGATCACAAGGTCAGGAGATCGAGACCATCCTGGCTAACACAGTGAAACCCCGTCTCTACTAAAAAAATACAAAAAACTAGCCGGGCGAGGTGGCGGGCGCCTGTAGTCCCAGCTACTCGGGAGGCTGAGACAGGAGAATGACGTAAACCCGGGAGGCGGAGCTTGCAGTGACCTGAGATCCGGCCACTGCACTCCAGCCTGGGCGACAGAGCGAGACTCCGTCTCAAAAAAAAAAAAAAAAAAAAAAAAAAAATAAAATGGGTTTTTTTTTTTTTTTTTTTTACTTTGGATGATTCAGACTTTCAGTTCTACGAAGGATTGGAGGCTGAGTAAGTGGACAGTCCTGTCCCCATGTGGACAAGTGGCCCAGCCACTGCAAGCTGCTGTGTTCTGGAAAAAGGATAAATTATATCCAGGTCTCTATTCAAATCCCACTCTGCTGTTTGGGCAGCTCCCTGAGATTCAGTTCCCCATCACTAAAGTGGCATTGTGAGCACTTACTTAATGGGCCAAGAAGAAAGGAGGAGCTGAGAACAAGCTTGTCACCATCGGGCACACCCGTCGGCATTTTCTTCTCTTATTCCTGAACACCCAGCAGATCGGACAGCAGCCTCCCCTGCAGCCAGGTGAGTTCTAACCAATAGGATGTGAGCCAGAGAGCACTCTTCCCCCTTCTGCAGGCTGGATCCAGATGTAGACACCGAGGCCCTAGAGAACAGAGGAGCCACAGGATGGGAGAATTCCTGGAAGGAATCGGAAGAGGGAAGACAGCTACCTGCCAGCCAGGACCTTGCATTTTTGACTCTTCAGAGAATAAGCAATAAACTTCCGTATTTGCAACTTTGGACATTATGGGGTCCTTTTGCTATAGGAGCCAGCATTAACCCAAAGGAGACAGATCATGTCATCTGCAGAATCTCTTCCAAGGCAAGCAGCATCAGGGAGATGTGTCTGAACAAAGCAAGGAGATTCAGGACAGAAGCATCTTGACCTAGTCAAATTCAACTAAAAGCACACACTTGGGAAAGGAAGGAAGCCCCGAGCTCACAGCTCTCCCTTAAGACAGAACCTTCCTTCTGCCTGGAACCCTTCAGCATTGAAGCAAAGCAACAAGCCCATGCTCGGGAGATCTAACTCCCCAGAATAAATGTCTGACCATGTGTAAGCCTTAATCATCTAATGTGATTAGGGCCAACAGCATGACTTAGCCTAGTGGAGAAATACTCTGAAAAAGATTCAGGAAAACCCAGATAATCATACCTTGCTTTAACTAGGAGAACCGGAACAGCAGGGCAAGTGACATTAACTACAAGACCCAGCTGTCATGCTCCTCCTGAGAGCATCAGGCACTCACCACACCCCTGCATGCCCTGGCCACATTCACAGCTCCTGCTGCAGACACCGCACATCTGGGCCGGCTCCCCTGCAGTCTCTCTGTAGTGACCCAAGCCAGAAAGATTCACTTCTGGGTGGATGTGCCACCTGCAACAGGGCACATGTTGACTGGGGTTTTGAGCTTGCTAACTGCAGGTGCAATGCAACTGCACCAGCGCATGCAGCACAGCATGATTCCCGCAACCCGCCTCTCAACAGTTTTCTCCCTTCCTAGCCCAGTGCCAGGGCCCTCAGCAACACTGCAGGGCAGAGGGGTGGGGATCAGCAACTTCCTAATCCTGGGGCACAGGCAGAAAATGTAAGCCAGTCCTGCCCCTGCCTCTACTCCCAAGCATGGGCTGTGATAGCCCTGAAATCCCAATTCAGCCACTCAGTTGCCCTGTGACCTGAGGCAAGATACTCACAATCTCTGAGTTTCTCTCCTCCGAAAAGTGGAGATGATACCTGCACCTCCTTCCCAGGTTGCTGGGACCCTGAGTCCTAGCCCAGTGCTGCCCAGTATCATTAGCACCCTTGCCAGGCATGAGGCCTGGCAAGTCATAAATGAGCTGTGTGAGTCACTGTTCCTCTGTGAACCTCGGTTTTTTGTCCTACTTGGTGATGGAATAGGCTCAGCCCTGCCTATCCCTGTTGGTGTTGCTGCAGGAGCAGTTATAAAACCCAGTAGACCATTTATTGCCGTGACAGCCTGCCGTCACCCATCCCTAACCATGGAAACCCCAGATGACTCTTGGGGTGTTGCAGGAGGCAGAGGGGCCCAGGTGACACTCAGTGGCAGCTACAGGAGCCCATTGATCCCAGCACTCACTGCCTGAATCAAATGTGGGTGTGGAGGATGGACGTGCAGGGATGAGGGCTCTGGGCTCATCGGAGCCTGTGGCCATGGCAACCTCATCAGCAGCTCCATGTGGGGATGATTAAGGAATATTTACATTAATTAAGAGTCCAAACATCTTCCTTGTCCAGGCAGGGACCTGACGTACACATGCCTCTCTCCAACCTCTCAGTACCCTTGGCTATGCCTTGGGCAGGCCTGCTGGGTGCTGGAGTGGGTCCTGCAGCAGAAGGATTCTGGCTCTGCACTCCAACCTCTCAGAACCTCACTTGCATTGACGCATTTCCTTCCACTGCTGTCCCCAGCCTTCTAAGTGAGCCATCAGCAGCCTCATGCGCATCATCCATCTGCTTTATTCACAAAACAAACCATCGTTGCTGGGCTGGTTCGGACACCGCCCTCCCTCTTTGACATCATCATGAACAATAGTCACTGTTTCGTTTGAACCAAAATTGTCTAATGTTGCACAAAAATACAGAGTCGCTTTGAGTCTTCCAAGGACATGTGACATCCTGGAAGCTGGAACAAAATCCAAGCCCCAGAGGCATCCCACAGATGACCACAGTGAACCTGGATGTGCAGGGAGCCAGGTGAAGCCCAGGGACTGGGGATGAGAAGGTGGCTTGGAGGAAGAGGATAGGAGCCCTCCTGCAAACACCCCTGACTCAGCAGTGGGGTCTCACCTGAGAAGTCCCCCCATGGCTTCAGCAGGGCAGTTCTTTGTGGAGACAGTGGGTGCAGAGACCAGCAGGTCAGCCCCAGGGCGAGTAGCAGACCCCCTGGGGAGGAGCCCCTTGCTGGGGGGTGGGGGAACTTACTCCCCGTAATGGGCATGGTGTAGTCCTTCCTTCCTCTAGGCCCCACCCGTGGCTTCTCTCTGCAGAAGTCCATCCTGCTCTGAGCCTCAGCCACATAAAACCTCCCTCCACACCCACCAGGAACCCCAGCTCTGCTGTTGGGCCTGCTCTAGCCGCCTTCTCCATTTCCTGAAGACACTGCGGGACCTCCTGTCCCTATTTCATGAGCACTGAGGACTGGGGAGAGCAGCCCAGAGCCGAGTGGGCGTGAGTGCCTGCTATTCAGATGAGGTCCACACATGCCCCTGCTTCCTGTTTGTTTCCCCAAATTCCTGATTCTTACCTTCCTTGGGGACTGGGGGTGAGGAATGATCCACTTCAGAGCCCAACCCTTATCAGACAGAGCTCACACCTTATAGGCAGAAAGGCCAAGAAGGCCCCCAACCCCCAGCAAGTCAGACCTAGAAGCATACTCGCTGCTGGAGGCCTGGGGTCCTTGGTACAGGGGAGTTCCCTTGCAGTTCCCGAGTAGGAACTGAGCCTCGATTTCCTTCAGCCTACCTGCCTGATGGCTGCCTCCAGGGTGAGGCAAGGCAGCACTCAAGCTGCCCGCATGCAGGAAGCCCTCCAGGTGCTCCTGGCTGGAAGCATTTGTGTTGCCATCAGCATTTACATTGCAACAGGAAGACTGCTCCACTGCGGTAGCAGTGGCTCATGCAGTCTGCAGAGAGCCCACTGTTAACTGTCTAGCAATTTGGGGAGCCGGTTGTCAAACTATTGGTAGCTTGAATTCTGCAATAGTGGGAGGGTTTGCACCACAGAAGTCAGAAGATGCTACAAATTGGGATTTGTTGGTGTCTTTTTAAAATTTTCTTTCTGAACTGTTGGTTTACTAGGTCACTCCTGCTCTGTGCCATCAATTTTTTCTTATTTATCAAATTAAAGGAGAGAGGGTGGTCCTAGAATTATCTGCATTGTCTCCTCTCTGGTGTCTCATTCACATGCAGATTCTGGGATCCCACCCTAGACCTCCCAGAGTCAAATCTCCAAGGATAAACCTGGCCCCTGTGTCGGACTGGGAAAGGTGATTTGCTTTATGCACAGTTACTTGAGGGACCCATTGGTCCACGCATTCAGGTGCCCAGAGTCCAGGACTTGAGACTCCAGGAGCCCTCAGCCACATGCTTCTGCCCATCACTCTCAGTCACCTCTCAGGTGGAGCATTTTTCTTTTCACCTCCGTTTCTCAGTCAACAAAGCCTCACTGCTTTGACAGTTTACAAAGAGTCCTAATTTACTGGCTTTTCCTAAGGATGTCCACATTGGCCTAGTAACTCATGGCTTTAAGCCTGAAACATAAAAGGCACACACACATTTGGCATGTAAGTCGCCATAAGACCTTCAATGGATGAGTCACCCCTTTTCAAAGGTACTCACAGACATCTCAGAGAACAGAGGTCACAGCCATCCCAGAGCACAGGCCTTGGACCCACATCTTGGCATCCCTGGAAGCTGACAAACACCAAATCTCCTGGCCCAGATCTCTTTCATCCAGACCAGCACATCTCAAACCTTAACCTGCACATCAAATGGCAGGAAATCGTGTTAAAAGGCAGATATGGTTCACAGGTCTGGGGCAGGGCCTGAGATTTTAGAAATTATCAAGCTCTTAGGGGATGCTGATGCTGCTGGTCCAGGGACCACACAGTGAGTCACAAGGGTCTCTGCTTCACTGTTACCCATGGAACCTTCTGGAAGAGATAGAGCTCTGACACCATTACAGATGAGAGGATTCATTACATTTTTTATATTTGTTTCTGCTGCCTGCTAACTTCTCTTCTAGGTGTGTCTCAGCTAGGACCCCCAGACTTCAGTTTCACTTATTGATTGCCGCAGAACACTTCAAAACTTAGAAGCTTAAACAACAAAAATTAATTTGAGTTGGAGCTCAGCTGGGCGGTTCTTCAGCTCTAGGTAGCGTGTGCGAGAGCTGGTGCACCCCGTGTTCACATACCTGGGGCTTCTCTAGAGAGCTACTGTGGCAGGGAGTTGACCAGACATGTGAGTTCTCTCTCCTTGTGATCTGACCACCAGGGTAGTTTGGGCTTCCTTGTAGCATGGTGGTCTCAGACCAGTTGGACCTCTTATATGACAGCTGCCTTCCACAAGAAAGCATTCCATGAAGAAAAACCCCCATGTAGAAACATTGATCAGGTCTCTGCCTGTATCACACTTGCTAACATCTAGTTCTCAACAAATTACATGGCCAAGCCCAGAGTCAAGGGGGAAAGGGCCTACACAAGGGTGAGAACACCAGATGGTGTGGTTCATTGGGGCTGCAGGTACAAAAGCCTACCATGGCCTCTAACTTCTGATTCCCACACTGGTGTTTATTCATCTGTCCTTATCTGAAGTTCAATTCCCTTTGAAATTATCTCACCTAATAGCTCATTTGAGGGAGTCTTGGATCTCTAGCAATTATCAGAAAACTGCTTTCTGAATTCAGCTTCATTAGAACATTTAAAAGGAAACAGTTCATTAGAAGTTCAGAAATACTCATTTTCATGCAAGACTTGCTTGCTTAAGTTATTACATTGAAAATTAATTAATTCTTTTAGTCATATTTTTAATGGAGGAGGAATTTAATTCTTTGAATAGTATGACAAATTACTGCTGAAGACTGACAGCTGTGGGTATTAATCACTGTTCTCACTTCAGAAACTATTTTCCCTGCCCAATTTCATTATTTCATGGTGAAGGAATGGTTTAGAATTGCCACTGGCAGAAAGGGAATTTGGACCGCAAGCTAGGGTACTGTCATTACCAATACAGTGACAAAGGGGTTGGGAGCTTCATCCAAACCTTGAAGACTTCACCATCCCACACTCTGTGGCCTGGCAACACCAGCTAGCAGCATCATCACCTCACATTTCAAAGTTGCTCCTGCACATATATCTGGGGTGGCTTATAAGAAATGGGCAAACAATCACTTTGGCATTTTCCTTAAAACTTTCTGTCCACATATTTTTATTAAAAAATGAAAGAGCAGGCCGGGTGCAGTGGCTCACACCTGTAATCCCAGCACTTTGGGAGGCCGAGGCAGGCGGATCACAAGGTCAGGAGATCGAGACCATCCCGTGAATGGTGAAACCCCGTCTCTACTGAAAATACAAAAAATTAGCCGGGCACGGTGGCGGATGCCTGTAGTCTAAGCTACTCGGGAGGCTGAGGCGGGAGAACGGCATGAACCCAGGAGGCAGAGCTTGCAGTGAGCCAAGATTGCGCCACTGCACTCCAGCCTGGGCGACTGAACAAGACTCCATCTCAAAAAAAAAAAAAAAAGAAAGAAAAAAATATGAAAGAGCATCATAAAAATGACCTAGACAGATCAAAAGAGCGTGCAATGAAAAATCCATTTATTTCCACCCAGCAAGGCTGGAGGCCAATCCTCAGCATTCCGGAGACAGTGAGTTCAGTTTCTCACATTGTGTGTGTGTGTGCGTGTGTGTGTGTCTGAATGTGTCTCTGTTTCACATCCACTTTTGAATGTTTGCTAAAGAACACTTTAAAACTTAGCAGCTTAAACAACAGGAGTTAATTTGAGCTGGGGGCTCAGCTGGGCAATTCTTCAGCTCTAGGTGTGTATGCAAGAAACCTACACTGGAAGTTATTTTCTCTGAGCTCCTTGAAGATACCATTGCATCGTTTTCAGGTTTCCATTGCTTTGTTGAAAAGTCAGATTAAAGCATATCTTTTTTCTGGATTATTTAAAGATTTTTGTCTTAGCTGTACTATTACGTGCCTGAATGTTGTTTTCTTTGTACTCAAAGCCCAATTTCTTTGGATCTGTGGTCAATGTCTTTAACCAGTTCTACAAAGTTTTCAGCAGTTATCTCTGTAAGTATTATTTCTGACCTATTTATTATTCCTCTCCTTTTCAGACTCTAAATACACATGTATTAGATATTTTCCATGTATTCTATGTCTCTTAAGGTCTTTCTCTATTTTTAATTCTTTTTTCTCTTCATGCTTTAATTTAGATATTTTCTTCAAATGTATCTTTCAATTCACTTTCTCTTTAACTGCCTCCAATCTGCTGTTAAACTCATTCACTGACTTCTTAATTTTAGTTATTTTATTTTCCAGTTATAAAATTTGTATTTGATTGTTTTTCAAAGCTTCTGATTTTTGGCTACATGTCTCACTCTGTTCTTTAATTTTCTTTAACATATAAAGTGAGCTTATTTTAAAGTCTGTATCTAACAGCTCCGATATTTGGATCCCCTATGGGTCTGTTTCTAATATCTTTTGTTGACGCTGTTGTTATTGTTGTATTTCATTCATGTTGTCTTATTGTGTGTTTAATTATTTTAATAAAAACCTCTACCTTTAGTTAGAAGTTATGTTTTTCAGAAAGGGTTGATGAGTGACTGTTCTTCAGGTCCAGGCATGTTTGAAAATATCTTCTTTTGCCTTTATATCAAAATAATTGTTTAGGAATTTAATTATTGCATTATTTTTTCTCTAATAAACTCAATCATCTTACTTGGCTTGCTAAAATTGCATTCAGTATTGCTGTAGGAAAAACTGAGACCAAGCTAATCTTTCTGATTTTGTGTAACTTGTAATTTTTTTTTTTGAGACAGAGTCTCGCTCTGTCACCCAGGCTGGAGTGCAGTGGCACAGATCTTGGCTCACTGCAAGCTCCGCC
This sequence comes from Colobus angolensis palliatus, assembly GCF_000951035.1. Lineage (NCBI taxonomy): Eukaryota > Metazoa > Chordata > Mammalia > Primates > Cercopithecidae > Colobus > Colobus angolensis. The sequence continues at coordinate 1,106,804 of NW_012116666.1, read as the reverse complement.
TCCTGGGTTCACGCCATTCTCCTGCCTCAGCCTCCCGAGTAGCTGGGACTACAGGCACCCGCCAACACGCCCAGCTAATTTTTTGTATTTTTAGTAGAGATGGGGTTTCACCATGTTAGCCAGGATGGTCTCGATCTCCTGACCTCGTGATCCGCTCACCTCAGCCTCCCAAAGTGCTGGGCTTACAGGCGTAAGCCACCGCGCCCGGCCGTAACTTGTATTTTTTATGTGAGACCCTATAGGTTTGTTTCTTTACCTTCAAATTCTAAAATCTTCAATCTTCACCAAGATATTTCTTGGTAATAGTTATTCTATGTCAGTATTGTTTAAGTTCTAGCATTCTTTTCCATTCTTTCACTCAGGCTGCTCCTAGGAGTACTTCCTTTTATTATATTTTTAACATATTTTATTCTTTTTGACTTCCTGAATTTTCTTGTTCTCAGACACTATGTATATATGTATAGTTGAATCTCCTTTAATTAATACTTTTTCTATAATCATTTTCTCTCTGTGTACTTTTCTAAGTGTGTTATCCATACCTCTGACTATAGTTTCGTGTTAGCTTTTTTTTATCCCTTTGTTTCTAATGCGACTTTTATTTGGTTTCATTTACTAATTCTAATTTCTTTTCTTAACTCACCCAGACCAATATTATCTCTTTCTGGTGTCTTATCTCTTCTTCAATTTCTAGAGTATTTTCTTTGCACTATTTTTTCTTACAACTTATTGTAACCTACATGTCCAGCAAGAAAAAATAAACCACATCAAGTATCTTAAGAAAAACAAATTCAATATAAAATATTGTCAACCAAGTACTGAACCAAAAAAAGAAAGGGGAAAATACCAAGGTACCTTTAAGGTAACAACTCCTGGGAGCCACTACCCTATCTAGGCTGGAGAAACAAAGTGAACAAATGGAACATTAAATCTGTAGCTCTGACGGAGGAGCATTCTCAAGCTGGAAGCTAGACTTTTGAGGAGGGGTTGCTACTTGGTTAGTGCTGGTATCTTCAAGCTCCCAGGAAAGGTCCTAAGGGCCTATAGCCCAGATATCTAGGGATAGGACTCCTTGGTTGGTGCTGGCACATCAGGAATTGAGAGGAGGGATGTGAGATGAGTCCTTTGTGTAGGGGGCCACTGCTTATCAGGAGTTGATGCCTGACCTCAGCAGAAGAAACCCATGGAGCTAAGGCCAAGACACAGAGAAGAAGCAGTGCATGGCTGGTCCTGGTGCATTAGGAGCCCAAAAAGAGGTCTCATGAAATAGACCCAGGCTGGGAGGCAGGGATCCAGCTGAGTGTTGTCCACGTCTCTGAATGTCATCCAGTCATTGGTTTTGAGTGTGAGTAACTGTGGAGGGGATTCAGCGGCTGCAGAGGAAGGAGCTGTCACAACTGGGATGTGGACCCATTGCTGGGGAGATGCTGATAGAACAGGAGGGAAGGAGCAGGTCCTATTCCTCCTACAGCCATGACGCCTCCCTCTAACACTGCTTCTTGGTGTCCCTCACAATGGGGGACAACTGATAGATTAGAAACGTGGCTGCAGAGTCCCAGCCCCATCACAGAGCAGAGGTTAAAAAGGTGGGCATGCAGCCAGAGGAGACGACTTAAGAGACAGCACTCTTCAAAGAAGCTTTTGTCCAAAATCCCCTTCTGCCTCGCAGCTCAGCTTTCAGATGCGTGTCCTACATCAGCCTTGCTTGTTAGCTTCTTTTGTTACTGGCTCCTTTCTGAGTTACCCACTAAGGGAAAGGGGAAACATGAGGGGCAGGAAAGGGCATCCGCTGGGGTGGTGAAACATCCACCCAGGTGTTTTCTTTCATGCCATGCTCACTTAGCTTTTGCTTAACTTTAATCTGATTAGTTGATCGCTGTGCACACTCCCCCTTTATCCTACCCCTACCGCCATCTGCCTCTTGCAGAAACAGCTGCTCTGTGCAGCCTCTCCTCTACCCCACTCCCTTGCCTGCTTCAACACCATGTGCCAGGGTTTGCGGGCTGCTTCCATGGTCTCTCCATGTCCCAGATGTTGCAATGGCAGATTCTAGGTCCTTGACTGGGCCTTCATTGCTATCTAACTCTTTCTTTGAGAACTCTATCATGCTTGGGAGACCTGAGGGGTCATCTGTGTTTCGTACTGTTTTTCTTTCTGTCCAATTTCACTCCAATTGCCAGCTATTCTTCACGGGGAGTGGTTTGAGGTAGTGAGCTTCTTTCTAATTTAGTTAAATATGGAGTTTTCTTCTCCATTTCTTCATTCCTTTTGGCTGCTTGTGGTTGTTGGGTAAGAGTACAAATACCTCTATACCAATATTTTCAACTAGAAGCCAGAAAACTGGGATTGAAATCTTTATCTGCCATTGATCTTCAAAGTCTATCATAATTAAGTACTTTGCCAAAGAGTACAAGAAAAGACAGTAGTGCTTCTCTAGCTTACTGTGTTTCCTTTTTTCTACCTTGGCTCTTAGGCAGCTCAAAACAAAATATAGAGGTCAATTTTGGTAACTCTAGTTTTTATGTTAGCTCTCTGACAGACCTGTTTTGATTTTTTCACAATGTAGATAGCTGCTCGAAGTCTCTTTATATGCCACTTGAAATCCTGTCTGCAAACATGTCAGATGTACTTGATCATTTTTAAAGTTCAATGGGATCACTGATTACTTAAGATGTGGACATCAAGCTATAGTCTTCGAATAAATGCAGGAGACACCTCCTAAGAGGGATCACCATACCGCTCATTCTGGGGGTTCCCAGTAGTAGCAGTATTTTAGGCATTCAACAGATAGTGCCTCAAAGTCACCAGAGCTGGACTTTCCCAGGGCCTGTGGCATTGGTTAACATGTCCATCATGGTTACTATTTACTTTAGCCTTGGTCTAAATTATCCCATGTCTATAACCATCTACCTTCCTTAGTTGTGTGTCACCAGAGGGCTTGCATCTCATTTCGGCTCTCATTGCACCCCCACGACCTCCCCACCTGAAATACAGCAAATGCTTTTACTACATGTTGCATAGAATGCATGTTCAAGATGTGAAGTGTATGAGTGAGTGAGGAATGGAGCAAATGAGTAAGTGAATGAATGCCGTGAAGACATCTGGCAAGTTTTCTGCAATTAAGCACACACTTTGTGCCAAGCACTATGCTGAGTTCCGTTTAGAAGAGAGAGAGAAGGTGGCATGCACTTTTTGTTCACAGGAAAGAACACTGTCTTAGGCACTAGACAAGGTGGTTTACTCACAGAGGCTAGAATAATTCCCTGGCACTGGGCATAGAGCTCTTGGAGAAGAAAATGCTATATGGGCAAGCAAAAGGAAGTCATCATAAATTTCTGTATTATATACCTTTCGGGAGCCTAGACAAGCCAAGCTCCTTACTGGGAAAGGCAAATCAGGATATACAATTTGGCATCATCATAAAAGGCAGCACATGAAATTTCACACAACATGAAATTACTCTCTTAAAGTGTGCAATTCATGGAGTTTTAGTACATTCACAAGGTTGTGCAACCATTATCACCATCAAATTCCAGAACATTCTTACTACCCCAAAGAAAACCCCACAGCTATTACCAGTTACTTCTAAGTCTCCCCTACCTCCAGTCCCTGGCAATCACAAATCTAGTTTCTGTCTTTTAAGTTTTTCATGTCGTGGACATTTTCCATCAGTGGGATCATACAAGAAAGACTTTTGTATCTGCCTTCTTTCACTCAGCATAATGTTTTCAAGGTTCATCCATTGTTGTAGCATGTATTGGTGCTTCATTCCTTCCTATATCTGAATATTTCATTGTATGGACATAAAAAGTTCTGTTTATTCATTCTTCATTTGATGGTCATTTGGGTTGTTCTCACCTTTTTGATGATATGAATAATGCTGTTTGAACATTGATTTACAAGGTGTTTAAGTAAATATATGTTTTCAATTTTCTAGGGTATATACTTATAAGTGGAATTGCTGGATCACAGAGTAACTCTGTTTATAACTGTTTGAGGAACTGCCAAACTGTTTCCACAGCAGTTGCATCATTTTATATTCCCACCAGCAATAAATGAGGGTTCAAATTTTCCTATATCTTTGTCAACACTTATTACTATTCATCTTCTTATTATAGCCATCCTATAGCTATAGGAAGTAGTATATTATTGTAATTTTGATTTGCATTTCCTTGATGACTAATGTCATTCCGTATCTTTTGATGTGCTTGTGGCCATCGGTATACCTTCTTTGGAGAAACGTTTATTCAAGTCCTTTGCCCATTTTTAAAATGAGGTTGCCTTTTATTATTGAGTTGTAAGAGTTGTTTATACATTCTGAATAATAGATGCTTCTCAACTATATGATTTACAAATCTTTTCCCCCATTTCATGGGTTGTCCTTTCACTCTCTTGGTAGTGTTCTTTGATTTCCATAAGTTCTTAATTTTGATTGTCTTATACATTTATTTTTGGTTTCCTGTGCCTTTTTAGAATTTTTATGTTTTATTTCAAAAGGCTTTTGAGGAACTGGTGGTGTTTGGTTACATGGATAAGTTGTTAGGTGATGATTTCCAAGATTTTAGTGCACCCATCACTGGAGAAGTGTACATTGTATGCAATGTGCAGTCTTTTATCCCTCACCCTCCTCCCACCCTTTCTCCTGATTCCCCAAAGTCCATTGTATTATTCTTATGCCTTTGCATCCTCATAGCTTAGTTCCCACTTATGAGTGAGAACATACAATGTTTGGTTTTCCATTCCTGAATTATTTCACTTAGAATAATGGTCTCCAATTCCACCCAGGTTTCTGTGAATCCCATTATTTCATTCCTCTTTATGGCTGAGTAGTATCCCATGGTATGTATGTATGTATATATATACATACCACATTTATTTATTCAATTGTCGATTGATGGATATTTGGCCTGGTTCCATATTTTTGCAATTGCAAATTGTGCTGCTATAGACATGCACAGGAAAGTATCTTTTTCATATAATGACTTCTTTCCTCTGGGTAGATACCCAGTAGTGGGATTTCTGGATCAAATGGTAGATCTACTTTTAGTTCTTTAAGGAATCCCCACATTATTTTCCATAGTGGTTGTACTCGTTTACATTCCCACCAGCAGTGTAAAAGTGTTCCCTTTTCACCACATCCACGCCAGCATCTATTTTTCTTTTTTTATTCTTTGATTATGGCCATTCTTGCAGGAGTAAGGTGGTATCCATCACATAGTGGTTTTGATTTGCATTTCATTGATAATTAGTGATGTTGAGCTTTTTCATATATGTTTGTTGGGCGTTTGCATATCTTCTTATGAGAACTGTCTATTTGTGTTCTTAGCCCACTTTTTGATGGGATTGTTTGTTTTTTCCTTGCTGATTTGTTTGAGTTCATTGTAGATTCTTGTTATTAATACTTTGTTGGATGCATAGGTTTTGAAGATTTTCTCCCACTCTGTGAGTTGTCTGTTTACTGTGCTGATTATTTATTTTGCTGTGCAGAAACTTTTTAGTTGATTAAGTCCCATCTATTTATCTTTGTTTTTGTGGCATTTGCTTTTGGGTTCTTGGTCATAAAGTATTTGCCTAAGCCAATGTCTAGAAGGATTTTTCAGATGTTATCTTCTTGAATTTTTATCGTTTAAGGTCATAGATTTAAGTTTTGATCCATTGTGAGTTGATTTTTGTATAAGCTGAGAGAGGAGAAACCAGTTTCATTATTTTACACATGTGGCTTGACAATTATCCCAGCACCACTTGTTGATTAGTGTGTCCCTTTCCCCGCTTTATGTTTTTGTTTGCTTCGTCGGAATTCAATTGACTGTAGGTATCAGGCTTTATTTCTGGGTTCTCTATTCTGTTCCATTGGTCTGTGTGCCTGTTTTTATACCAGTACCATGCTGTTTTGGTGACTATAGCCTTACGGTATCATTTGAAGTCAGGTAATGTGATGCCTCCAGATTTGTTGATTTTGCTTAATCTTGGCTTGGCTATGGGGGCTCTTTTTTGGTTCCATATGAATTTTAGGATTGTTTGTTCTAGTTCTATGAAGAATTATGGTGGCAATTGATGGGAATTGCATTAAACCTGTAGTTTTTTTTGGCAGTATGGTCATTTTCACAATATTGATTCTACTCATCCACGAGTATAGGATGTGTTTCCATTTGTTTCTGTCATCTATGATTTCTTTCAGTAGTGTTTTGTAGTTTTCCTTGAAGACTTTCACCTCCTTGGTTAGGTATATTTCTAGGATTTTATTTTGTTTGCAGCTACTGTGAAAGAGGTTGAGTTCTTGATTTGATTCTGAGTTTGGCCACTGTTGGTGTATAGAAGTGCTACTGATTTGTGTACATTAATTTTGTCCTGAAATTTTATTGAATTCATTTACCAGTTCTAGGCGCTATTTGGATGAGTCTTTAGGGTTTTTAGGTGTATAATCATATCGTTGATGAACAGTGACAGTTTGATTTCTGTTTTACTGATTTGGATGCCCTTTATTTCTTTATTCTTGTCTGATTGCTCTGGCTAGAACTTCCAGTACTATGCTGAATAGATGTGGTGAAAGTGGGCATCCTTTTCTTGTTCCAGTTCTCAGGGGGCATGATTTCAACCTTTCTCCATTCATTTTAATGTTGGCTGTGGATGTGTTATAAATAGCTTTTATTACCTTAAGGTATGCCCCTTCTATGATGATTTTGCTGAGGTTTTTAATCATAAATCATAAAGGCATGTTAGATTTTGTCAAATGCTTTTTCTGCATCTATGAAGACAATTGTGTGATTTTTGCTTTTAATTCTGTTTATGTGGTGTATCACATTTATTGATTTGTGTATGTTAAACCATATTTGTGTATGTATCCCAGGTATGAAACACATTTGACCATGGTGGATTATCTTTTTGATATGCTATTTATTTGGTTAGCTAGTACTTTGTTGAGGATTTTTTGCATCTATATTCATCAGGGATATTGGTCTCTAGTTTTCTTTTTTTGTTATGTTCTTTCCTGGTTTTGGTATTAGGGTGATTTTGGCTTCATTGAGTGATTCAGGGAGGAGTCCCTCTTTCTCTATCTTTTGGAATGGTGTCAATAGGATTGGTACCAATTCTTCGTTGAATGTCTGATAGAATTCCACTTTCAATCCATCTAGCCCTGGACTTTTTTCATTGGCTTTTTTTTTTTTTTAATTACCATTTCAATCTCAGTGCTGGTTATTGGTCTGTGCAGAGTTTCTGTTTCTTCCTGGTTTAATCTAGGAGGGTTGTATACTTCCAAGAATTTATCCATCTCCTCTGAGTTTTCTAGTTTGTGCATGTGACGGTTCATAGTAGCCTTGAATGATCTTTTGTATTTCTGTGGTATCAGTCGTAGTATCTCCCGTTTCATTGCTAATTGAGTTTATTAGGATCTTCTCTCCTCTTGTCTTGGTTAATCTCACTAACGGTCTTTTCAAAGAACCAGCTTTTTGTTTGATTTATCTTTTGTATTTTTTTATTTCAACTTCATTTAGTTCTGCTCTGATCTTTATTATTTCTTTTCTTCTATTGGATTTGGGTTTGGTTTGTTCTTGTTTCTCTAGTTCCTTGAGGTGTGACCTTATATTCTCTATTTGTGCTCTTTCAGACTTTTTAATGTAGGTCTTCTAAGCTATGAACTTTTCTCTTAGCACCACTTTTGCTGTATCCTGGAGATTTTGCTAGGGTGTGTCACTATTACCATTCAATTAAAAAAAATTTTTAATTTCCATCTTGATTTCATCATTGACCCAATGATCATTCAGGAGCAGTTTATTTACTTTCCATGTATTTGGATGGTTTCAGAGGTTTCTTCCACTGTGGTTTGAGAGCACGCTTGATATAATTTTGATATTCTTAAATTAATTGAAACTTGTTTTGTATCCTATTATATGTTCTATCTTGGAGAATGTTTCATGTGCTGATAAATAGAATGTATATTCTGCAGTTGTTAGATAGAATATTCTGTAAACATCTGTTAAGTCCATTTGTTCTATGGTATAGTTTAAGTCCATTGTTTCTTTGTTGACCTTCTGTCTTGATGACCTATCTAGGGCTGTCAGTGGAGTATTGAAGTCCCCCACTATTATTATATTGCTGTCTATCTCATTTCTTAAGTCTAGTAGTAATTGTTTTATAAATTTGGGAGCTCCAGTGTTAGGTGCATATATATTTAGAACTGTTATGTTTTCCTCTTGGACTAGTCCTTTTATCATTATGCAGTGTACCTCTTTGTCTTTTTTAACTGCTGTTGCTTTAAAGTCTGTTTTGTCTGACATAAGAATAGGTACTCCTGCTTGCTTTTGGTGTCCGTTTGCATGGAATATCTTCTTCTACCCCTTTACCTTAAGTTCATATGAGACCTTATGTGTTAGGTGAGTCTCTTAAGGGCAGCAGATACCTGGTTTGTAAATTCTTATCTATTCTGTCATCCTCTGTCTCTTAAGTGGAGCATTTAGGCCATTTACATTCAACTTTAATATCGAGAGGTGAGGTACTATTCTATTCATTATGCTAGCTGTTGCCAAAATACCTTTTTTTCATTGTGATCTTATTTTATAGGTCTTTTGAGATTTATGATTTAAGGATGTTTTATTTTGGTGTATTTCAAGAATTTGTTTCAAGGTTTAGAGCTCCTTTTAGAAGTTTTGGTATTGCTGGCTTGGTAGTGGTGAATTCTTTCAGCATTGGTTTGTCTGAAAAAGACTGCATTTTCCCTTCATTTATGAAGCTTAGTTTTGCTCAATACAAATTCATGGCCAATGATTGTTTTGTTTAAGGAGGCTAAACATAGGACTTCAATGCCTTCTAGCTTGTAGGGTTTGTGCTGAGAAATCTGCTGTTAATCTGATAGGATTTTCATGTATAGGTTACCTGATGCTTTTGCCTCACAGCTCCTAAGGTTCTTTCCTTTATTTGATTTTAGATAACTTGATAACTATGTGCCTAGGCAATGATCTTTTTGTAATGAATTTCCCAGGTGTTCTTTGAGTTTCTTGTATTTTGATGCCTAGATCTTCAGCAAGGCCAGGGAAGTCTTCCTTGCTCATTCTCTCAAATATGTTTTGCAAACTTTTAGATTTCTCTTCTTCCTTAGGAACACCAATTATTCTTAGGTTTTGTCCTTTAACATAACCCCAAACTTCTTGGAGGCTTTGCTTATTTTTTTTATTCTTTTTTCTTTGTCTTTGTGGGATTGGATTGGAAAGCCTTGTCTTTGCATTCTGAAGTTCTTTCTTCTACTTGTTCAATTCGATTGCTGAAACTTTCCAGTGTATTTTGCATTTCTCTAAGTGTGTCCTTCATTGCCAGAAGTTGTGATTGTTTTTTGTTATGTTATTTCCCTGGAGATTTTTCCTTCCATATTCTGCATCTTAATTTTTCAATTTCTTTAAGTTGGATTTCACCTTTCTCTGGTGCCTCCCTGGTTAGCTTAATAGCCTTCTGAGTTATCTTTTTGGCAATTCAGATACTTTTACTTGGCTTGGATCCATTGCTGGTGAGCTAGCGTGATCTTTCAGGGATATTAAATAACCTTGTTTGTCATCTAACCAGGATTGTTTTTCTGGTGCCTTCTCATTTGGGTAGACTATGTCAGAGGGAAGATCTGGGACTCAAAAGCTGCTATTCTGATCCTTTTGTACCACTGGGTCCTTCCTTGATGTGGTGTTCTCCCCCTTCCTTCCCCTAGGGATGGGGCTTCCTAAGAGCCAAACTGTAGGGATTGTTATTTCTCTTCTAGATCCAGTCACCCAGTGGAGCTACTAGGCTCTGGCGTGGTACTCGGGAGTATGTCTGCAAAGAGTCCTGTGATGTGATCTGTCTTCAGGTGTCTTAGCTGTGGATACCAGCACCTGTGAATACCACCACTGTTCCAGTGGAGGTAGCAGGGGAGTAAAGTGGACTCAGTGAGGGTCTTTGGTTGTATTTTTGTTAAGTGTGCTGGTTTTGTGTTGGTTGTCCTCCAGCGCATCAGCTGCAGTAGCATAGGGAGGATCCAGTGGTGGATGGAGCCACAGAGCTCCCAAGAGATTATGTCCTTTGTCTTCAGCTACCTCTACCAGGGCAAGTAGAGAAAGATCATCAGATGGTGGCAGGGTTAGGCATGGCTGAGCTCAGACTCTCCTTGGGCAGGGCTTGCCATGGCTGCTGTAAGAGGATGGGTGTTTTATTCTCAGACCAATGGAGTTATGTTCCCAGGGGGATTATGGCCGCTTCTGTTGTGTCATACAGCTCACCAGGGAAGTGGGAGAAAACCAGCATGACAGGTCTCATCCAGCTCCCAGACAGTCCAAAAGGCCAGTCTCACTCCCACTGTGCCCCCACAAGAGCATCAAGTTTATTTCCAGGCAGACAGTGAGCAGGGCTGAGAACCTGCCCCAGACTATAAGCCTCCCCACTGAGAAAACAAGCAGGGCTTTCAGGCTTCTTGCCTCCCTGCCTGCCATGGTTTCTGTGTTCATAAATGCACTCCCTGTTCACCTCCTCCCTTAGATTCTCTCCATGAAAGTTCATGTTTGGTTGAAATTGTTACAAAGTCCAGCTGGAAGTTTCCTTCTCTCTGTGGTCTTTCCTCAGTTCCACTGGCACCCCTCCGCAAAAACCCCTGAGAGACAAAGTCAGGAATGGCTTTCCTGGGGACCAAAAGTGCCTACAGCATTCTTTCCGCTGCTTCCTCTACCCTTGTATTTCACTTGGCTCTCTAAATTCATCTCAGCCCCAGGTAAGGTCAAATTCTTTTCCCATCATCTAGACCTTCAGGTTCCCCAGTGAGGATGTGTGTTCAGGGTCAGACATTCCCCTCTCACACTTTGGGCACTCGGTTTTTCAGCTGTCTCTTGGATCCTACAGTGGCAAACTGCTTCCTTCAAAGGGGCTTGTGCTTTTTTGTCATATCTAAAACACGATTGCTTAATCCAAGTTCACAAAGACTTATACCTATGTTTTCTCTAAAAATGTTACAGATTGGCTCTTACATTTAGGTCTTTGATCCATTTTGGTTAATTTTTCTATATTGTTTGAGGTGGGAGCCAACTTAATTTTTTCACATCTTGGCACCATTTGTTGAAAAGGTTATTCTTTTCTCATTCAATGGTCTTGGTACCTTTGTTGACAATCAATTGCCCATAGATGCACAGATTTATATCTAGACTCTCAATTATATTGTCATCCATATATCTGTCATTTGTGCCAGTACCTTATTGTCTTGATTAATTTAGCTTTGTAGTAAGTTTGGAAATGGGAAAGTCTGAGTCTTCCAACTTTGTTGTTCTTTTTTAAAAACCGTTTTGGGTACTCCAGGTTCCATTTCCATAAAGATTTTAGATGAGAATTTCTATTCCTGGAAAACAAAAAGTTGGTATTTTAATAGGGAGCACATGAAATCTCTGTATCAATTTGGCGAGTATTACTACCTTAACAAAATTCATCCAGTCCACGAATATGGGATGTCTTCTCATTCATTTTGCTGTGATACACTTTATTCTAGCTATCTTTTGTAGTTTTCAGTGTGTAAGTCTTACACTTCTTTAAATTTATTCCTAAGTATTTCATTCTTTTTGGTCCTACTAAACATGAGATTATTTTCTTAATTTCATTTTCAGATGGTTTATTGCTAATGTATAGAAATGCAACTGATTTTTGTGTATTGATTTTGAATCCTACAAGTTTGCTGAAGTCATAATAGTTTACTTGTGCATTTTCTGGGAATTTCTATATATGAGGTCAGATCATCTGCAAATACTGATAGTTGTACTTCTTCCTTTCCAATCTCCATGTCCTTTTATGTATTTTTCTGACCTAACTGACCTGGGTGGAACTTCCAGAACAATGTTAAATGAAGTGGCAAGAGAAGAGACATTCTTGTTTTGTCCCTGATCTTCTAGGAAAGATTTTAGTCTTTTGCTATTAAGTATGATATTAACTGTGGGTTTTTCATAAATGTCCTTTATCAGTTTGAGAAAGCATCCTTACATTCCTGGTTTCTTGGGTGTTTTTCATCATAGAAAGGTGGTAGACTGGGTCAAGGGTTTGTCTGTGTCCATTGAGATCTTATGTGATTTTTATCCTTTATTTTATTAGTGTGGTATATTACATTGATTACTTTCTCATATGTTGAATCAAATTGGCATCTTGGGATAATTATCACATGGTGAATGCTGCTAGATTTGGTTTTCTAGTGTTTCATTGAGTATTTTCATATCTACATTTATAAGATGCATTGGTTTGTGGTTTTCTTTTCTTATGATATTTGACTTTGGTATCAGAGTAACACTGGAATAATAGCAAGAACGGGGGAGTCTTACTCCTATTCTGCTTTTTAGAAGAGTATTTAAAGGACTAGTGTTAATTATTTTGTAAAGGTTTCGTAGAATTCATCAAATTACTGGTGAAGCTAACTTGTTCTGGGCTTTTCTTCACAGGAAGTTTGTTTTTGTTTTTGTTTTGTGACTATTTCAATCTCTTTACTTGTTATAAGTCTATTTCTTTGTGAGTCCATTTTGGAGGTTTGTATCTTTCTAGGAATTTGTCCATTTTATGTGAATGTCTAATATGTTGTCACACAGTTTGTCATGGTATTCATTTATAATCTTTTTTCTTTTTGAATGGTCTGTGTTAATGCCCCACCCTTTTATTCCTGATTTAGTAATTTGAGTCTTCTCTCTTTCTCTCCTGGTCAGCCTAGTTACAGATGTGTCGATTTTGTTAATCTTTTCAAGAAGTAATTTTTATTGTGTTCATTTTCTCTGTTGTTTTTCTGTTCTCTATTTTGTTTATTTCTTCTCTATTGTTTACTTCCTGCAGCTGCTTTGGGTGTAGTGTTCTTCCTTTTCTAGTTGCTTAAGGTGGATGGTTTAGTTATGAACTTCAAGTATTTCTCCTTTTTAAATCTAGACACTGACAGCTGTATATTTCTTTCTGAGCACCACTTTCATTTTATCCCATAAATTCAGGTATGTTGCATTTTAATTTCCACTCATCTCAAAGAATTTCCCAATTTCTTGTGATTTCTCTTTGACCTATTGGTCATTTTTTAATGTACTATTTACTTTCCATATATTTGTGACTTTTCAAATTTCCTTTTGTTACCAATTTCTATTTGTTTTCTATTGTGGTTAGAGAACATACTTGGCATGTGTTTGACCATTGCAAATTTATTGGGACCGATTTTGTGACTTAACATATGCTCTACCACGGAAAATATTCTATGTGTATTTAAGAGGAATGTGTATTCTGTTGTTGGGTAGAGTGCTCTGTAGGTGACTGTTGTCGTTGTTTCATATTGTTCAAGTTATCCATTATTTTGTGATCTTCTGTCTAATTGTTCTAATCATTATTTAGAATGGAATGTTGAACTATTATTGTTGAATTATCAATTTCTCCCTTTAATTCTGTCATTTTTCTTCATGTATTTTGGGTCTCTGTTGTTATCTGTATAATTGTTATATCTTCTTGATGGAGTTTCCATTTATCATTATAAAATGCCCTTTGTCTCAAGTAGCAGTTTTTGTCTTTAAGTCTGTTTTGTCTGACATTAGTATAAGCACTCTGGCTCTCTATAGGTTACTGTTTGTATGCAATGTATTTTCCATACTTTTATTTTCAGTCCATTCATTTCTTTGAATCTAAAGTGTGTCTCTTTTTGTTATTATATCACTGGATCATGTTTTGATCCATTCTTCCATTCTCTGTCTTTTAATTGGAGAGTTAAATCCATTTACAAACCTGCCTTCCCCACTGGAGATGACAAGAGTGGAGCTCTGGTTTTCTCTTTTCTCTACACTACACTAAGTGTGAACTATTACTCACTCCACTTCTTGCCAGGACAACTTAAATAAAACTGGCAACCAGCTAGTTATGTAATTTGACTGTCACATTCTCTCTCTGGGACTAAGCTTTCTTATCTGAAAATAACTTGGGACAGACTTTTAACATTCTTTTGACCAATGTGCAAATGACACACTGCACACCTGTGCAAGGAATGGCCTGACTCTAGACGTCTCCCACTGGTCCTGTGAGTAGAATTGAGTGGAGAGACTGAAAAGCTTATATTTTCCTGATGGGCAAAATAATAGCAATTCATTTTCACTAGGCCCAAAATAGTCCAAGGTATCATCTAATGACCTCAGGTTGCTTCCAGTATCCCCCACAATGTTCGTACCCAGAGCATCAGGCAGAAACCTGAGACTGGGTCTTTTCCTTCATGCAGGCCCCCGATGTGAGTCACCAGCACCTGTCACTTCTACTTGCCAAACACTGGCCCTCCCGCCTCCCTGCTGCCACCTCTGCCTCATTCCTGCCTTTCTCATTTCTCACGCTCCTGCTTCCTGTCCCTCTGCCCTCTCCATATGCCAATTGATACACTGTCACAGCACCCCAAAAATCCTTCCAAAATGGCCTTCGTCATCGCTGCCTGCTGCTGAATACTCTCTGCAAACTCCAGACCCTCCTCAGCTTCCTACCCAAGGCCTCCATGATTAGACACCTTCCCACCTGGCGGGCTCATTGCTTCTCCTCCGCATTCAGTTCCTCCACCAATCTATCTCAGTTTCCTAGAAACAGTGGGCTCTGTCCAGCTTCTCTCCCTCTGCACCAGCTGCTCCTCATCGGCAGCCCCACTCCCCAGGCTGCAGTTCTTCAACCACTGTGCTTGCTCCTTAAAAGAATTTTGACAAAGTCATGAAACTTCTCTCACATATATTTGAGGTAACATTTAACTTTTTCACACAAACATATAATTTTTCAGATATTATAAAAACTGCCATTTTAAAATAAAACTGTTAGTTCTCTCTAGAATTTATGCAATAGAAAATAAATACTGGCCAGTTGCAGTGGCTCACGCCTGTAATCCCAGCACTTTGGGAGGCCGAGGCGGGTGTATCACGAGGTCAGGTGTTTGAGAGCAGCTTGGCCAACATGGTGAAACCCTGTCTCTACTGAAAATACAAAAATTAGCCAGGTGTTGTGGTGTGCACCTGTAACACCAGCTACTCAGGAGGCTGAGGCAGAAGAATCACTTGAATCCGGGAGGTAGAGGTCACAGTGAGCCGAGATCGCACCACTGCACTCCAGCCTGGGAAACAGAGTGAGACTCCATCTCAAAAAAAAAAAAAAAAGAAAGAAAGAAAATAAATACCACAGCAATTTAAAACTTACCGTTATTCATTTTAGAAGAATAGACGAGCAGCACTTTGGGAGGCCGAGGCAGGTGGATCACAAGGTCAGGAGTTTGAGACCAGCTTGACCACCATGGTGAAACCCCCTCTCTACTAAAAATACAAAAATTAGCCAGGCATGGTGGCGCACGCCTGTAATTCCAGCTACTCGGGAGGCTGAGACAGGAGACTTGCTTGCCAGGAGGCGGAGGCTGCAGAAAAGAAAAAATAATAATAATAATAATACATGAGCAATCTCCATCTTAACAGTCAGAAATTTTACCCCTTCTTTTCTTCTACTGGAACTCACAGTTCAATTCTACTTCTGTCGTTGAATTTTATTCTAATGTCATAGAATTTTATGCTTGAAAGAACTTTATTATCATCTCATAAAATTCTGGAAGAGAAACATGCATATCAATTGAAAATATTTTGTTTCCTATGACCAAAAGGCTCTAGATGTTCAATTTTTTAATTGAGTTATCATGACAATGATCGTTAATTGAGCAATTCAAGATATATAATAAAAAATTGATACATTATGATATTAAAAAATAAGATTGCATTGGGGATGTTCCTTGTAATGAGATGATTTTGTGGTTGTTGCTCTGTTTCTTGAGTAACCCATGTATCTGTTCCCTGGATCAAGAAGTGGATAGCAGGGATAGCAGGTGTCCGTGACTGGTGCAGTTGTCTGGAGGAAGCTCAGGGTTCCCCCAACCCACCCCTGTGGTTCATATTGATATTGACCTTTACTGGGGGCCTATAAATTGTATTTTTGGCTAGGGCCTTGCTGTAGATGATTAGTGCTTATTTTGAGAATTAAGCAAGGAAGACCTCATATCAATTTTATTCTCACCTTTTGTTTTTTGTGGTTTTGTTTTACAGCTGAATACACTGAGAAACTTTATTCACATCTAAGAGTAGGTGAGAATTTTGTTATACCAATGTCATTCAGTTCTGAGGCTCCTTCTCAGTTATAGCCATTAGATCTGCCTTTAATTTTGTTGATAGCGAAGAATTAGAAACCACCTCCCTTAGAAAGGGATTTGTTTTCCAATCATTCAAATCATCATTGCTCAGTCTCTTGGAAGTCTATGCAAAGGGCACTATTACAAGACTCTCAGAGGACCGTACACCAGCGTGTCCCCTGTAGGTACTTGGTTCAACCTGTTAAGAGAAAGCGTTGGATATTATCTTATCATATGCTTTGAATATATTTTCCTGAAGACCTTGAGGCTGAGGCTTAGCCAGCCTGAATGATGGAGACGCCACCCTGATGACATGCTTGGAAAGCCAGCACTGCAGCTTCTGTTGGCACAATTCAACTGCCAGATGGGACTCCCTCCCTGGAGAAGGCATATGGCGTTTCTCAGCTCAAGCAAACGTGTGAATTGCATGTTTCAAGAAATAGCATAAAAATCACTGAGAAATAAATTGCAAAATGTATCTTATAAGAAAGATGACTAAAACCAGTCAATATTAAACTGATAAAAATTGAATATAATAATTCATATTTATTTTATAATAAGTTGTAAAAACACAGTAAGTCTAAATACTATTTGTTATTATTGAATGTGGTATAATGCCGTCATGTAGCAAAATTATTATGTATGATATAAAATGTGTGATAAAAGCTTTGGTAAGCCTGTAGCAAAGGTATATTTCTGGACATTTTGGGTTGTTTTGCTAATTTTGAGAATAATCCAAATCATCTACTAAAGTCATAAACAATTTCAAAAATTTTATGGGACATAATCAAAGTTTTTCCTTATACTTAAGAAAACAGAAGGTAAAAGTGTCAAAGTACTTGAACGTTTGTTTATGTACAATATGTATTTATGTACGTTTATGTACAATTTTATTTTTGTTAATGAGAAGAATACAGTAAATGTTTATTTTGATAAAGATGACGATTGACTATAATTAGAACAAATATTTCAATCTATGGTGTGATAAAATGGGTTTTCACTTACTTTGGAATAATGCACACACAATTTAAATCAGTGAATTTTACCTTGTATATCTTGAAAATATTTAGTGATCTCCCCTCACCAAAATTCCAGTGACACTTAACATCATAATTTTCATTAAACTGTGACCCCTACTGCTCTGGCTGTTCAAAGACACTTTTCTTTCTGGCCAATGGCATATCCAGATGACAAACGTGGCCAAGAGCAGGGGAAAGCTGCTCCCTTTAAATTAGTCAGGGGAGCAATTGAGCCAATGTTTTTTACTGAGGTTTTCTCTGCTATGCTCTCACAGGCTCTCCCCCAAGGGCACAGTAGTCTTTGGCAATTGTCTGGGCATGGAAGGGGCACGCTCACTAAAGGACGACTTCATCAAGCCCTCTGCTCTGCTCTACTCTGCTCTGTGATGTGTCCAAATTCAGAACATCCCCACACTGGCCCCTCATGGATAAGGTTTAAGGCAGGAAGGGCCCAGCTGGGCTGGAGTTTACGTTAATCTGCAGCCCTCAAATGGCCCTGCTCTCCAGACGGGCAGAGTGAGGGATTTGAGGCAGCATTAATATGGAGCAGGAGAGGAGCCTTTGTGTCTCCTGGTGTGATCACGAGGCAGGTCAGATTCAGGAAGACCAGCCTGTGGAAGCTCAGGCTCCGGTGAGTTGCCAAGAAAAGCCTGAGAAGTCTGTGTACCCGGGGAGTCAAGTAGCCAGATGACAGTTCACATCTCCTGCTTGTTTTCAAGTTAACATGGAATCCCTATTTCCCTCCAGGCCAACATTGTCTCAGTATCTTACCTAGAACCCAGCCAACATTCAAGAAATGTGTGTTGAGTTGAAATGTGTTAAGTGAGCTACCACTTGCTAAGAGAAAGCCCCACCCAGCCTTTGGCAGAGGTCTGGGTTTGGAGCCTGAAATTGTCTCAGCTCTGGGGAAGAAAGAATGACATATCCTCTCTCTGGTAGGTTCTAAGACCAGCCCAGACTTTCCCAGGCACAAGCTCAGAGCCCTCAAACACAACCTCTGGTCTCTAGACTGTGTGTCTCCAGGGCAGCTAGAAGCATCCCCCCTCCTCCCTGGAGGCTGATCAGCGCCTGGGGACATCCTCTCTCTTGCCACCAAACAGCAGGCTCCAGACTTGTCAAACTTGGCTTTTCTGATAAATCATTCACAAACTTTCATCCCCACTGGTATCTGCTATTTGCTAATTGAATAATTAGATATAATTAATAACATCATACATTACCATAATTTTACATTTTAGGTGTCAAGAGGATATAATTTAATTAGAGGTTAATGTTTTGGGCTTGGAATCAGATGCTTAAGTGAACTGTAGCTTGTGCTTCTGCCAGCTGGAGAAGCATGAACTGTGCCCTTTTGATTCATTCTGCTGCGTTTCTAAGGTCTGGAAAAGCAGAGAGGGAAACACATTGATTTGTTGAAATTTGGTGGCTGAAGAGAAATTCCCAGAAAACAGCACTGATGTTTGTGTATGTGTACGAACATCTGCTGCAGCTCTGCCTCATAGAGGATATATGCTAGCTACTATGGGGGACAAAAAAGACCCCATCTTTATGTCCACAGCCAGGAAGGTCAAACAAGGCTTGCACAGAAGTCTCTGCAGCAGGAAGTAACAAGTGACAACTTCCATTGTCACATGGCTGAGTTATGACAGATTCGCAGGATGCATGCAATCAGGAAATCATGTGCTTTCTGATAAGAATGACTCTGGAATATACTGCTAAGTGTAATTTCTAAAATTTATAACTTGCTAAGACTTCTCCTGTAATAGAATTTACAGATCAGAAAAGAGAAACTGTCAAGACATTAATCATGATGTCAGACTTAGAAAAGATGGCTGTTAGAGAGATCACGACAGATCAGTGGTGTGGGAATTGAAAGGATGGGGAGGTTGCCCCTGCGTGAAGGTGGGAACTCCCAATAGCAAGTAAGTGAGCCCCAAGTCAAGAAACCCCTTTTATTTCCAATGCTTCTCGGGGCATGTCTGCTGTCTGTGTATGAGTTTACTCTCTGGGTTTGATGAATTGACATCTCTGGTGAGTGTGGTCAGTGCTGTTGTCTGGGCTGACTTGATCCCGGTAGAGGACTGTATTCTGAAGGAGCCTTAGATTCCTGGTTAGCACTGCCTGCTGCTTGATCACCTCCAGGTTCGGTTGTGAGGCACAATCCATCATGTTAGGTCAGGGTTCTTGATGGCGTCTCAAAATCTGAGTGTGGTGCAGAGGGCTTCCCAGCTCAGGAATGATCATCAAGAGGCGCCTGTCCCCGGGCTGGGGCAGGAGAGTGGCAGGTTCAGGGTGTTGCTGCGGTGAACGCTAAAGTGAAAGGGAGTCATGGAATTTCCTAAGAGGTTGGTGGGCCGGCTGAGAAGTGAAGTGGTGTCTGTGCTGCATGAGGAGCTATGAGGTCAGGCAGCGAGCCTAGAGCTAGTTCAGAGGAAACACCAGCAGCCTGGCAGTGCCAGCTCCTGTCCCGAGGCAAGAGGGATAACCTTTATCACTGAATCCAGGCTACAGAGTCCACAACAGGCTTTTGATAGAGTGGAGACAAAAGAGACTCCATCCTGGATGCTGGTTACATGCTGACTTCTGGTCAGCCCCAGTCCCAGGAATGAGTCCCAATACTACTGTATTCACTTTCCCTCGCGTAAGAGCATGTCAACCTTGATGCTACCATACAAATGGCAGGCTCTGACACACACAGCATTCTTTCCTGTTCTAGGGGGCTGCCTTTCATCATCTCAATAGAGCACATACACTCTTTCCCTGTGGTATATAAGCCCTGGGTCTAGGGAGTGACAGCAGGGAGGTCTACTTGTCTTGTAGCCTCTCAAGACTCTGCTTCTGTTCGAAGGTTCTAATGAATCACCCTATATCCACAAACTGGATTTGCCTGCCTCATCTTTTGGTTTCCTGACACTACTGGCATTTGGGGGCTGCTTGGCATATTCAGCCCTTCCATGAAGTTGATTCAGAACCTTAAGGGCATGTCCAGATCTCTCATGCTTTAGGAATGCACCTGGAAGGAGGCCACTGAGGAGCCTTCTTCAGGTCCCACAAGGCCTGCTCATGTTGGAACTCCCACAGCAGAGGGTCTTCCTGAGAACTGAGTTCATAAAGAGGTATCATAACCTCAGAAAAACTTGGCACCCATTGCCTGCAATATCCAGTTAACCTAGAAATCCTCTCCATCATTGCTGTGAGGGGTCTAGGACAAGTCTGCGTAGTCTTTTGTCTATTGGGAGGGAATGCCTTTCCCTCTTCTCGTAGGCCATGCACTAAATATCAGAATGTGCTCTGACCATTTTGTAAAGTCTTGACTGTGGCCCTGGGAAAGGCAGGAGGGACTTCAGTGAAGCCCTGGGGTGCACCCAGTCAGGTACACTGTTGTCCTCTAGGTGAAGGAAGAAAAATTTGACTGATCTGGGGCACACCGAGAAGAGCTGACCAAAGCTCCACTGCAGTGAAGCAGGTAGCTGCAGGAGGAACCGATGGCGGGATGGTGTTTGGGTTAGGAATTACTGGGAAGTGAGAAATGACAAATGTGTCGATGCCCTGAAGTTTTGACCACATTGATTTCTCATCCATTCAGTTTCTTGGCAGGACAGGAGGGTTGTAAGGGTGAATGCAGGGCATGGGAAGGCCTCTGGCTATAAGGCTTTTAACTCTACTTTGAGCCTTTCCTTCATTCCCAGCTTCATGGGATAATGGAGAAATTTCGGTAACCATTTGGTAGGATCTCTCTGAATTTTAATAGGTTCTACTCAAATTAATTTCTGTACGTTGGTGGAAGTTGTAGCCCATAGAGTATCAGACACAGTGTCAAGGTCTTTATCTAGGGCCCACATCTGATGTGACAGAAGGGGCAAAAGTAGAATGAGAACAGACACAGCTTGATGATGAACAGAAGAGTCCTCTGGGACTGCAGGAAATTGACCCTGTGGTGTGCAAATGTTCTATTTGCAATGTGAATGTCTTGCTATTAAATTTGCATAGATGGGATCACAGAACAGGAAAGAGTGTTTTTAGCCAAGGACCAGAAGGTTATACAGTTCAGGGCCAGGAGCTCAGGAAAATCCATGGGTTATTCAAAACATCAGTCACTTGTGTGGTGTGTTTACTCTGAGATGAAGGTTAAGCAAAGGTGGCAAGTGTAGCTCAGAAAGAGCAGCTCCCATATCAACCAGGAATAATGAAATGGACCATCTATATGTGTCATCAACTCATCTTAAGTATTTAAGGTAAGAGCAAGCTATTGGGTGCACCCTCATCTAACTAGATTTTCTGATTTTTCTTTGTCTGGCCTTTTCTTTTCCAAGATGGGATGATCTTTATTCCAGATTCCCTTTTGTTTACATATCTACAAGTATCCTTATCAGTTTGTCAGTTGGCTGGGAGTGGGTCACCCTGCTATTTGATCTGTAGGGCCATGCGTTTATTTTGGGTCCTATCTTGCTTTTGTTCTAAAGCCCTTTCAACATGCTCTGCCAACTGTTGTAGTTCAGGTGAAAAGACTGCCTTTCTGTTCTAATTTCTGTTTTTGAATTACATATACAAATTGACAAAATGAGATGAAAGAGCTGCTTTCCCATCACCATCTTCTTTAACTCCCAAATGTAGCCTCAATATATTTTCTAGTTTAGTCTTAACATTGCCTATATTTTTATATTTTATATATTTGCATGATATAGTTATGGTCCAATAGATTTTACTGGAAATGTTTCAGGCATAGCATGTAAGAGACCTAACCCTAATTTATAGGCCCTTTTTGGGCCCTTGAGCTTATTGTAGAAAGAGGGATCCTATAGGTCCATTTCCAGTTCAGTCCAATCAGCTCTTACCATCTAGGATTTAGCATCTGAGACTCTGACCAATATGTGAACAACCTGACATAGGTTAGGTCACTGCATCAACCAAGCTTCTCCAGGGAAACAGAACCAATATGGTGAGTGGTGAGAGTGTGTGTGTGTGTGTGCATGTGTGTGTGAGAGAGAGAGACAGAGACAGAGAGAGAAAGAGAGAGAGAGAGATTTTAAAGAATTGACCTGATAGATGATGGAAGCTGGCAAGTCCAAAATCTGCAGGGTAGGCTGGCAGGCTGGAGACCCAGGCAAGAGGCAATGTTGCAGTTCAGTCCAAAGGCCATCAGCTGCATCATCCATCTTGCTCTGAGGAGGTCAGTTTCACTTTCCATTTAGGCCTTTAATTGATTGGAAAAGTGCACCCACATTAGGGAATACAATCTGCTTCACTAGAAGTACAACAATTTGAATGTTGATTTCATCCATAACAACCTCACAGAGACAGTTAAAATAATGTTTGACCACATAAATTGGGAACCATGGCACAGTCAGTTGGACTCGTAACATTAACCATCACAGTAGCCCTGGGTCCTATGCACCCAAAAGTTTCTCTAGGAATAGTTGCTGGCTTTGTCTAGGTTTAGGGGAATCCTCAATTAGAGCTTTCAATTCAGCCTGGTTCCCAGGTTTACATTCTACAGCTATCAGCATACCTGGCTTCTGGGAGCAATAAGACTTTGGAGACAACAATTATTTGGGGGGATCATACAAGAGTCATTGGTAAAAGCTAGACAGACAAAGACAAGAGGAAGGAGGAGCTGATGGGGTTGCAGAGGGGAGGGGCCAGAAGGAAAGTAAACAACGAGATATTCATACAAGGGACTGCCACACAGCAACCAAAAGAAATGAACCATGCTACACACAATGACAGTGAATCCCACAGATACCAGCAGGGCAAAGAGGTCAGAAACAAGAGATAACACACTATATTATACCACTGATATGAGGAGAAGGCCAGGAAATCCTACACGTTAGGGAGAGGCTTTAGAATAGTGGTTACCCTGTGGCAAGGGGGTGCTGTGGACTGGGAAGAGACATGACTGGTTCCCAGGGGACTGTGTGCTCTACGTCTCAAGCAGGTGGTAGCTACATGGAGTGGCAGTTATGTGGAGTGGTAATTGAGGGGGTGGCAGTTATTCAAGGCGGTAATTACACAGAATGGTAGTTACATGGGGTGGTAGTTATTCAAGGTGGTAGTTGCAGGGTCATAGTTACATGAGATGGTAGTTGTTTGAGGTGTAGTTACATGGGGTGGTAGATCTTTTGGGTGGTAGTTACAGAGGTTAGTAAATATACAGGGTGGTTGTTACATGTGGTGGTAGTTACGTGGGACAGTAGTTACACAGAGTGATAGTTACATGAGGTGTTAGTTGTTTGGGGTAGCGGTTATGTAGATGGTAGTTACTTGGGGTGGTAGTTACATGAGTGGTAGTTACATGGCATGGTAGCTACATGGGGTGGTAGTTATTCAGGGTGGTAGATAGATTGAGTGGCAGTTATGTGAAGTGGTAGTTTTTTGGGGCGGCAGTTACATGGAGTGGTAGCTATGTGAGGTGGTATTTATTTGGGGTGGTAGTTACACAGGGTAGTAGTCACATGGGGTGGTAGTTATTTGGGTTGGTAGTTGTTACATGGGGTGATAGTTATATGCAGTGGTAGTTGTCTGGGGTGGTAGTTACATAAGGTGGTAGTTATGTGGGATGGTATTTACATGGGGCGGTAGTAACATGGGGCGGTAGTTACAAGGGGTGGTAGTATGAACCCAGAAAATCTGAGACAGGTCTCAGTTAATTTAAAAGGTTTATTTTGCCAAGGCTGAGGATGCGCACCTGTGACACAGCCCCAGGAGGTCCTAATGATCTGTGCCTAAAGTGGTCAGAGCACAGTTTGGTTTTATACATTCTAGGGAGACATGAGACATCAATTAATATATGCAAGATGAACACTGGTTCAGTCTGGAAAGGCAGGACGACTGGGAGCAAAGACGGGAAGACTCAAAGTGGGGAGGGGGCTCCCAGGTCGTAGGTAGATAAGAGACAAATGGTTGCATTCTTTTGAGTTTCTGATTAGGCTCTTCAAAGGAAGCAATCAGATGAGCATTTATCTCAGTGGAGCAGAGGGGCGACTTTGAATAGAATGGGAGGCAGGTTGGCTCTAAGCAGTTCCCAGCTTGACTTCCCGTTAGCTTAGTGATTTGAAGGCCCCCAGATTCATTTTTCCTTTCACTGTAGTTACATGGGGTAGTAATTACAAGGGGTGGTAGTTACATGGGATGGTAATAACTCAGGATGCTGGTTACATGGGGTGGTAGTTACATAGGGTGGTAGTTGTCAGAGTCATAATTATATGGATTGGTAGTTATTCAGGGTGGTAATTATGCAGGACGTTAGTTACATGGGGTGGTGGTTATTGTGGGTAGTACTTACACAGGGTGATAGTTATTCAGGGTGGTAGTGACACAGGGTGGTTATTCTGGGTGGTACTTATTCAAGGTGGTAGTTACACTGGGCTGTAGTTAGAAGGGTTGGTGATTATTTGAGGTGGTAGTGACACAGGGTGGTAGTTTTTCAAAGTGGTAGTTATTCTGGTTGATAGTGACACAGGATGGTAGCTAGGTGGGTTGGTGGTTATACAGGGTGGTAGTTATTCGGAGTGGTAGTCACACAGGTAGTGGTTGTAGGAGTGATACTGACACAGGGTGGTGGATATGCGGGGTGGTAGTCACACAGGGTGGTAGTTATTCAAGGTGGTAATTATTTAGGGTGGTAGTGATGCAGGGTGGTAGTTAGGTGGGTTATTCAAGGTGGTGGTTACACAGGGTGGTAGTCACATGAGGTGGTGATTATTGCATGGTACTCACACGGGGTGGTGGATGTATGGGTGGTAGTCACATGGGGTGGTAGTTATTTGAGGTGGTAGTTATTTGGGGTGGTAGTTACACAGGATGGTAGTTAGGTGGGCTGGTGGTTATACAGGGTGGTAGTTATTTGGGGTGCTACTCACACGGGGTGGTGGTTATAGGGGTGGTACTCACATGGGGTGGTGGATATGCGGGGTGGTAGTCACATGGAGTGGTAGTTACTCGAGGTGGTAGTTATTCGGAGTGGTAGTGACACAGGATGGTAGTTAGGCTGGTTGGTGTTTATTCAGGGTGGTACTCACACAGGGTGGTGGCCATGCAGGGTGGCAGGAGGGGTGGCAGTCACATGAGGTGGTAATCAGTTATTGAGGTGGTAGTCGGTTATTCGGGTGGTGGCTATGAGGGGTGGCAGTCACATGGGGTGGTAGTCAGTTATTGGACTGGTAGTTATTTGGGGTGGTGACTATGCGAGGTGGCAGGTGGGGTGGCAGTCACACGAGGTGGTAGTCAATTATTGGGGTGGTAGTCGGTTATTGGGGTGGTGGCTATGTGGGGTGGCAGTCACACGAGGTGGTAGTTATTGGGATGGTGGCAGGCGGGGTGGCAGGCAGAGTGACAGTCACACGAGGTGGTAGTTATTGGGGTGGTGACTATGGGGGGTGGCAGGCGGGGTGGCAGTCACATGGGGTTGAAGTCGGTTACTGGGGTGGTGGCAGGCGGGGTGGTGATTGCGCGGGGTGGTAGTCAGTTATTGGGGTGGTGACTATGCGGGGTGGCAGGCGGGGTGGCAGTCACATGGGGTGGCAGTTACTGGGGTGGTAGCTATGCAGGGTGGCAGGCTGGGTGGCGGTGGCACGGGTTCAGCTCTCCAGTTTCGTGTACTTTGTCATTCCCACTGGTGCACTTGTAAATGTTTAATAAGCAGCTGTCTGGGCAGGAAAGCTCTAGTTTGCAGTGTCTGCCCCTTCTGAGGTATGACTCCTGTCACCTGTGGCTGCTTCCAGGCTACACATGTGAGGTCCATGAACACAGGGAGGGCTGTGGGTCCGCATCACCTTGCGAGCACAGATGTAGTCAAATGTGAATGAACCGGAAGTGACAAGTTTGAGTACTTTCCCTTCATTTTAATACAATTTATTTAATCGTAAGTTTTTGATGTTTAATTTTTAATGATGCCTGTGTTAACAATTGGCTCCCCAAGACCCCTGAAAATTTAGCACTTAGGTTTCAGGAGCTGGAGCAAGCTGGCTCCAGCATCCACTGGTGATATCTCAATGCAATTACTTAAACAAAATTTTTCCTGCTTAAGAGTTGAAGGAACAAAGGCAAGTGCAGAGTGAGGAAATGAGCAGGTGTCCAGCTCTTGTGAGGAAAGGAGAGGAAGACAGTGCCCTGAAGAATCTGAGCACTGGAGCGGACATGGTGGTTTCAATGCCGCACCCTTCGCACGTGGTTGAACTATGCCTGCCCACTGCCGGCTTGAGCTCGTGGGCCTGCACAGCCAGAGGCGTGCACCCCTCAGAGCTGCTTGAGACGGGGGTACATCCCTCCAACCAGTTACCCAGCCCCGCAGGCCCACCATGCTGAATCTATACTGGTATCGAGTTTACTAATTATGTATAGCAATAATAAGGACAAGAGTCATTCATCTATAGCAGCAGTTCACCCAGAATTTTTTATACATACACAGTATCAAGTACTCTGCTTTATTGTGTCAGAAATTTTAACCCAGTATTTTTGAAATCCAAAGAGCATCTTTCAGACAGGCCTTTGAAGTGGGAAACAACATAAAAATCCCCTGTAAAACACAGGTGCCGAGGTTAGTATCAGAGACATGGCAGAAGATGATTCCATTCCTCAAGGTGGTGGTTGCCGTTGGGATGTGGCTGCTGTGGCTGCTGATATTGGCAGGGGCTGTGCTCTGAGGAGCCCAGGAGGCCCCTTTGAGGGCTCAATAGATTGGAAATACCCCCAGCACGGATGGCCCAAAAATGGCAGCATGGAAACCAAAGCCCTTGGTACGGAAAAGCCGGCCAGGGGGTCTGGTTGAGCCAGAGATTCATGTTCCTGAGGAAGCCCCGCGGCTCACAGGAGCTGATTCTCCATATCACCCCACTGTGCCACCCTCCACTGGGCCTCCTGCCCCACCTGCCACCTCCCTCTCTCGCAGACGTGGTGAGCATAATACAGCCTCTTTTCTGCTACTCATCTTCTTGAGAGAGGACTTCTTCCCTGCAACATGACTGTTTAATGACTGTCTATAGGAGAGAAACAGCATCACGGCCGGGTAAGGCTGAACTGCGGGGGAGTCTGGGCATTTGGTGGAATTTTGCACGTTATCCTGTGTGCAGGCAGTGGGTACTAGGGTCTGGAATACAGGGATTTTCCTGTCTGTGATAAAATACCTCTGAGTCTACAGGAAAGCAGGCACACTTCACTCAATCAACATACTAAAAAGTATAAGCTCTGGCCAGGAAAATGAAGCCTCTTTACTCCGAGTAGCCATCCTCCTAGTCAGCTCCCAAAGGCAGGCACCGGCTTGCTCTGAAGGCAGCAGATAAACAGACAGTACATTTGGGTACCATCCGAAAGATAATTGGCCATTTGCTTAATGCTCTCAATTTCTATTTCTGGCTCATGGATGTTCTCTCTCATTTTTTCTCGGCTGAGAACCCAACAAGGGCTCCACACTGAGCTCCAGTAGGGCAGGGCACTGAAGCCATTTCCACCCAACACCAGCCAGCCAGGGGGAGCTGCCCGCAGCACGGTAAGGAGGGATTGGGGGCAGGCCACAAATACGGCCTCAGTCTACCCTCAAACCCCCTCCCAGTGTCCTGTCCATTGTTGTTGCCACCCTCAGACCCTTAGAGGACCACTTGAGGTCACTGCATGATGACGGCCCAGACACTTCCAAGACAGGCTGAATCAGAATATCTGAGCAACTGTGACACAGAAACCTGCATTGTAACAAACCCTGGATAGATCTGAAGTTTGAGGGCCACTGGGCACCCCACTAGAATGCAAGCTTCCAGAAGGGAGGGACTTTGCTTTGTTCATTGCTATCTCCTTAGCACCTCGGGGATAGCAATTAAACATTTTCAACAATTAAACACTTCTGGAAGGCACCTCTCTGGGGGAGAGTTCCCTAACCTTAACCATGAAAGGCTGCTGATCAGGTTAGAGTTGGCAATGTGACACTCATCCTCCCACTCCCCAGCCCTGCTCAGGGCAGACATCACCAATCAATTACAGCAGTCTTAATGCCTACAGCCCGAACACCACCACCCTGCATTCCAGACTGCCACAGCAAACCCAGCAAATTCAGTGCCTGAGAAAGCTCATGCTTGCCGTCTGGGAGTCACTGTGTTCCTGATCCTTCCCAGTTCAGAGACCCTGTGGACATTGTGATGAGGCTTCCAAACTGGCCCCACATTGGGACACCTGCCAGTGGGCGTCTTGATGCTGCTTTGAGGAGGGTAGGGCCTGGGCCTTCCCTGTGAGAAGGAGGCTTTCTGGTCATTACAACAGAATGCAAAGAGTGAGGGGCGAAGCCTGTGGCCCCAGAGAGCCACTTGCCTGGCCTTGGGAGGCCTCCACGTTCCCATGAGTTTACATCATGGAGAATGAGAATCATTATTGTGGGCATTTGCTCAACATGATTTACCAGCCCCAGCCGATTTTGTGCCTGCCAGGTGCTGTTCTAGAAGCTGGGGACACAGGGTGAACGTGGTAGGAAAGCTGCAGCCTACAGAGGAGCAATGCACTCAACAGACTTCTCCCTGACCCACAGGGACCTCAGTGGCGAGCCCAGCAAGGATGCCATCCATTGGCCTCTGTCGGCCATGGAACTCACGGATTATTTCTATTCTTTTTCTTAGAATTTTAACTGCATTCTTAATAGCAACTCACATGAGGAGGAAAATAATCTAGACTTTGCTTTAACATCTGATTCTCTCTTTAACCTGTCCCATGAAAACTGAGCCTGTTATTGGATTCTCCAGACTGTTTTCTTCATCGGAAATGGGGATAAGAATTTCTGCCTGCTGGGGAACCGAGCACAATATAACTATGAAAATGCTAAAAATATACCATGCTTCCCAAAGGAGTTGAGATCACCTAAAACAAATGACATAACCACAGTATAGTCAGTAAAGCAGAACTACAGTGTGGAAAATCAGGACCTGGGGAAGAAAGACAGAGATACTAATGGGCTTTAAGAGGTTGAGCAGCAAAACCCAAACATCCTTGACATCAAGTGATGTCCAATTAATGAAAAGAGGGAGATCCTGACAACATTCCCGACACAGAAAGTTCTTCTTTCTTCCAAAAGATAGCGTTGACATAAGAGGAACATATTTCAGAGTTTATGTAGGATAATTTGTCTCCAGAAGTTTCTGCATGTGCTCAGCCCTCTGTGGCAGCAAATAGCAGTCAGAATATTTGTAACTCTCTGCAGAGATCTTGAGAAGACTCAGCCCTCTGCAGTATGAACTGTGAGTAGTGATGGAGAGAGATTCTGTTTGTCAAAACCAACCAAGGGCAGGGACTAGCCCCAGATGAGCTGGTGTGGAGGTGGAGAGAAACGGAGTTTAACTGTGGCCATCAGAGGGATTTCTATTTCAGAATTACTTAGAAGAAGAATTCAATCTGGGTCAGAGGGTAGATTCTGGAGAAGTGGTCTTTCTGGAGAGGTGGGAGAGGGGCAAAGACTTTGTTCAGGCACCCGTGAGTATCAGCACTGCTTTCTCCCACCTCCCCTTCCAGGTCTGGGGTTTGCTTTTAGAACAGGGAGGACCAGGAGCAGGTAGACATCCAACATTCCCATACACAGCCACGTAACGTGGTCAACAGCACTGTCCTGCTGAGCTGCCCCCGCCCCCATGTGCTGGGCTTTGGGATGTCCCTACCATGGGCACATCCCGTCAGTCTGCTCATGTGGGCCACTGACCAAACTGCTGGCCTGCTCTCTTCAGAAGTGTCCAGGCAATGAAGGACAGTGAAGGCTGAGAAGGCACACTCCAGAGGCAAAGTGGACAGAGCCGCACGGCAAGCAAAGGTAACACTCCAGGCACGCACGGGTCCCAGACAGGGGAGAAAGGCTGATCATTGGCATCTCTGAGAAAACTGACAAAGAATGATTAAATGGTAGTATTAATACTAAGTTTCCTGAGTTTTGATCATTATACTGTGACTATGTGATAGGAAGGGCCCTTGCTCTCAGGCCATATGGTGAAATATTTAGGAATAAATGGCATGAGGACTCCAACTCTCTCTCAAGTGCATCAGAAAAAAAAAAATGACATTAGCTACGCACACAGAAAGTGATGCTAGGCTGGAATGCACACAGTGGGTGAATGAAGCTAAAGGTTATAGAGGTAAATTGTCTTAAACTTACCGAAAAGTTGCGGATTTAGGACAAAGAGCTCCTACATACTCTTTACCCTCATTCTCCAGTTGTGTTCTTTTTGCCCCAACATTTTCTATGTGCACATATGTAATATTATTTTACATACAATTCTTATTTGTCAATTATATCTCAATAAAACTGGAAAAATTGTTGAGAAGGCAGATCTCATGTGATCTCCTACCCCTCTGCCCAAAAAAAAGACAGAGAAACTACAGCCCTCACCCAGACGCTCTGGGAGAGAAGCACACCACCAAAGCACAGGCAGGAAGGGCCGAGTCAAGCAGGCCCAATTCCTTCCCAACACTCCCCAGCCTAATAACTCAGCCTGACACCCTGGGGAGGAAGGAGGACATCAGTGTGTTACTTCCGAGAAGAAAAAGTCATGAGGGAGGGAGAAGGGCCATGACGATGTCTGCAGCCATCACCAAGGCTCCATTTCTAACAGACAGCTCTGTCTCCGCCAGCTGGCACATCGGTGGCTCGCTATAGCCTAGAGCCAAGCTGTCTGAGGTCTCTCCTTATCTCCTTAGGAATGCATGCTTTACAGTGAGATGGCCAAGTGTAATCCTTAGCTTTAATCAAGTTCATCCAGTGCCCGAGGGGATAGGGACAGCGTGGGAGCCATTTAAATCACACAGGTTGCTGCCCCTTGGAGAGAATGGGGGTGGGGGAATGGGTTCATTC
The DNA here is from genome assembly GCF_000951035.1 of Colobus angolensis palliatus. Classification (NCBI taxonomy): domain Eukaryota; kingdom Metazoa; phylum Chordata; class Mammalia; order Primates; family Cercopithecidae; genus Colobus; species Colobus angolensis. The sequence continues at coordinate 1,075,858 of NW_012116666.1, read as the reverse complement.
ACGTAGGTAATGGCTTCCCGCTTCATCCATGCTGCTGCAAATAGAAACCATCATGTATGTAGGCCACATTTTCCTTATTCACCATGAAATAAGTCAGACACAGAAAGACAAGTATCACATGATCTCATTACACGTGGAATCTAAACAGACTGAACTCACAGAATGGAGGAGAATGGTGTTACCAGGGGCTGGGCTGAGGCAGCGGAGGCGGAAAGGGGAGCTGTTGGTCAAAAGGTACAAAGTCAACAGTTAAGCGGGAGGAATGGGTTTCACTGATCTAGTGCACAGACAGGTAATCTTAGCGAATAAAAATGTATTATATATTTTTAAATTGCTAAAAGAGTAGATTTTAAACCTTCTCAACACACACACACACACGATACTCATGTGAGGAGGTGGCTCTGCTAAGGCACCCGCAAGCGCATGCACACCTCGCCACAGCACACGCCCCACAAACTTACACGATTACTCTTTTCCCACTTATTTTTTAAAAAGAGAGGAGAGGGCTTATGATCCTGATAGCATGCACATTTTGTGATTCTGAATGTGATTATACTGATGAAGCATAAAGCACTGTTTACTCTGTAATAATCCACACACACCTTGTCCCTTGGACACCCCAGTGGTATAGGTGAAAAAGGCCCTGAACACCCAGGCCCATCCAGACTTGCCTCTTGCCCTAAGGGTCATGGCTTATCTTCCCAGGAAGCAATGCCACAGCATCCAGAAGTTCGTTAGCAAACAGCAAATGATGCTGAGTCAGGGAGGTAGGGGGTTCTTCCTTTTGAAATGAATAAAAGACTTCCTGCAATTGCTGTGCTTCAAACGTCAGGTACCGTCTCTGTTTACCAAGGTGTTTAAAAGATTGCTCATTTTCTCCAAGTTTCTAATAGCATAAATTATCTTACTGCTCTAAATAAATAGGTTATAATGTATTATTTTAGATTTTCAGCAATTACATGCATTTAGCAGTTACAAATATTAGTGCTGCCAAGTGACTTTGAAAGATAAATACTGGTGGTTAGAATAATGCCATGCTTGCACTTGTTCTATTAAACAGAAATCCAGATCGCAATGGCTCTATTCCAGTCCTCTACTCCCTGAGTGTCCAATTAACTAGAAAAATACACTTTTCCTCATTTAAATAGAGTCTGCTCCATATTAATTCCAAGGGGTTATACATTGGTCACTATTTCCAAATCCTGTAATAAATATGGTGAAGCCGCGGTTTCTGCTGGTGCCCTGGTGACTCCCCAGGCTCATGGCTCCCAGCACTGCACAGGCCTCCTGCAGTCCCTGGAGAATCTGCCTGAGGGCTTTCCCAGCAATGTGGGGTCGGGGCACAAGCAGCCCTTGGCTGATTACAAGTGGGAATTGAAGGGTGAACAGCCCCACTTCCTGGCCCTTGGGCTGGGAGAACCCTTATTATCTACCCCTCTCCCCATGGCTGAACCCTAGCGGCCCACAGCTTTGTCCTGGCTCCTTCCCCCTCCCCCTACCCTCAGGAAGGTTGGAGCTTCCTGAGATCAGCTCCCAGATGAGCTACTGAGAGGTGACAGTGTGCTAGCAGCTCTCACTCTCAGCACCTCCTCTGCCACGGCGTCCACTCTGGCGGCGCTTGAGGAGCCCTTCAGCCCGCCACGGCACCTTGGGAGCCCCTCTCTGGGCTGGCTGAGGCCGGAGACGCCTCCCTCTGCTTGAGGGGAGGTGTGGATGGAGAAGCGCGGGCGGGAACCGGGGCTATGCGGCGATCATGGGCAAGTGCGAATTCCGGCAGGCGCAGGCTCCGCAGGCCCCGCACACTGAGTGGCCAGCCGGTGCCGTTGGCCCAGGGCAGTGAGGGGCTTAGCACCCGGGCCAGCAGCTGCGGAGGTTGTGCCAGGTCCCCCAGCAGTGCCGGCCTGCCGGCGCTGCACTCAAAACTTCTCGGTGGCTTTAGCTGCCTCCCGGCGGAGTAGAGCTCAGGACCTGCAGCCCGCTATGTCTGAGCTCCCCCGCTGCCGTGGGCTCCCTCCGCGGCCACGGCCTGAGCCTCCCCGACGGGCACTACCCCCTGCTCCGTGGCGCCTGGTCCCATGGACAGCCCAAGAGTTGGGGAGTGCAGGCGCCCTGGGGACTGGCGGGCGGCTTCTCCTGCAGTCACGGTGCAAGATCCACTAGGTGAAGCCAGCTGGGGTCCTGAGCTGGATGGGGACTTGGAGAAATTTTATATCTAGCCAGAGGATTAGATGTGCACCAATCAGCACTCTGTATCTAGCTAATCTGGTGGGGACTTGGAGAACTTTTATGTCTAGCTAGAGGATCCTAAATACACCAATCAGTACTCTGTGTCTAGCTCAAGGATTGTAAATACACCAATCAGTACTCTGTGTCTAGCTCAAGGTTTGTAAATACACCAATTGGTACTCTGTATCTAGCTAACTCTGTATCTAGCTAACCTCCTGGGGACTTGGAGAACTTTTCTGTCTAGCACTCTGTGTCTAGCTCAAGGATTGTAAATGCACCAATCAGCACTCTGTCAAAACAGACCAATCAGCTCTCTGTAAAGTAGACCATTCAGCTCTCTGTAAAATGGACCAATCAGCTCTCTGTAAAATAGACCAATCAGCTCTCTGTAAAGTGGACCAATCAGCAGGATGTGGGTGGGGTCAGATAAGGGAATAAAAGCAGGCTGCCGGAGCTCGCCAGCCGCCATCGGGTGGGATCAGTTTCAACGTGATTGGCGCTTTGTTCTTTTGGTCTTTGTTTCTATGCTGCTTTTACAAACTGTAGCACTCACTGTGAAGGTCTGCAGCTTCATTCCTGGCAGCGAGAGCACGAAGCAACCAAAAGGAAAAAGTACCAGACACATCTGAATGTCTGAAGAAACAAATCACAGACATACCATCTTTCAGAACTGTAACATTCATTGCGAGGGTCTGTGGCTTCATTCTTGAAGTCAGTGAGACCAAGAACCCACCAATTCTGGACACACTATCATTCTCCAATCTTGTTACCCACTTCTGTGGGAAACTCACCTGAGTTACCCACCAATTCCCCAAAAACGATCTTTGTTGTCTTGTAGTCAGCAGGCAGAGAGAAGGCTCCCAGTGTGGGGGAAGGGAGGAAGAGGAGAGTACAGGGTTTTGAGCCCTGAAGGTAGAAGCAAATATTTCCACGGGAGCAGAAAGGAGGAAGCTGCCATGCGCAGGTCTGGGATTCCGGGGTCCCTGGAGCTGCAGAACTTACCCTCTGTCCTAGGCCAGGAGTTGCTCTCGAGGGTGAGTAGACAATTCACAAGTCTTAGTAGAAGCCCTGAAAAACTTACCGCTTCCCTTCCTACTTTCCTTTCCAGGCTTTCAGCAATTACCTCCTGCGCAGAGACTTGTGGCAGCCAGGGCCTGTGTAGGATCCAACACAGTGGTGGATGAGGCAATACCGCCCTCTTTGTGGGGGTAACGACGCCTCAGCCCCATCCTCTGCTCTGAAGCCCATCATCACTCCCTGGACACAGGCAGCATGGAGTGAGGGTGCTCTGCAACCGGGCTCCTGGGCTTGCTGCACCAGCCTGCTCAGCAGTTACTTTTCACTTACCTCCTACTCGGATCCCCAGGATCATGCAGTTGGTCCTGGGAAGACTCCCACCAAGAGCCAGGGTAGCATCGTCCAGCCAAGGTAGAGAGGGGTTCTCAGCCCGAGAGCCGGGGAGAGGCCTTGTCCTCGTTGAGGCTGCCTCCGCAGCTGGCCCCGAGATAAGGATTTGGTTTATCTGAGAGGGGATTCTCGGAAGGACCTGAAAGGGAGTGAGGAAGGAAGGGAAGTGCCGCACGGAAGGGACCAAAGTTAAAACCCAGGAGTAGGAAATCAGTAACACCGAAGCCAGTGGGAGAGCGAGCCTGGAGTGGTCACCTTTGGGAGACTTGAGGTCTGTGTCTCAGGGTCTGTGTCCGAGTGCCAGAGAGCCAGGCACCCAGGCTGGATCCAGCAGCTCCAATAGGTCTGCAGCTGTGGGCAGCTTCCCGCGGCCTGACTTTCCAGCCCTTCAAGAGAGAACCCTGAGAAGGGGCAGATGATAAGAGGTCATGGGGACGTGTCAGACCCGCAGCGCTGTGGATGTAGGGACAGAGACCTTAGGTCTGGAGTGCAGATACATGTGCACTACACTCCTGACCCCAGGAGTGAGATCAGGAAGCGAGAACCGCAGGGCACTGAGGTGTCTGCATCCCTTCTCGTGCCTGCAGGGTCAATGCGGGATGAACTGCATGGACTATCATTGCTTTCTACAACAGCGCAGGGGCTTAGGCATTCACCCATCAGTAGGAAATCAAGCATCAGCTGTGTGCCGGGAAGCCAGGGTGCTGTGGTCTGCACGTGTGTGTGTCTGTGTCCCTCCAAATCCAGATGCTGAAACCTAATCACCAAGGTTATGGTATGAGGAGGTGAGGCCTTTAGCAGGTACTTCGATCACGATGGGGAGCCATCATGAGTGGGACTGGTGCTCTTATGAAAGAGCACTGAAGGGGCTGTTAGCCCTTTTTGGTGTTTCCACCATGTGAGGACACATAGAAGGCCTCATCTAGGAGGAACAGGCGCTCACCAGCCCGTGAATCTGCTAGTGGCTTGACCTGGGACTTCCCAGACTCCAAAACTGTGAGCAATATACGTTGCTGCTTATAAATCCCCCAGTCTGGGGTATTTTGATACAGCAGCAGGAGCAGATTAACACACAAGGAAAAGTCCCAGCATCTGACTTTAGACAACTGACCTGGTCAGCAGTTCTCAAAGTAGGCTCCCAGGACCAGCAAGGCATTACCTGGAAACTTTGGAAATGAAGCTCTCAGTCCCCACCTCCGAGACGTCTAAACTCTTAAAGGAGCTGCGACACCTATTCACAGGCCCTCGGGGTACTCTGAGGCAAGCTGGCGTGGGAGAGCCACTGAACCAGGGAGATTGGGGAGGTCTTCATTAACTGTGGGAGGAAACCAAGGGGAGGGCAGGCTTGCTACTGAGGCAGCCTTTTCACATCGCTCCCCAGGAGCTAACCCTGCCGCCCCAGTGGTCGGTCAGACATGGAGATACTAACTGGGTCTTAAGGTGCCTAGGACAAGAACAAGAGAAGATTATATCTCAACACCGCACAGGGAAGGATTGAAGCAATCTCTTACACCTTGGGGAAGCAGAAAGAAGAACATTGAAAAGGAAAGTAAAGCATGCACATAGCCCAAAACTTCCAAGATTGCTGAACATTTTCAAATAAAAAGTGAAGGCGTTTCTCTTGTTTTCTAGGCTCATTCACTTCTTAGATGTCCTTTTGAGAAAGTTCTGTGCATGTGCCAACATAGGTATTTTATAGGGTGAGTTAGTTATTTGTTGTTCTGTTTTTACACTGTTCTCCCTTTTGTTACTCCCTTAAACACATGTCTTGGAAATATTTCTGTATTGGTAGAGAGAGGGTCATTTCATTCTTCGTGTATGTTAATAACTTGTTACTGAATTGTACACATAAAGAAAAGTGAACAAATTATAGTTTTACCCTCTGAAGAATTGTCATAATTTTAGTAATCTCTTTCTTAATGATATGTAATTTTTCTGTTCTGGTTTCATTTTTGCAACAATATTTGTAAGTGTTTCTTTTTCCTGGCTAACTTATGAGTACAGCCACCAGGTCAATTCCTGGCAGGGGCACTGCTAAGTCAAAGGGTAGCTGCATTTTTGACTTAGATGGATATGGCCCATTAACTTTCCAGGGCAGCCTTCTGCAACTTACACTCCTGTTGACAATTTACAAATGCGACCTTTTCCCTATGCTCACAGCAGGCACCAGTGCCATTGCATTTTTAATTTTTGCTACTTTGAAATTATATCTTTTTGTTATTTTTATGTGTTTCTGTAATTTTGAGAGAAATTGAGCAAGCCTTTTAAAAAATATATTTATTGACCAATTTCATTTATAGTCCTGTGGGCTTTTCAGTCGGGTTTGTAAATGTTTTTCTTACTGACTGATGAGCACTCTTTGTAAAATGTGTTGCTCAATGAAGCCTACAAGCCTTTTCCCACTTGGGTTTCAAATATTTTCTTCAGTTAATTATCCCCTTTTTTTTTAATTGTGGGTTTTTGTGTCCTCGATGATGATTTTTATATCTAGTCAAATATCTCAACATTTCCCATTAAAGTTTTCAAATATATGTCCTGCTTAGGCATTTCCCATTCACAATTATAAATAAACTCTCCTTTTAAATTTCAGAATGTTTTCATTTCACTTTTGTACACTCACATCTTTGATACTTTTGGAACTTATTTTGGAACAGTAAGGCAGTGGGTCGGAATTCTGTACAGTTTTCCGAATACCACATTGTCTCTAAGCCATTTATTCAATATTTTCTCCTTGCCCTCTGATTTAAAATGCTTCCTATCACACACACTCAATTTGAGTATATATTTGTATATATCCTGGGGCCTCTTTCTGCTCCACACAAACCTTCATGTTGATCTGGTTTCATCCTTGAACTTTCACGGTGCGTTTGACATTTCATAGGACTACTCCTCAATTCCCTTCTTTCTCCTGACACTTCCTGTTTATTTTCCCACATCAATTTCCCTTCACATAGCATGTTAGCGTTTCAATTGGGATTGCACTGATCCTATGAGTAGTTTAGGGTTAACAGTCAACCTTCATAGTATTGATTCATTCTAGCAGATAGCAAGTTATCTCTCACAGTTTCATTTTATCCCTTAGCAGGATTTTCAGGTTTTGTATATATAGGTCCTACATACTTCTTTTAAAGTTTGTATTTTGCTATTGTCTCAACTAAATGCTATCTTAAATACAATATTTTTTCATAATTTTTTTTGACAGGGTCACACTGTGTTGCCCAGGCTGGAGTGCAGCAGCGCAATCTTGGCTTACTGCAACTACCCACTCTCCGGCTGAAGTGATTCTCCTGCTTCAGCCTCCCGAGTAGCTAGGACTACAGGTGCACACCTCTATGGTTGGCCAGTTTTTCATATTTTTTGTAGATACAGGGTTTTGCCATGTTGCCCAGGCTAGTCTTCCAACTCTTGAACTCCAGCGATTCGCCCACTTCAACCTCCGAAAGTGCTGGGATTTTAGGTGTGAGCCATCGAACCTGGCCTTTTTTCATATTTTAACAAGTTATTTGTACATAGAAAAGTTATTTATTATGCATAATAATTTTCCTACCTGAGTTATTGTTTTCCATAGGTTCCGCTGTTCTTCTGGATATTCTAAGCACAAAACCATGTTATCTGTGAGCAGTGGTAATTTCACCTTGACATCTCACTATTTTACTGGCACTCCTGACTCTCCTCTGATTTTATTGTGTAGCCTTCTGTAACCAGCCTACATAAGATGACAGTGAATCCTTGTTTGTTCCTGGCCTTACATAAAGCTTCTGATGTTTCAAGCCTCATAATAGCAAAACTAACTGGTATACTTGATGGAAAAAAACAGTAGCAACATGAAGGATGTATAAACGGGGTGAAAATAAAGAGAACCTGAAGCAGGAACTGAGGCTGGTGTGAGCCCATGACTGGGCCTGGTCTGTTTTAGGAGCAGCAGGGCCATCGTGTGGACCCCTCGCCCAGTGCCCTCCTGATGGTGCTAGGATGCCTTCATGTAGCAGGATGAATAGCGTTTGCTGCAGAGTCTCCACGGTGGTGGAGACAGACAGATGGGAAAGACAGAGCTGTTCTGGACTAGAAGCCATGGAATTGGCAGATGGCATGAGAAGAGGGAGGAGAGTTTGCTGCTGAGGGCCAGGCTGAGGCCGTTGGCTTCCAGGAACAGGTGGGTGGCGTGGTCTGCGGAGGAGGTAGGATGTGAGTGATCAGGGTCAGGGTGCCGAGAATGCCAGTGTGACTTCACAGGTTGTACACATAAGGTACCGGTGGAGGATGGAGAACCAAACAGGCAGGTGAGGAGAAAGGGGTCAGTCAAGGAATTGAAAACTGCAGGCCCATGTGCTGCATTCATGAGAGAATCGCATTTTACCCCTGCCAGTATGGTCTGGGTCTTTGCCCAGCAACCTTGGTCTCAGTGGGCACCTGGAAATGACCAGACAAAACCAGTGCACAGTGACCAGGGAAGCTTTATTAGCCCCAGAAGTCTAGAAAGTTCAGGGAGCCATATGCCTCACCCCTGGAACCTGTGAATGTTGGTTCAGGTGACAAAACAAAAGGACTCTGTAGACGTGATTAAGTAAGGACATTGAGGAGAGTGAGGAGAGATGTATTTTCCACGTGGGTCCTAACTGCAATCCACACATCCTTGTAACAGGGAGATAGAGAGAGATTTGACACACAGCAGAGGAGACGGTGATGGGAAGATAGAGGTGGAGACTGGAGCCATGTGGCCACAAGCCAAGGAATGCAGGCAGCCACCAGTGGTTGGTAGAGGCCGGGAGGGTCCACCCCTGGAGCCTCCGGAGGGAGCTCCTGCTGACATTTCATTTGGGTCCAGCGATTCTGGCCTCTAGAGCTGTAAGAGAGCAAATTTCTGTTGTTTCAAGTAATAGAGATAGTTTATTTCAGCAACCCAAGGAAAGTAACATCACCTATAGATATAGTTTATCTCAGCGACCCAAGGAAACTAACACTGCTGGGATGGATGTCCTGCCTGGGCAGGGAAACCGCCCAGAGGCAGGAGTCTCCGTGTGGCCAGTGTCCGCTCACCCAACTTCTCCCTACACCTCTCCCGACCCTCCCGCCCATGCTGCGACAATGACAGAGCCTGGAGCCCAGCATGGAACGCTCCTCCCACCTCTGGTCTCCACCATGGACCTCATTACTCCAGGGCACATCTGGCTCAGGTGTAGACAGAGCAAGTGCAGGGGCACAGCGGGGATTCCAGCCCCATGAGAGGCCTCAAAGGAGCCAGCACAGATCAGATGCAAAACCAGCTGTGGTCTACATGGACAAGGAAGCCCTCTGTGTACAGCGTCCATGTGACAAAGCTGAGGAGATGCACTGGCTCCAGGTCCTCCCTCCTGCAGCAGGCACATGACCCAGCTTGGCTCTCACTGTCCAGCAGCTCCTGGAGAAGTGAGTTTCTGTGGGTCGGTAGTTCCCACCAGGCTTGGAAGCAGAACACTAGGAGCTGCAGCTGCAGGTCTTGCTCAGGGACCTGTGTGTCCTTCCCGGCCTGGGCCAGCCTCAGGGCTAGGCTCTCCTACATGTGCCCAGGGTCTGCCAGACTCCTGGGCACCCTCCCTTCCCATGCACTGCTCCACAATTTCTTCCCCAACCCCAAGCTGAGGCGTGGCCATAGCCAGCCCATCTTGCACATCCCCCACACCCTGGACCCCACCCCAATTCCTTCTCCGCAGGCTGCATGGATACAGGGTCTGGTGGGAAAGCTACCATCGGGGCATAACAAGGACACCCGTACCCCAAGTTCTCTCTGAGAAGGAAAGGAAACCACCAGTGACTGTGCACCAGCCATGGGGTCTGCACTTGGCCAAGGTCAGTTTTTCAGCGTCATCCCTTGCTAGGACTCTGGAATAGAAATTGTTCTCTGTTTCACAGAAGAGAAAGTGAGTCCCCAGCAGAGAAGAAATCCCACCACCATGGCTGGCCTCAGCCCTGTAGTGTTGGCTGCCTGCTGTCCAGAGCCTCAGCAGGAGGGAGAAGCTCATTTGCATGTTTATGGGAGAGAGCTTTTCTTTCCTGCCTCCCTTCCCAGAGACCCAGCCTCGCCCTTCTGTCTTTAGCGTCCTTGACGAAGCTTGTGTATTATTGAGAAAGACCACCAAGCAGGGAACGCTGCCCAGCTCACCTGACTTAAGGCCCCATCGGAGGGAAAGATGGTCCAAGAAAGCAGCAGCCCTCCCTCCTGGGCTGGGGTCCAGAACAGCCAATCTCAGTGGAGTGAAATTGAGGGGTGCCCCAATCCGAGGAGGATACCTGCAGCCTTGACAATTAAAACTCCAAAAACCCAGACCCCGTGACTTCAAGGGCACCCTGTAGGCCGTGACAGCTCCTGGGTCTGTGTTTCTGCAGCTGCGCGTTGTCCTTCTCTGGAAAGTGATAAGCTGAGGGGTGCTGGCTTGCAGGGGAGCCATCTCTGGGATAATCAACTTTTCACCACTGATCCTGTGTGCAATATGAAGTTGGGAGTAGCAAGTTATGTAAAACAAAGTGTGGATTCTAAATGGATTCAAGGATGGGTGCAGTGGCAGAGGTCAGGGCGGGGGTGTCAGAGGGCAGCCTCCTAATCTGCATGCTGTGAACTCCAGTGAGTCCTCTCTGGGTACTAATCTCAAGATGAAAGGCCCAGATATGTGGTCAAGCCAGGAAGCCATCCCTGGTCTGTTCCTCCTGGCCTGGGTTTGCAGCTTAGTGCTGGGCCTGGTACAGGAGTAAGGGGCTAGCCCACCAGTGTAGACACAGACTTTAGGAGGCATGGGAGCCTGGCAAGGGCCTCCCCTTTTCCCACTTACAGGCCCACAATCCCCTGTAGAAAGCGCTGAGCACAGAGGGCCAGGCCTGGTGCTCTGCTCCAGCTCCTTCCTGGGAGTGTCTTTCTTTCACAGCTGCTTCTCCACCACCATTACCTTGACCTCCTGCACCCCAGCTCCATAACCCTGACTTTATGAGAACTGCTCCTCTGCAGGACACCACCTCATTAGTAAACAAACACATCAATTTCACCTCCAAAATGATACTGTCTAACTGCATCACCACAGCCCTAAATTACTTCGGGCTGTTTCCAAAAGTCCGTATCACCCTCCAGACAGGCGCATTCACACCCCCAAGAAGTAGGTTTGCTAAGGACGCAGGGAAGGTGCTGGGGCCAGGATATTACTGCTCAACAGAGATGTCCCAGCCATGTGGGGAGATGCAGAGGCCTCCGCCCCCAACGGAACATGTGGGAGGGGCACTGCCCATCTGACACGGACTCTCTCACTGCGTGGAAAGTGGCTTGTCATTTAACCTCACCTTCCTGTTACATTGCACGTGGCCCCTCTCCCACCCTGGACCTCAGTCTCCCCAGGAGCTCTGCCATATGTGGGTGTTCTGGTTTCGTCGTGATTTCTGTGGTCAGTGGGTCACATCCTCCTCCTCTCATCGGATGCATCCAATGCCTAAATGTGACTTAACAGTCTTCAGTCTGTATTCACAGAAATAAATTCCCAAGCTTGAGAATGTTCCTTTTATTTGCGCAAGTTACTTGATGTGGGCTCAGAAGTAGGCCACTGTGGTGAGAGGGAGTGTCCCAGGGCCAACAGAAGGTGGCTCATGTGGGTGAAGGCCAGGGAGGCAGAGCCTGAGCGAGGGGCTGACCCCTCTGCCCCTCCCCAGAGTCCATGCCCAGTGGGCCGTGGGGGACACAGATCCTGCCAAGGCACTCGGGCAGGAGCTGTGCGGTTCCAGCCCCTTTACTTTGTGGTTGACAGGCCCGAGTGTCTGTCCCCACCTGTTTTGTCTCCTCTTTGCCCCGCTGGCAACCCCAGCCTCTCCATTTCTGAAAAGAGCAGAGAAAGGACAACATTTGGTGAATGACAGCAATAAGAGAGGGTAGCCTTCACCGCAGAGGATGAGTGGCCCCAGCCTGGGCCTGCCCAGAGGAGGAGGCCACGAGGACACCGACAAGGGGCTGGCTCGGCAAGATCAGAACCCTCGGTCTCCAGGAAGCAAGATGCCAACAGCATCCGCGGCTGGGAGTCGGTCACCAGCATCCCCTCAGACCCCACATCTGCCCCTCCCAGCTCTTTCCCATGGCAGCCTCCTGGGATGACCTTCCTCCAGGCACAGCAGGGGCTGCCATGGGAGGGCAGAAAGTCTACAGGGTGGGCTCCATGCACCCACTGAGGGGCCTTGCCTCCCTAGCCATGACCACAGCCAGCTCTACGCCCATGCTCACTGGCCTGACAGGGACCTGGGACTTATTGGCCATGAGCCTAGACATATTTGAAGGAGAAAATGTATTTTGGTTTTCTGCCAACCATGTAGTCTTTTATCAAAGAGAAGGCACTGGGGGGCACTTCTCAGAGGGAGGGTTCGGCAGAGCTCCCTGCCCTGAGGTGGAGTCGCTGACCCCTTCCACTTCCCAGTTCTGCTGCTGTAGCTCCTGAGGCTGGCTGAAGGCTGATGGCCCATTGCAAGGTGTGTGTGGCTGCTGTCCTTGTATTTTTAAAAAGTCACTCAAGCCTGACAGCTGGGGATGGATAGGCGGCCTGTGGTAAGACCTGCCCAGGGCTCTATCTCCAGCTGCCTGTCCCACCCATGTTCCCCGCCCATCAGCTCACATAGACACACAGTACGGAGTGGAGAGTGTTCCTAGAAGCAGCCATCTTGGAAGAGGGGTCCCCTGCTCCTGAGAACTCCAAGGCATTCCGCTCCCACCCTTCACAAGGCACAGGTGGCTGCTTGCGGACCTGATGGTGCTTGGTATCCTGTCCTGAAACCATGGCCGCTCACTCATCTATAACCGGGTTACAGTCTATCAGTTAAAAAAAAAAAACCTCAAAATAATAATGACCTATTACACTGGCCTTGGCTCCACTGCACCCACCAGTTCAGCATCACAGGGTGGGCTGTGCATGCCACGGGCTGCTGGAGACCAGGAGGCCACCGGAAATGCAGTGTGACCATCAGGCCGCCTCCGCCCCCGGGACCCCAGCATTGGGCCACACTCTCACTGTAGGATGAAGTGTTTCTGCACGTTTCTCTGTCCTCTGTCCATCCAGATCTCAGTAGGACCTCCTGCCCATCCTCCTTGTGATTCAGAGTCCCCGGATGCACTCCATGCAGCAGCGAGGTGGTTCTTCCATAAACAGTTTTGTGCCTGCCACATGCCAGGCACCGTACCAGGTACTGGGACACCCCCTACCACCACCACCTCTATGCACTGAAGACCCTAATACCTTTAAATCTGTTTGCTGCACATTAGAATCACCCACAGAGCTTTTAAACTCCCCTTGTCCAGATTACTTCCATTCCAATTAAATTAGAATTGGGGGCAGGGCAGTTGAGTATTTTTAAAGCTTCCTGGGTGATTTCAAAGTGCAACCAGGATTGGGAACCAACCCTTTAACATATCGCTTTTATTTTCATTTCTATTTACTTGAAAAACAGTGCCTTTTCAAACTCAAATGTGCCTCTACACTCCTGGGAGTCTCACTCTAGGACAGGTTCCAGCTCAGGGGGTCTGGAGCAAGCCTGGGATTCTGTGTGGACCACAAGCTCCCAGGCGGTGCTGATGCTGCCTGCTTTGAGCCATGCAGCTTTGAACTCATTACCTCATTTGGTTTTAATGCCAACTCTCCCAGGCAGTAAGCCACAAGACCAGGAGTTGAGGCCACGTGGTAGATATTTTGAATCTTTGATGCTCCACAGAGAAGCAGGCCTAAACCCCTGTGGATGAAGGAGGGCGTCTGAGAATAACAAGGGAGCAAGTGTGTCTTGGGAGCTGGGCATGGACAGGGCCCCTCTCCCAGGAGACACCTGTTTACCTGCCTGCGTCCTCTAGGAGGCTTCGACTCCATGGGGCCTCACAGACCACTGAGGATCTGCTCTCTGAGACCAGGAAGACTCGATCTCTTCTTTCCCCTCCTCCTGGACTGTGGGATCTGTGTACATCTCCCACACTGCTATCTCATGGAGAGTGAGTTCCTGGAGAACTCAATAGTAGAAATGCTGAGAACATGGTTCATGCTCAAACAAGTTATGGAAGTTACCAGTTTCCGTATGTTAAGCAAGTTTCTTCACTGCAGGACTACTCAGGGCCTTTAACATGCTAAACCGCAAGACGATGATGCAATGTAGAACTTTTCCCAGACTTTTTCAGGCCATTCTTACTAATATCACCTCCAAGAGTCTTGCCCAGGGTACAGGTTGGGAACACTGCAGTTGGCCACAGTTAAGCGTTTGATGAATCCCTGTGGGTTGCAATCCTTGAGCGCCATGGGGCTGTGTGAGCTCTGAGGCAAGCTAGGACCACACCAGTGCAGGAGGTCAATTATCTGGGGAAATCTCAGGTGCGACCTTAGTCTGGGCTGCCAGGGTCTCAGACCTTAAGCACCAGCTCTGGCCAGGATGAAAGCAGGCAGCATTCACACGGCACTTCCTAGATTAGAGAAAATAATTTGCATACTGGGACCCACTCCAGAAACCCTGGGTTTCAGTCATAGCAAGTGCCAATGCCTGAATACAGCAAACTTCTGCTGCAAGCAGGGCCCAGGTACAGGGGAATCAGAATCAAAGGAATCTAATGTTCCATATGGTGGGTTCTAGCCAAAAGTACCTTTGTTTCTTTTCTGTTTTCTCACTGACTTTCTCTGAAGTTGCTTTATCTTGGTCGTTTGACCAGGGTTAACATGTTGTTCAAGGACCCCCGGAAACATCCACGTTGCCTGGAAACTTGTCAGAAATGCAGGACGTCAGACCCCTCCCTGGACTCAGGGGGTCAGCATCTCTGAGGCCGAGGACGGCAGCCTTTGAACACGCCCTCTGGGGGACTCTGTGGGCACTGAAGCTGAAAAAGCGCTGTGTTAAACCAAAATGCCTGCTATTCCAGCAACTACAAAGGCCCCAGCATGGCCACCTTTGTTTCTTCAATGCTTTTATATTTCTTTGCAAGTTTATTTTGCTTTATCTTTCTAACTCTCCGCCCCTCATTATGAAGAACTTGGTGCCAGCCAAGCACGCGCCAGGCCCTGTGAGTGGGACACAGTGCATCCTGCGATCCTGAAGAGCCTGTCCAGGTTTTCAAAACCTCTTAGCAAGTCCTATTCAGCGCCATATTCCCCCTGGTTTTCACCCTGCTGTTGGCCAGGGAAACAGTTGGTTTATGCCTCAAATCCCCGGAGAGGGCTGTTTTAACCCATGCTCAGTCCTCTCTCGTGCTAGCTCTGAAACCTGGTGGCAAAAGTGCCTTTTCTTTGGGGCAGTGGCACCACCTGGTTGTACGTTAGAATCCCCTGGGGGATGCAGGTAGAGACTCACACCAGGACCTCCAGGGCAGGGACCTGGCTGTCAACATCGTTTAAGGCTCCCTGTGATTCTGATATGCACCAGGCTTGAGACCCTGGCATGGGGTTAAATGCTGAGGAAAATAAAACCAAGAGTTTTACAGGAGAGCCTGCAAAACTGCTGACACGGGTCACAGCTCTGAGAAACATGGAACTGAAGCAAAGAAGGCCGATCCCACAGTTGGATGGGAATGGAAACTCTCCAGTTCCTCCTGGATGGTGTTTGGCGACAGAGAGGCAGCCTGCAGTCCTACCGTGCCCACGTGGTCCTTTACGGGAAGTTCAGGGTTTGCCGGCCATTCTAAGGGGCCAGGTGGTGTCTACCTCCAAGTGCACTAGCCCCAATCACCTGGCCCAGGGCTAGGGGTAGGGACTGAGGAGGCCACTCCCAGTCACAGTCCTACGTGTGCTCCCTCAGGAGGGAGCCCCAGACGCTGAAAAGGCTTTGCCCGGCAGGCCCAACAGGGAAAGCTGCCCTCCCCACCCCAGACCTATGCCAAGCCCATGCCAGGAAGCCTCTGCAGGGAGTCAAGGACTCAACCATGATGCTCTAGGCATCTGCATTCCTCACCCAGGCGCCTTCCTCCAGGCCTCCTCACCGGGGTTAGGCGCATTCTGCAGTCTGACTCAGCATTTTTCCCGTGCCAGCCCGTGCCATGCCCCAGCCTCCTAGGTTCCTTTTGTTCAGGGCTCCTGGGCAGTGAGGATTCCCCAACCTGCACTGCAGACTCTGGCCCAGGGCCAAATCCCAGAAGGGCAAGGAAACTTGGGGTCTGACGCCTTGCTCCTTCTCCCACCTGCACAGTCCCGGGGAGGGAGCACTCCAGAGCAGGGCTCTGCAGGCCGTGGCCACAGCTCTGAACATGTCACCATTGAGCTCGGGCTCCAAGCTCTTGGACTCAGCTCCCAATGTAGCCACAGCTAAGATTTCCTCTCTTTTTTAACAAATTAGCATTTCTTTATAATAAGGTCATGGATGAATTTCACAGATGGAGATGTGAGGGCAACCACAAAGGTATGTGGTGAGGGCCAGAAAACAGCTGCGGTGATAAATAAATGGTGGGTGCAAGCAAAAATCAAATAAATGGTGGGAAAAAGACCAGTACTCTTTCTCTCATCTTTCCAGTCAATGATTTTAGTCCTCAGCTGCCTCCCTAGGATCTGTGTCTTACAAGAGCTCCATTCTTTCCTGAAAACTGTATTTCTCTAAAATACTACCAAAGCCCTTATCACAGCCCAGGCCTCTTTCCCAGCCAGTGGCCTGAGAGTAAGGCAGTGCCCTTGTCAGAAGCTGTTGATGCTGGTAAGAAGCAGTGACCTCTGACCCTTCTGGATGCTGCTGACTCCTGCTGTCACTTTTAATTGCAGAGAAAGTAAAACAAAGAGATTTTTACTCTGTGGACTGTGCTACTTCAGCAGTCCCTCTTCAGGCAGCATGCACATATGCCCCCAGTGAGGTAAGGAACATGAGCCCAGAGGTAAGGAATATGACCCCTCTCATCCCCTCAGCCTTCACAGGTGGTGGGAAAAGACTTCGGTGATTCACTCAAAGACACAAACCTGAGTCCAGGCCGAGCTGGACTTGAACACACAGCTCCTATCTCCCAGGCTGTGTTTGTTGCTCTGCACACACTCTCCCTGCATGTTTACTCCTTGGAAATGTGTTGAGCACCTGCCATGAACCAGCTACTGCTGCTGTGGATGTGGCGACAATGGGACAGGCAGAGTCCAGGCTGCAGAGGCTCTGTGCTTTAGTGCAGCAGGCAGCTTTGCAACGTCAGGCACTCCAGCTGTCAAGGGCAGGTGCTACAAAGGGACCCACGTCCGGGAGTGGTGAGTGTCCCTTTTCTGGCTCACTCGGGCACAAGAAAGGGAAATTCTGGGAAAAAGTGGCAGCAGTGACAGAGTGCTTACCCTCCCCAGACCTCACCCTAAAAATACGTGGCATGCTGTGTGTTGAATGGCCTCCCTCCAACATTCCTATGTTTAAGCTCCAACTCCCAGTACCTCAGAATGGGCTCTGTATTTGGAGATAGAGCCTTTAAAGTGGTGAATGGGTTAATGTGAGGTCATTAGAGTGGGTCTTAATCCAACCTGTTGGTGTCCTCATAAGAAGAGGGACTTTGGCCAGGCAGGGTGGCTCACGCCTGTAATCCCAGCACTTTGGGAGGCCAAGGCGGGGGGATCTCGAGGTCAGGAGATCGAGACCATGGTGAAACCCCGTCTCAAAAAAGTAGCCAGGCATGGTGGCGGGTTCCTGCAGTCCCAGCTACTCCAGAGGCTGAGGCAGGAGAATGGCGTGAACCTGGGAGGCGGAGCTTGCAGTGAGCCGAGATGGGGCCGCTGCACTCCAGCCTGGTGACAGAGCAAGACCTCGTCTCAAAAAAAAAAAAGAGGAACTTTGGGCACAGAAAGATACTCAGATGCACAGAGGAGAGGCCACAGGAAGTGCAGCAAGCCAAGGAGAGAGTCCTCATGAGAAACCAGCCCTGCCCACACCTGGACCTGGGACTTGAGCCTCCAGAACTGTGAGACAATAGATCTCTGTCGCTTTTGCTACCAGGCCTGTGTCATTTTGTTATGGAAGCCTTAACGCCCAGAACAAACTTGACAGCGAAATCCGAAACTCGTGGACAGCAACCCAACATACAACTGGTTGGGACAAACACCCAAGAGCCCCCGACCAGATGGAGTGGGAGCAGCAGAGGGAAACAGGAGACAACCCTCACACCTGGAAACAGAGCCTCCAAAAGGCAGAGGGCATGGGGGCTATTTGGAAACAGCAGTTGAAGCCGAGCATTTGTCTGATGCATCAGCAAGTACAAGGGTGAGCCTGCTGGGCCGTGGATCCTTCAAACTGGCCTGTCTGGGCTCCCAGCCAGGACAGAGCCCACATTGAAGAGAGATTTGGGTGAGAAAAATCAAAATTGAGCAAGATAACCATATCAGACCTCAAGTAGGGAAGGAGAACTACCCCAGGAAACCTCAGAGGGCAGACCACCATGTTTTTAACACTGCAAGGAAAGTGCGGAAGAGAGAGCTCTGCAGAGTTACAAATTCTCCCCTGCATTCAGTCTCCTTCTAAAATATCAGAAAACCATTTCACAGAAAAACTGAGCAACAGAAGTGCATTGCAGTTCAATACCACATAAAATAAAAAATTAACACAAAAAAAGAGATGAAGGGGCAGAAAAGCTTTCCTACTAACAATCAAAACTTGCCAGACGCGACCACAAAAATCGGAGCTATCATCTATGATTTCAATATAAACTAAAAGACATTAGGAACACATGACATGAACACTCTTAAATGACTTTGGAAGAATTCATAAACAAGGTAACAAAACTCTAGAGAATTTGAAATAAAAGAATTATTGCAGAGGTAATGATTAAAACAAAAGGAACAAAACACCAAGTAAACACAAGGGATAATGCCATAGAGAACTAGAAGGCAAAAAGAGGAAATTTGTAAAAACTGAAAAACACGAGTCAAGAGATGAAAAGACTCGAGAGAAAGTGGCAAATACGAAAGACAGACAAAGGAAATCTAATATAAAGAAAATAGGAGCCTGAGAAAGAAAATCAAAGCAGGAGAAATGATTATCAGCCCAGAACAAGCAATGCCAAAACATATCCTAGTAAAATTATTAAACTATAAAGAAAAGAAAAAAAAATCTTTTGAGCATCCAGGCAAAAAGAGCAAATTTGTAATGAGAAGAAAGCAAATTATCATCAAACTTTTCAACAGCAACACTCTGTGCCAGAAAATAAATAAGTAAATAAATAAATGCATTAGAATACTCAAGGAAAGAAAATGTCAGCCAAGGATTTCATATCCAGCAAAACTGACTTCAATGATAAAGGCCATGTATAAACTATTATCGGTATGTCACAACTCAGGAAAGATCGTTCTCATGGACATTTCCTGAGGAATCTACTAAACACTAGCCTCAGACAAGCAAGCTTATGGGAGAGACACCCACTCAGGGACTGACTGGTAGTTGCCCCTGGAACCCAGCCTGGGTGATGGCCCGTGGGAGGGTCCGGAGCTCAGGCGGCATAGGTCCCATGCAATCAAAAAAGTGGGGGAGGGAGGGAGGAGTGGTAGTATTGTTATTCTTGTTTCATTGACTTTAATTTGGGATAAAATAAATAACTATGTTATATTCTGTCAATCACTGTGGCCTTGAGAATCAGGGTTCCTATTGTGGAAGAAAGAAGATACAGATGGAATAGAAAAGGGTTCCCCCTTTTCTAAAACCTTATAAGTTCTAAATTTGTATAGAGAATAAAACTCATTAGGTATTTCTGCCTTTAAAGTAGATAGTTAGATAGACAGCCAGTCAGACAGACAGACAGACAGAGAGAGCTGCATACATACGTACACATGCATGGAAGGAATGACCATCCCAATAGCAGTGAGTGCATCCAGCATCCAGACTGTGGGCTTGAAATGTCATTTCCCACCAAAAAAAAAAAAAAAGGAAAAGGAGGAGGGTTTCTCGGGCTTCATGACTTGTCCCATGTCTGAGAGAAGAAATACATGCGATGAGCCTGGAGCACCCTAGCAGATGCCAAGAGACCCTCAAAGACTACGAGGGTCACATCAGAAGGCTCAGGTGCCAGCATGGAGAGGCTCTCATTATGAGGTCAATCTTCAAGAAGGAGAATAATTGCAACATGTTGAAAACCCATCAACTATAAATTCATGAATTCATAGTATTTTTTAAATATTAATTGGGCACCTTTTGAAGATGATGTAAAACCAATTCAATGTTTTAAATAAAAAGAAAGTATGCAGCGTTTGTCCTCCTTTTCCTGTATGAACTCCTGGATAATCCAGGCATAGGTGAGGAAAAGTGTCTGTTAGAGAAACTATCCCAGCCAACAAGTGAAGAAGAAATGATGAAAACAGACAATCACCATTTTGCAGGCATGCAAGCCCAGCAGCTGCTGATGTTACGCAAAGAGAACCACCCAGACATCCGATGCCTCCTGATGAGAGAACGCACCTGTCTGGTCCAGAAGATGGAATGGTGCCTGGGTCTGATCCGGCTCTGGGTCCAGCTGTGAGAAACAGAGGGTAGCACAGGCCTTGGTCTACACCACATGGGCACAGCCTGCAAAACCCAGACAGGAAAACTGCAGGCCAATGAGCCTGTGTCCCTCAACAGAAAGGGAAAGAAAGAGGTGTACAGGGAACCTATAAATTAAGACATCACAGTTCAAAAGAGGAAGATGAAACTCTAGGATCCAAGGACGGTGTTTGGATGCTAAGCTGTCGAGAAGTGCAAAGACCTGGTCTAGTCAGGGCAGGCGTAAGAGAGGCTGCAGGTCTGCTTCTTCACCTGTGTGGTGGCTGTAAGGGTGTTGACCCAAAATAAATCACTGAGCCGTATGTTTTATGGGGTTTTCTGTATCTGTGTTTTATTTTATAATAGAAAATTTACCAATCCCAGTACTTTGGGAGGCCAAGGCAGGAGGATCACTTGAGGCCAGGAGTTCAAGACCAGCCTAGACAACATAGTGAGACCTTGTCTTCACAAAATTTAATATTAAAAAATTAGCCAGGCTGGGCATGGTGGTTCACACCTGTAATCCCAGCACCTTGGGAAGCCAAAGCGGGTGGATCACCTGAGGTCAGGAGTTCGAGACCAGCCGAGCCAACATGGTGAAACCTCGTCTCTACTAAAAATACAAAAAATTAGCCAGGCATGGTGGCGTGTGCCTATAGTCCCAGCTACTCAGGAGGCTGAGGCAGGAGAATCGCTTGAACCCGGGAGGCAGAGGTTGCAATGGGCCAAGACTGTGCCATTGCACTCCAGCCTGGGTGACAGAGCAAGACTCCATCTCAAAAAAGAAAAAAAATTAGTCAGGTATCGTGGTACACATCTGCAATCTAGTTACTCAGGAGGCTAAGGCAGGAGAATTGCTTGAGCCCAGAAATTCAAGGTTGCTGTGAGCTATGATCAGGTCATTGCACTCCAGCCTGGGTGACAGAGTGAGACCCTGTCACTGAAAGATAGATGAATACAAGAAAGGAGCAGAATCACCCACAGAGCTTTGTGTTTCAGGGCCCTGCAGCCAGGGCTTCTGATGCAGTCGGTGTGAGCTGGGGCTCCCAGGCGGTGCTAGTGCTGCTGTTCTGTGAAGCACCCTTCGAGCAACAGAGGGAGGGAGCAATGGCTCCTGTGCTCAGTGTGTGGCTCATATTCAATAACAATAACAACATGTCGCGTCGCCACTCTGTGTCAGGTCCCGCACTAAAGACCTCATTCTACTTAATTCTCAAATTAGCCCTGAAGTCGATATTCTTTTTTTTTTTTTTTTTTGACAGAATCTTGCTCTGTCATTATGCTGGAGTGCAGTAGTGCAATCTCGGCTCACTGCAACCTCCGCCTTCCAGGTTCAAGTGATTCTCCTGCCTCAGCCTCCCAAGTAGCTGGGACTATGGGTGCGCACCACCACACCCAGCTAATTTTTGTATTTTTAGTAGAAGATAGAGTTTCACCATGTTAGCCAGGGTGGTCTCAATCTCTTGACTTTGTGAACCACCTGCCTCAGCCTCCCATTGACAGAAGCAATGACTGAAAAATTAAAGGCAAGTGTGGGACTGCAAAGCTGGTTTCTTTCTTGAGGCATCCAAATGTCAGGAGTTAGCCCATGTGTGACAAGCCCTCAAAATAGAAAGGTAGGGAGGTCTCAGCTCAGGCCTTGCACTGGGTGTTTCAGTTATCCTGTGCTGTATAACAAAACACCAGGGCGTGGTGGCCCAAGACAATAGTGAGAGGTGTTGCTTCTCGCAGCCCTGTGGCTGGGTAGTTCTGTGGGTGGTCAGTCCTGTGGCTGCATTCTGTTGGGAGCTCAGCTGGGGATACAAGCCTGAGATGGCCTCAAACCTGTGCCCAGGGCCCTAACATTGGCCATCAGCTGGGCCCCTCGCCTGTTGTCCGCTTGTCATCCAATGGTCTAACCTGGGCTTCTATCCCCAAGTGGCAGGGGGAGCAGTGGAAGCCCCAACATGCAAGCCCTGACCAAGCCTGGCCAAGCCTCTGCAGGCAGACGCTCAGTCCAGCCTCGTCTCCCACAAAGGACAAGAGATAGGAGGCTGTCAGGGCCAAAGCCTCCAACTACAGGCTTATCGTGGACTACAGGTTGGTATCTCCAAGAATTCACATGTTGAAACCCTAACTCTCAACAAGGGTGGTAATAGGAGGTGGGGCTTTGGAGGGAGGGTAATTGGGTTGTGAAGGCACAGCCCTAGGGGAGAGGTTGGGGCAGGGGAGAGGTTGGGGAGGGGAGAGGGTGCCTCCTCCCTCTTTCCCCTCCACCATGTGAAGACACGGGGAGAAGGCCACCTGCAAGCCAGGGCGGGCCCTCACCACACACCAGATATGTGGGCTCTTTGATCTTGGACTGCCTGGCCTCCAGAACTGTGAGGACTAAACGTTGCTGTTTCAGCCACCCAGCACATGGCAGCCCAGACAGTAGACAGGGCTACAGACGGCGAGAGCAGGGCCTGGGATTCTGCATTTCTAACCAGATCCCCTGTGCTGCTGAGGCTGCTGGTCCTCAGACCACATGCAGTGGGTGAGGCTGCTGAATGAAGAATACGGAGGTCCAAGCACCATCTGCCTTCCCTTCTCTGTACAGGGGGTTAGACACAGGCCCTGGTCAGACCCAAGTTTGCCACGGGGCAAGCATGCTCTCACTGCAGCTGTGAGCTCCCTGGCACGGTTGGAAGTCTGCACAGAGTCAGGGTTGCAGCCCATGAGGCAGCTGGTCTCCAGGTTCTCCCCAGCTCTCGCCATCTGTAGCCCTGTCTACTGTTTGGACTACCGAGCGCTGGGTGGCTGAAACAGCAACGTTTAGTACTCACAGTTCTGGAGGCCAGGCAGTCCAAGATCAAAGAGCTCGCGTGTCTGGTGTGTGATGAGGGCCCGCCCTGGCTTGCAGGTGGCCTTCTCCACATGTCTCACAGCTGCAGTGAGAGCGTGCTTGCCCTGCAGCAAACTTGGGTCTGACCAGGGCCTGTGTCTGACCCCCGTACAGAGAAGGGAAGGCGGACGGTGCTTGGACCTCCATACTCTTCATTCAGCAGCCTCACCCACTGCATGTGGTCTGAGGACCAGCAGCCTCAGCATCACAGGGGACCCGGTTAGAAATGTAGAATCCCATACCCAGCTCCAGAGCTGCAGAATCAGATGCTGCATTTTAACACAATCTGCAGATGATACATGCGCATAAGAAAATTTGAGAAGCTCTAAGAGATCGTGGACCTGGTTCCTCCACAAATCAATTTCAAAGGAAAAAAAGGAGGGGGCGGAAATCTCTGGGTTAAAAGAAAGAAAACATGCCAATAACAAGCAACAGGTGAACCTGGTTTGGATGCTGATTTGTATGAACCAACAGTAAACACTGATATTTGATGCTGAGGATTGTTGATGATTAGGTGTCTACGTTACATTAAAAGCACCCATCTTTTAGAAACGCATACTGAAATGCCTAATGACAACACCATAGGATGCCTGGGATGGGCTTCAAAACAACCCAGTGTGCAGGCAGAGGGGGTGCACAGGAGGGCTGTATCTCAATTTTGAAAAAACACCTTGCATCCATCAGCTGGAGATGAGTGTATGTGGGCCCAATAAACTATTCTTTCTGCTGTTGTCTGGATTGGAAATTCCAATAAAGAAATGATTATTTAAACTCCTGGCTGTTTTTAAAAAAATAAACAGATTCCTAGGTGTTACTCGGACTTACTGAATCTCTGAAAGTTTAGCCCCAGAAAGGTTATGGTTGTTGTTGTTGTTGCTTGTTTGTTTTAATCCTTCTGGGTAATCTTGGTGCATTTGGTACTAGGGCTGTGGTTTGGGAATCACTGATTGCATTCAAGTGTTATATCTAGAAAGCATTAAATTTCCAGAAACTCAGCCCTATTCTTGACGGGGCACCCCAGACAGGCAGGAACTGGGGTCAAAATGGATGAGGAAAACAACCATAAGACAGAAGTAAATCGGCTTCTTGTGAGCAATTGCTTCAGAACACCTTCTCCTCTGCCCTGAGCACCCTCTTGTTAGGTGCAAAGCCTCGAGGAGTGTGTGAAGAGGAAACAGCCCCTGGCATGCTGTAGCCAGCTTCCGTCCAGCAAGCTGGGCGGTGCCCAGGACCACAGCACAGCACAGGAGGAAGAGTCCCAACCTAGGATACTCCAGGCAGCACAGCCAGCTCAAAAATCTCTGCCCCAGCCACCATCTCTAAAATTCAGCCATTGGAGAGTCATTGTTTTTGAGTTAACAAGTGTTCTCATTTACGATGCAAATGACTGTGGGAAGATTAGCACAGATATTGTACTCTGAACAATGTTTTTCATAAGGTCATGCAGGATTCTGGCAATCACAAATGCCCACAGAGGACAGGCCAGTTAAGTAACTGCGCAAATCTGGCCACATTAAAGATTATAGAGTCAGCAGGGGCAGGAGAACTATGAGCAAATGCCCTGCTTAAAGGCCTTCAAGTTAATAACAATGATACTAATAATGCCCAGTGCTTAACAACGGCAAAACAGACGCAGCTGCTGGCCTGTTTTATATCCCCCCGAATACAAAGAGGTCTAGGTTTATGCTTCTGGTGAGAAGGTCAAGAAACCCTTCTGCACCTCAGTTTCCCCCTCTGAACACAGGGGCAAAACAATCCTGGAATACAACTGTTAACTTAAAAATCACACAATTTATACATTTGGAAAGGAAATCATACTTCTTATAAAGGGTTCTGAGTATAGCCAGAAGGTAATCATCCTGCAGACTGGGAAACACAGCCTCTGGCCAAGACCAAAGTCAAGCACTTTGAAGAAAAATAGGTGGGGGGAGGAGCTTTGTGCCAAATGAGTTGGTTAAACATACATATTCAACAGGTTACAGAAGGAATATTCATAACGAGGGTCCTGATGCACACATATAGAACAAACATGTATGTCACATACGACCCATGTTCGCCTTGGGGTGGAGACTTAACATTTAAATGCATGACTGTTAGGACCCATATGTCAAAAGGTCTTTTCAGGACACAAAGGCGCTCAAATGTGAACCTCTGTAAACCATCCAGAACCAGTCCACGGTCAGTGGTCTCTTCTCTGAAGAAAGTTATCGAAATCAGCCTGCTGTTCAATCAAAGCTGTAGTTACAGTTTGTGAAATTTAGGGTCAATGTCCAGTGGAGCTGCAATTGCTTCAGCATTGTTTACCTCAAAGCCAGTGCTTGTTCAGCTACTGAAGAAAAAGAAAACCCTCACGACAGTTAGAACATGGTTTATTCTTACAGTGTAGGGATGAGTGACTTAACCCTTGACTCTCACGGCCTTAGGCCCTGATTATACTTCAGCAATTTATTGCCACACAGAGTCTGTCCCATCAGTCTTATGATCTCTATTTCAGCATTCGCGCTGGTCAGTTGTGTCTAAACCACAAGAGGGAGGGGAGAAACTAAGCGTGTCTGACCTCCTGCCCCGTCATGGCTGGGAACTCGGTTTTTATGTTTTTTTCTGGGGTCCTTTGGCCGAGAGGAGGTCTGTTCAGTTGGTGAGAAGTCTAGGACTTTATTTTTAGTTTACACAACAAAGGGTGATTGGAGACCCAAGTGAGACCGTGTTTGGGAAACTACGACATGCCGCACAGGAGTAAGAGAGAATGCTTTTCTCATTTCTGCCTTAATTCAGTTTTGTCTTCTTAAATATCTAAATTCTAGTATCATCTTGAATGTTAATCATCCCAACTCCTTTAAAAAGTGCATCTCAACTTGTGCTTTCCTGTCCAGCAGGTAAGGAGTTTGCAAGTCATTCCTTCATCCTAGAAACAACCAAAAAAGAGCTGAACAAACCAAAAAATCAACAGTTCTTTTTAGATTCATCAGAGAATCGAGGTCACAGTGAAACAGGAAAGAGTCCCTTGTCCCCCTCACAGGGCATGCGACGGGGAAGTGGCTCGCTTCTTCAGTGTCCCTCTGCTCAAACCTCTAGGGGAGCACACAGATGGGCCGGCAGTGAGGCTCCGACTCCACGGCAGTGTCTCAGGGTGGTTGTTTACAGCTCCTGAAGCCCCAGCGGGTGTGTGTTACAGAGTGTTCTTCTAGTTCGCGGTCTATAGGTGGCTTGCGTTAACCAGCTCAGTTAGACCTGCTTCCATATTACAAGGACAGAGGGATTTCTGTGTTCCAGGTTCTTGCCCTGGCGTACCAGAAGAATCAGATCACACATGGGCTTGGAAAATGAGTGCAAAGTTTTACTGAGTGGAAAGTAGCTCTCGGCAGATGGGGGAGCCACAAGGGAGACAGCTTTCCCCTGGAGTTGGGCTGCTCAGTGACCCAGGTTCGCTTTCAACTGCCCCCAGCCAAACTCCACCTCATCCCACAGTCGAGATATGGCAGAGATGTTAGAGTTACCAGACGATGAATTAGAACAACAAGGATTAATATACGAAGGGCTGTAATGGACAAAGCAGACATCATGTACTAACAGACGTGCAGTGTAAGCAGAGAGATGGGAATTCTAAGAAACAACTCCCAAAAAAGTTGCAGATCAAAAACACTGCCACTGAAGTAAAGAGTGTGTTTTATGGGCTTATTAGGAGACTGGACATAGCTGAGGAAAGAATCTCTGAGCTTGAGGATATCTCAACAGAAACTTCTAAAACTAAAACACAAACATAAAGACTGAAAAAAAGACCTGTGGGACAATTAGAAACAACACAATATACATGCGATGAGAATAGTAGAAGGAGAAGAAAGAAAAGAAAAGAAATAAATATTTAAAACAATAATGCCTAAGAATTTCCCTAAATGATTGTCAGACACAAAACCATAGATTCAGGAAGCTCAGAGAATATACCAAGCAGGATAAATCCCCCCAAAAAGGCCGGGCGCGGTGGCTCAACCCTGTAATCCCAGCACTTTGGGAGGCCAAGACGGGCGGATCACAAGGTCAGAAGATCGAGACCATCCTGGCGAACACGGTGAAACCCCGTCTCTACTAAAAAATACAAAAACCTATCCGGGCGAGGTGGCGGGCATCTGTAGTCCCAGCTACTTGGGAGGCTGAGGCAGGAGGATGGCGTAAACCCGGGAGACGGAGCTTGCGGTGAGCTGAGATCCGGCCACTGCACTCCAGCCCGGGCAACAGAGTGAGACTCCGTCTCAAAAAAAAAAAAAAAAAATCCCCCCAAAAAGCTACACCTAGGCATAACACATTCAAATGAGGAAAATGAAAGATAAAGAAACCATAATTAAAGAAGCCAGAGGAAAAAGAATCTTAGCTATAGAGAAATAAAAATAAGAATTACATCCACCTCATCCTCAAACACCATGCAAACAAGAAGAGAATGAAGCGAAGTATTTAAAGTGTTGGGGGGGGAACAAATAACGAAAAATCAGCAATAACCAACAATTCTGTACCCTAAGAAATTATTCTTCAGGAATGAAGGAGAAACAGTCTTTATCAGAAAAACAAAAATTGAGGAAATTCGTTGCCAGTAAGCCTGCCTTGCAAAAAATTATTAAAAGAAGTTCTTCAGAGAAAAGGAAAAGGATACAACCTAGAAACTCAGATTTACATAAAGGAAGAGCATTGGAGAAGGAATAAGCAAAGATAAAAACTTTCCGTTCTTACTCTCAATTGATCTAACAGATAACACTTTGTTCAAAATAATAACAATATATTCGGGTATGTATGTTTACATATGTATATGTATTATATATTATAACTGTGCTTATGTATAAGTGAAATGAATGATGACAATGACACAAAGGACAAGGAGGGGAATTAGGATTATTTTGCTATTATACAGTACTTGCACTACCTGTGAAATGGTATAGTGTTATTTGAAAGTGGACCTGGACTATATTGCAAACTCTAGGGCGATCACTATAAAACAGTTTTAAAAATTATAACTGGCAGGATGCGGTGGCTCAAACCTGTAATCCCAACATTTTGGGAGGCCAAGACAGGCAGATCACAAGGTCAGGAGTTTGAGACCAGCCTGACCAACATGGTGAAACCTGTCTCTACTAAAAATACAAAAAACTAGCCAGGCCTGGTGGCGGGCACCTGTAGTCTCAGCTACTCAGGAGGCTGAAGCAGGAGAATAGCTTAAACCCAGGAGGCAGAGGTTGCAGTGAGTCAAGATCACACCACTGCACTCCAGCCTGGGTGTCAGAGCAAGACTCCATCTCAAAAAAATAATAATAATAACTGATATGACAAAAAGAAGAGTAAATAAAATTATATGAAATACCCAAATGAAACAACAAAAGGCAGAACGATAACACAAAAATAGGAATAAATAACAAGGGCAATGAATAGTAAACAAGTAACAAGCATGCTAGATATTATTCCAACTATGTGAATAACTACTTTAAATGTTAGTAGTCCACCTACACCAATTAAAAGATGAAGAGTGTCAGAGTGGATCAAAAAACAACACCCAAATACATATTCTCTAAAAGAAACTCATTTGGATAAAAAGATACATATAGGTTAAAGGTAAATCGGCAGAGAAAGATATACCATGCTAACACTAATAAAAAGAAAGTTGGAATAGCTATATTAATTTTAGACAGAGCAGACTTTAGAGCAAAGAAAGTTATTAGGAATACAAAAGTGCATTATATAATAATAAAGGAGTCAATTCTTCTAGAAGACAATATAATCTTTAATGTGTATGTCCCTAATGACAGAGCATCAACATACATGGGGCAAAAACTGACAGAAATGCAAGGAGAAATAGAAGAACTCACTCTTATAGTTGGATACATCAACACCCCTCTATCAGCAATGGACAGATACAGCAGGCAGAAAATTAGTAAGGAAATAATTGAACTAAACAGCACCATCAATCAACTGGATATAATTGACATCAATCTATTTCATTCAACGACAACAGAATACACCACCTTCTCAAGCTCACATGGAACATTAACCAAAAGAGACCATATTCTGGGCCATAAGACACATATTAACAAACTTACAACAGAACTCACACAACGCCTTTTCTCAGAACACAATGGAATTAAAATTAGAAATCGATAACAGAAAGGGAGCTATAAAATCCCCAAACAATTAGATATTAAACAACACATTTCTAAATAGCACATGAATCAAAGAGCAAATCTTAAGAGATCTTTAAAAATATTTTGAAAATGAAAATACAACTGATCAAATTTTGTGGGATGCAGTGAAAGCAATGCATAGAGAGAAATTTATAGTGTTGAATGCACATATTAGAAAAGAAGAAAGGTCTAAAATCAATAACCTAAGCTTCCACCTTAGGAAACTAAAATAAGAAGAGCAAATTAAATTCAAATTAAACAGAAAAAAATAAATAATACAAATTAGAGTAGAAATCAATGAAATTAAAGAATCAATACAGAAAATCAACAAAATAAAAATTTGGTTTTTTGAAAAGATCAATAAAACTGATAAGCCTCTAGCCAGGATTAACTAAAGAACAAAAGAGGACACAAATTTCTAACATCAGAAACGAAAGACTACATTACAGATCCCATAGACATTAAAAGGGATAATAAAGAACTATTAGGAAAAGCTCTAGTCATCAAACTTAATAATGTGGATGAAATAGAACAATTCCTGCAAGGAAACAATCTGTTGAAACTTATGTGAGGGAAAATAGAGAATTTGAATGGAGCTATATCTATTAAAGAAACTGAATCAATAACGAACAACCTTGCAAAACCAAAAACAACAGATCCAGGTACATTATACCAAGCATTTAAGGAAGAAATTGTACCATCTCTTTTAGAACATAGAAGTAGAGGGAACACTTTCTAATTCATCCTATGAAGTCAGCATTACCTTAATACCAGAACTGCACAAATAATTCACAAGAAAAACACACAGACCAACATCTCTCATGAATATAGAAGCAAAAATGCCAAAAAAAAAAAAAAAAGCAAATCCAATCCAATAATATATGAAAAGAACTCTATACTATGACCAATAGGATTTATTCCAGGTATGCAAAGCTGATTCAATACTGAAACATCAATTAAAGTAATTCTAATTCATCATATCAACAGGCTAAAGAAGAAAAAAAATCCCATTATTATATCAACAGATGCAGAAAAGCATTTTACAAAAATTCCAACACCTATTCATAATAAAAAGTCTCAGAAAACTTGTAATATGGTGAACTTCGTGAACTGGATAAAGAACATCTACAAAAATCCTACAGCTAACATAATATCTAATGGTGAAGAACTCAAAAGTTTTCCTCTAACATCAGGAACAAGGCAAGATGTCCCCTCTCACCACTGTTTTCAGCATTGGACTAGAAGTCCTAGCTAATACAGGAAGACAAGAAAAGAAGTAGCCAGGCCTGGTGGTATATGCCTGTAGTCCTAGCTACTCAATAGGCTGAGGCAGGACGATCCCTTGAGCCCAGGAGTTTGAGGCTGCAGTGAGCTGTGCCTGCACCACTGCACTCCAGCCTGGGTGACACAGCAAGACCCTGTCTAAAAATAAAAAGGAAATAAAAGATACAAAGATTAAGAAGAAAAGATAAAACTGTCTTTGTTTGCAAATGACAAAATTATTTTTTAGAAAATCTAAAATAACTGACCCAAAAAACCTCCTGGAACTAATAAGCGATGATAGCAAGGTTGCAAGATATAAGGTTAATATACAGAAGTCAATCACTTTCCTATATGCCAGCAATGAACAAGTGGAATTTAAATTAAAAACATAATAGCACTTACATTAGCACCAAACGAAATAAAATACTTAGATACAAATCCAATAACATATATACATGATCTGTAAGAGGAAAACTATAAAATTCTGATGAAAGAAATCAAATGTACCACTCTAGTGTGGGATGCTGATAGTAGGGCAGGTTGGGGGAGCACAGGTTATATGGGAAATTTCTATACTGTCTGATGACTGACTTTTTCTGTGATCCTGAAACTACTGTAAAAAATCAAACCTATTTTTTAAACCAAATCTTTAAAAAATGCATCTCTGGACTGACTCAGCATGAGACATCTGCTTGTATTTCAGGATCACATGGTGCCCAGCAAACCTGCTCAGTTATTTCCACCAAGATCAACACAGAAGGGTGGGTGGTGTGTAGGTGTCTGCACTGATATTCGGTCCTGCCGGGAGCTCTCTGTGCACTCCAGCCCTGTTAGGACAGGTATGGGTAAGTCAGATAAGACTGTGAGCTGCCCAAGGCACTAAACTGGAGGCCAGTGAGGCCCAGGCCAGCCCTGACAACCGTTTCTCACTTTGCATCCCACAGTCACAACAGTGGCACCTTGACCCCTCTTTGTGAAGAGCCTCTTGGCTTCCTCTGTGAATCTTTACTTAAATCCCCCTTGCCTCGACTGTCAGCTGCAGGAAGGCGGGGGCAGCCTGTCTGGTTTAGCTGCTTCTACAGTGCCTAGCACAGCAGAGACTCAACAGGCTTGTTGCCAGCCCAGGTGCTGCCTCTGACAGAGCTTATGAGGATGCCTCATTGGAGGGAGGCAGAAGCCTGCGTCAGGGCTTCTGCCCTGTGCGTGGACCTCCAGAGGAGCATCCAAGTCTCAGGAAAAGGCTCCACCAGCCTGTGCGCTCACACACACATGCTCTCATACAAAATTAGCCTTTCCTCCTGGATGCCTACATCAAGCGTGACATCTGCCAGCACCCTAGTGAAGCAGCTCTGAAGGTATGTTCTGAAGAGGCCTATGCCTGGTATTCAGCAAGAGTGCAATATAAGCATGCTAAGTTTAGTGGGGAAGTGGTCTTCTCAGTATCTCTTGGACTGCAGAAAAACTGAACATTCTTCTTCTATGTGTGTGTGTGTGTGTGTGTGTGTGTGTATGTGTATGTACATTCATATTTACTATAACAACCAAAATGTGTTTGTACTATACTTACTGTAAATGCGAGACTGAAATAAATGTAGATTGGCATGAGAAGTATTTGCATAATATGTGTGTATAAGTAGATAGATATAGATAC
The DNA here is from genome assembly GCF_000951035.1 of Colobus angolensis palliatus. Lineage (NCBI taxonomy): Eukaryota > Metazoa > Chordata > Mammalia > Primates > Cercopithecidae > Colobus > Colobus angolensis. Next base: position 1,043,880 of record NW_012116666.1, on the reverse strand, counting down.
AGATAGAATAAAAACTTAGTTATTGTAAGAAACAAAGAGAGATGGGAAGAGGTATGCTGACTGCAGACCCCATGCTCAACAAAACGGTGACACACACATAGTTCCAGGTCTACTTTCAAGGATGGGCAACCCTGCTGTGTATTTCCAGGAAGGCCCAACTTACATCTTCACTCACAGTAAGATGCTGCTCTCCATGGGAACTCAGGTCTCCCCTGTTCCTCCATTGTCCGCTGACTGCCTGAGCCCCATGAAGCTCCTTCCCTTGTGCCCTCCCCTGCTGTGTATACATGTGGGAGGGTCCCCCTGCCTTGCCAACTGGCCCACTCACCAGGACCTCTCCAGACCTCCAATGGCCATCTCTGCATGGCCCTGCCTAGGGGAAGCCTCTATGCAGAAGATACCTGATGCTCCAAGGGGTCACGAGGGTGGCTGGCAGGTGCTCACTGCCTTGAAAAGTTAGTAAGTCTCCCATCTGGAAGACAGCGAATCCCATGTTCTGCCCCAAGGCCTTTCCAGAAAACAAGGAAAGCAGCTTCTGAGCCACAGGAGAAAACATGGAACTCCTTGATCACCACTGCCCTTGCCCATCCTCGCCCAAGCAGCCCTGACCTTGGTGCCAAATATCCTGGGATTGTCCCCTCAAACCCACTCTACATGTAGGTGAGACAGCCAGCTCTCTCAGTGCAGTCCCCAGAGGCAAACCCTGGGCATGGATTCCAGGCAAGAGGCTGAGCTGGGAGAAGGGGTGCACAACCTGGCAGAGGAGGGGAAGGTGGGCCGGGGAAGGGACAGGGAATGAGGACTGACCCCACACGGAGCTTTGGGTGCTGGCAGCCCCACCTGGACTTTCCCCCAGCTAGGGAAGCTGGGTCCCTTGGGCAGCCCCCCAGCCCTGGTTGAGGGCTGTTCCCTCTGGGTGGCCAGGGGGGATCCAGCCCACCCAGCCCTGCCTGCCTCCAGCCAGGAAAAGCCTTGGTAGAGTCTCAGGCCCTTGGCAGCTGGAACTCAGACAATAGTTACATGTGGCTGGCTCTGAAGGCAGCATCTACAGCAGAGCTTGGGGACATTTAAGTGACAGCAGATCTCTAGGGTTCCCTTGACCCATGGGGGAACCTAAGTCTGCCAGCCTCGGACTCAGACCTGAGCATGCCCCAGCGGCTTCTTGGTTCAAGTGTCAGCACTGCACACACAGCAAAAGCAACACTAAGAGAAAGACTCGCGAACCACCCCAAGAACACCGCTCCCTTCAACTGCGAGGCTCCCACTCCTCCACGCTGCTGCTGGTTGGAGAAGGCACTGGGAGTGGGAAGGCCTCCGAGATGTGGGGCTCCAACAGCAGCAGCTTTCTCCCAGCATTCAGAGCAAAAGTCACAGCCTGCTGAAAACCGTGGTTGGCAGGAGGGGCCTCCGGTGCACCTCCCGCACCTGGGGTGCTGGCGGTCAGGGAGCAAGTACAGCAGTCAAGAACATCAAACCAAAATAATTTTTCTTTGAAAAGAAAACCTCAGGCATCAAACGTCTAGCCAGGTCTTGCTGGTTCAAACGACGGAGTGAAGGAAACGCCCAAGGCGTGCACTGCTTCCCTGTTGCCCTTACTGACCACGGGAATGGGAAGCTGCCCAGCACACGCTCGCGGTGGGATTGGAGAAGCCCTCACAGGGTTGACGGTAAAATAGGTACTTGCCCAGGTGACCGTCCCTGCAGAATTCACCCCCGAGGCTCCTTGATTAACTTCCAGATGACCCTGAGTTGGAGGCTGCCTTCCCATTTTATAGAGAAACTGGAGACTCACCCAGGGCAGGCTGGGAGGGTGGGCCCAGGGCACACCACAGACACAGCTGGCACCCAAGACTTTGCTTAGGAAGGATGACTTGGGGACCAAAGTCAGGAGCGGGGTGGAGGACAGCAGCACCAGGCCATGGCAGCTGAGCAGCGGGATCTGCCCTGGCCTCCAAGGAGGCTTCCTCATTTGGTGGCTGCAGAGAAGACAGCCCGGGCTTCCCGGCACATACCTGAAATGGACGCGGCTAGATCCCCAAGCCGCACTCCTTCCCTTGCCTGTTTGACACCAACCTGGAGCGAGCAGCTTCAACCACCGCACATGCGCTCATATCGCAATGGTGTGGTCGGCAGTCGCTCACTGGGCAGCTCCAGCCTGTGGGCTTGGGGGCCAGGTGGGCTGGGGACTGGCTTGTCTCTGCTCTGCAGAGCATGTCATCCCCCAGCAGCCCCGCCAGACTTGCCATCAAGGCAGCGGGACTCTAGAGTGAGCAGAAGGACACTCCTGTTTGTCTGAAAGCCGCAAGAGTTTTTTCTTGGTGGGCAGCGACCCGGCCTCCAGACCTCCCTGTGATGCTCTGGCCTTTCTGCCAGGACTCTCATCCCCTCCTCGCTACATCCACCTCGTTCAACTTTCTGCTCCCAGGAGCACTGCCCAGGGCAGCAGCCTCTTGTCCCCTTCATTAGCCACAGTGCCCATCACCCGCTCAGAGCCCTGGACTCTGCTGATGACAAAGGACATAAATGGTGACAGGTACCATGTCCCTTCCCCATCACTTGCTTTAGATATGGTTTTAATGCTGAGTGCTACTTACACGGGAGACTCACAGCTCCCTCAGGCTTCTCTGAAACAATGCCGCAATCACTGGCTGAGCACCACGAACTCAGCATGTGACCTGCTGAAATTCTGGGCCAGGGGAGACAGCTGTGTGTCATCTCATCTCCAGGGTGGCCAAACTCTGGGAGAGAAAGGATGTGATTCCAGAACAAGGCTCCTGACACCAATGAGCCTCATGACGCCGAAGGGCATCAGCAGTCGGGGTTGTGTGTCCGCAGGCTGCCACCCCTCCTGCCCAGGCCAGTCCTGCCTCCTCTCCACAGACCTTGTCATATCACCTGGAAGGAGGAATGAGGAGGAAAAGGCTAATGTTAAATTTTAACACAGACACAGGAGAACACACATACACATGCACACACACGCACACAAGCCCATTGTTCAAATCTCAGTTGCCCCAACCTACTCTTCATTTGGAAAAATCACATCCATTCTTCTCTTGTGGGATGTCTTCTGGCTTTGGTCATATTATTTGTGTGTTACAAGTTCTTCTTGGAGGATTAGGAAGAAACCCTGTGTGAAAATAACTGCACCCAGTCAGCTGCCCTGAGATGCCCTGAGGTTCTGTATCTGCTCCCAGGGCCTTCAGTCCATGATCCCTGCTGGGCCCCTCATGTACCTCCACGCATTCTGATTTTGCAGGTGTGGGGATCTGAGCCTGCCTAGCTCCCCTGGGACTCTGCATCTGAGTCCTAGAGCACCCTGGTGGGCTTGGCAGCAGCCCTGGCTTGCTGCTGGTTCTTTTCGTGTTTGAATCAGTCAACACCAGCTCAGGCTGGAAAGCTCTACATGAGAGGCCCAGCCAGTGCCACATCACCAGGAGTCACAGAGCACCAACTCTGCACAGGTGCTGGGCTGGGGCTGGGGGAGAGATCCAGGCCTCACCACCAGTAGGGTGTTTTCTGCAACCATCTGGTGTTTGGCTTCCAAACCCCAGACTCTGCTGACAAGCAAAGAAGTAGGGTTGTTGGAAGGGGCTCAGGAGGTTAGGACCAGGGACTGAGGGACTCGCGAGTCCAAGTCACTCTGAATGGCTCAGTGAGACCCCACTGCCTCCACTGCTGGCTGCCACTGCCATTAGTAAGCCCAGGTCTGCCAAGCTCTGCTAACAGGCTCACACCTGTGCCAGATGCTGGGTTGGGGAGATGGTATCCCTAGCCACTTTTGACCATTGTCAGGGTTCCCCAAAATAGAAAGGGGGCCTAGTATCAGAAAAGTGATACATGCCTCCCAAACACATCCTGGGGCTGGTCACCTAGTTTCCCTGGACCTCAGATCCCTTGCATCAAACAGAAGAGGTGAGGAATCAATAGTTGCAATGCACAGTCAGTAAAGTAAAGGCTGGTTTAAAGATACAAATAGGAATTGAGGAAAGATGCTTGAATATTCTTTTGTATGGCAACAAACACAGCACACAAAGCTTTTACCACCTCAGTGATTAGTTTAAGGACAGGCCCATGACCCAGCTGAAGTCACATGGGGACAGTGAGACTTGATTCTGGGGCTTGCTTTGAGATCTCAGGATCATACTCTCTCCTATGGATTGGAGGTGGCCACAAGGTGAGGCTAGAATTGTGGGAGACCTCCCTGTCAAGCTTAAGAATGAGCCAACAGGGTGGAAGATAGAAGTAAGTGATGGGGAAAAGCCAAGTCCAAGAAGATTAAGAGTTCCCTGCTTTTTTCCTCCTCCCTCCTTGTACAAAGTCTACAATCATAGGGTCACCTCACCGTCCAAAATGGCTGCTCCAGCTCCAGCCATCTCATCTGCTTCTAGCCAGCAGAAGAGAGGAACTGACAGAGGTTGAAAGGCAGCTGACTTCTAAGAAAGGCATCTGAAGCTGCCATATGAGACACTTTGACTTATGTCCCGTGGACTTGAATTTAGTTCTGTGACCACACCTGGTTATAAAGCAGTCTCAGAAGCATCATCTTTACACCTGGTGCCCTTCTCAAATCAGACTGCAATGTGGGCCCCCGATTGTGGAAGAATGCAGATGAGGAGCGACCTGCCTCTTGGCCCTGTCATTGAGCCGGCCAGGGGGCGCAGGAGGGGCCTCCTCTGGGCCTGAGGCCCACCAGATGTGCACTCGCCCTGGACTGGGAGACCCACCCCCGATAAGTGCTTTCAGACAACCTGTGTCTCATGCTTCCCCAGAGCTGAAATCAGTCTGCGACTTGTCTCCTTGGGATCCTGGAGATAAGACACTTACAGGTAGAGGGCTGCTTCCAGCCACTCGGGTTCATGCCTCAGTCTGCAAGGCTGACTGCTGGGCCAGTCACTGAAATTTATCCTTGGCCGCAGGCACCGTGACCCCCAGTCAGATAGACTGAATCCAAGTGCCTGCACCCGGGCTACAGAACCCCAAACCGCCCCTCGAGCCACCATCACTGGGAGAAGGTAGAACCCATAGTATTTGGCAGCACTAGCCAAAACAATGGCTCAGTTATCCAGATTCCAGAGGAAATTTTCATCTGGATTTTTGTCTTTTGGTATTGAGAGTAAGTAGCAAAGCCAGGTGGCAGGGTGCTCAGCAGGAGGGGTGTCTGGCCTCTCCTCTGTCCACAGCTGGCACAGCTTGATCCCATGCAGACTGAGTTCCTCTCGGTTCTGGAGCCCATCAGGAAGAATGGGATATAAGGGTTCTTGCCCAAAACGTAGCGAGCCGGGTCCCTGTCCAGGGAGTCACATGATGTAGGATAGAGTTTTCAATGTGGAGACTCCAGGAGTCCAGGCTCGGGGATGACAAATTCCCAGGGCAGGGGGGCCCTGGCCTCCCAGCCCCTGCTGCAGCCAAGCTCTGTGTGGACTGTGTCATCTGTGCATTCTGCCAGCTTTTATGGTGTCAAGGAGATGGCATCAGCTAGACCTGAGTCCAAACCGGATTCTTTTGCTCGTCTGCCAAGGGCCCCTGCACAAGTCCTTCTCCCCCTGAACCCCAGGGCTGGTGTAAGGGTCACACACAGGCAGGGATGCATCAGTGGTAGCAAAGTCACAGGCCATGTCCTTGTGGCTCTGACAACTGGCTTTGGTGTCATTGCCAGTGCTGGCGCCTCTCAGTGCCTGCCTCCCTGTGACCTACACCCCCAACTGCCATGGTTCCTGATGACCTCCCAGGAGAGAAGATGAGTAAGTGGGTGCCCTGGGCCTGGTGGTGGCCATCCCTAGTGTTCCCTGATGGCCTGAAGTCTTGGTGGTCTCCAGCCCCAGGAACACCCATTTTCATTCAAGGTTTACCTCCTGTGGGGAGACCTCCTGCCCCTTTGTGCAGACCCCCCAGAACAGTCACTCTGAGAGATCCCCCTCACCCCACCTGGACTCTCCTCCATCAGACCAGCCTACCTGACCCTGGTGCTGGAGGCGGCTCCCATGCTGCCAAGTAGCCCCATCCAGAGAAGTGGAAGCCCCGAGGAGCAGAGAATCACAGGGACCACCCTGAAAGCCACAGATGGTAGGTGGCAGGAGCCCCGCACCAGCAGGCACAAGCTTCCCCCTTCTTGCTCAACAATGTGTGTCAGCATGAATAGCTCCCAGCAAGATTCGAGGAAGCCTGCATTTGCACTGTACTTCTTGTTAAACCTGCGAGAGAGGCCCCTTATCTCCAAGTCAGTCGCTCAACCTCTGAGTAATGACTCCAGGCTGGATCCAGTGCCGCAGAGAGAACGGAACCAAGCCAGGAGTGCAATAGCAATCAGCAAACAGCAGGCAGTCCCATTTCCTATCTGCCTCCACCTTCCCTTCTTTCTCTCTTCCCAAAAGCAAAAATATTTCCCAAGTCCCTCCTCGGAGAACTTCTTAACATAAAATTAGCAAAGTCGTAAGGGGTTGTTTATGGAATTTTTGTTTGGAGACCTAATGTTTCCACCTAAGTCACTGCATTTCCCACAGATGGGAAATTCAAATCAATTACCTTGAATAGAAATTCTAATTACCAGGACTATATGCACTTAGAAGAAGACGAATGTGCATCTTTCAGGATGCACTTACTCCACCCAGGAACCGCAGGCTGCACGGCTGGCTGTTCTGTGTAATACATGGCATGTCCACTGTGGCTCCTCTGCTTTCCTCTCCAATTATGTACCCCCTCTTCCCTCTCCCAGCATCTGGTGCATGTGAGGGAGAATGGCATTAGACATCCCTGTTAATTTCATCTGGGAGGTCAGACAAGCAATCCCACCACCCAGAGCACAGCAGAATGTAAGGATGTCTTTCTTCCTGGCACCCAGTGAAATGGCAGAGTTGTCAGTGTAGAAGCCAGAACTCGGAAACAGTGGAAAATGCAGGCCAGTCTCATGAGCTGGGTCCAGCAACGCATAAGGAATACCAGGCCTCTCCACCAGCACCTGCCCTGACAGAAACTCCCCGCACCACCAAACTGGCCACATGTGGGAAGTGACATGGTGTGGCATCTGGAGCTGTTTTGGAGCTGCAGTTTCTTGGTGACAATAGGGGGTCCCCTCTTGCCTCTGGGACCCAGGACACTCAATCCTCTGATTAAGTCCAGCCTTCTGTGAGCTCAAGCTGAGAGCCCCATCTCCGCCACAGGCTTCCCTCTCACTGTTGGGTTCAGCTTCGCAACCACATCCAGGGGGCTACAGATTCTCTGCTGCACTGAAGAAGTAACTAAAGCCCAGAGAGGTTCTGTGCCAGGGCCCCTGTCATGAGCACTGCAGGGCCGATCTGCAATGCCTGCCTCCCCTACACAGCTACTGCCAGACTCCAGGTGGCGACTCCATGCTGAAGCTCTCTGGCAGCAAGGAGCCAGTGGTCCTAACCAGAATGTTCCAGAATGGGCACTATCAAAGCCTCAGACTTCTGTGGTTGTGAGGACAGAGGTTCAAGATGAGGCTCCTTAGGTGAGGGCAGAGAAGCACCCGAGCCCCTCCCCAAATTTCCTCTTCCTTCAGGGGTTTTGCTCCACTTTCCACTGCTGCCGCTGGACCTGCCTCCAGGGGAGCAAGTTGGCAAAGAACCTGACAGGCAGGCCCCACGGCCTCCACTGGCCAGAACCCCGGCATCAGGCAACATGGTCAGGCCCCACTACTGGCTGGGTGGCCACCCCCACCCCAGCATGGTAGAGCTCAGTCCCCTTGAGCAGGGACTGAGGGTGGTCACTTTGGGCCATGGCTGGGGCTTTGGTCAGCACGTGCTGGGGACTGGGGTGCCAGTACCAGTGGGAAATAAGGGAAACCTCTGCTGGGAGGCCCTGACTGAGAAGGCAACAGGGAGCCATGGAGGGCTCCTGAGCAGAGTGGCTCCATGCCCCACGCAGAGTTTGGCCAAGACAGATCTGCTGGCAGTGCACGGGGATGTCAGAGGAGAGAGATGGGGCTGGGAAACCTGTTGGAAGGCCACGATCCTAGCACGGGCCAGAGACCAGCAGGACGACGAGTAGGGTGTGGTGCCGAGTAGCTAGGGAAGTGCAAGCTGAGGTGCTGTGAGGGGCAGTTGGTGGCCTGTGGGCTACTGGAGGCAGACTGAGAGTTGGTCCCCAGCCCTACATTGCTCAGACCGGGAAGCAGGAGGGAGAATGTGACCCTTTTCCCAGGTACAGATAGGGAAGCTGGGCAAATCCCCCTCATTGTAGGAATGGTGAGTTTAAGGCAGACGCTGAGCCTTCCTAGTGGACACTTTTGAGCAGCAGGTGGAGATGTGGAGTCGGGTGGCTTCGTTCGGTCAGCTTCCTTCAGGGCCTCCTCAGCCGAGTCACATTTTTATTCTGCACCCTTCACTTCTATTGAGGGTTTAAGCAACAAAATGCCATGGGACTTTCTTTGTGCCTCAGCAGCAAGCCCTCCGGGGCAGCTAAGTCAGCGAGGCTGTCCGCATCCCCGGCACAGGCCCTTGGGTGAATCCCGCAGCACTTCCCCTCCCTCAAGGGCCACGCTATGGGCACCCTCCGGGAGGATGCATGTGGGGAGACGTGCTGGGATTGGGGCATTGCCCTCACACTAGGATGCCCATGGGAGGAATCAACATCTCCCACCGTGACCACCCAGAGCCCGGCCTTGGTGGGAATTCCTTCCCCTTCCTTCTCCATGGTAGACAAGGGGCTTCCATGTCCACACGGATGGTGCAATTGTGTCTCAGGTCTTGTGGAAGCGGGCTGAGCATCCATGGCAGATTCTTTGGTTCCTTGTTTCTTGAGTGAGGAGGCTGCAATCCCAGCCCAGCGGGGCCCTGGCTGTGCTGCTCAACTTCGTACCCACTGACTCTGGGAAACGTGACCATGGTGAAGGGCGGGGCATCAGGGAACCCCGATTTAGGAAAGTGCATTTACAAAACAGGTTGTCTCTTGGAAGAACACATATTCTTTTTAGAAATTTTCTGAAGTGTCCTTTCGTGTTTAATGTTGGTGTATTCCAGTGCTGTGGAGGATAAGGGTAATTCATATCTGTGGGGTACTTGACAGCTTCCCAAGCAGGTTTCCTTCTCAGTTGACCACCTCGACATCTCTCTGAGGCAGCCTCTGCGGGGGTCATTTCCCCATTTTATAGGCATGGAGGAGTAAAGTGGCCTAGCTGCAGTCATGGGTAAAAGGCAACCGACCTCGACCCTAAATCTCTAAGCAGCTGCACTGCCTCTCCGACTCCCTGTGGCTTCATATGCTTTGTTTCCACAATTTTGGAAGTGTTAGCAAAGGGGTGAAGAAAACAGGATTTGGGGCAGAGGAACCTCTTTCATGTCTCAGTTCTGCAGTGGATGATGTGTGTGACCATGAGCAAGCTAATTAACCTCTCCGAGCCTGGGTGTACTAATCAGTAAAACAGAAATGAAGGTGTTCCCTGGGATGATAATGCTGGGGCAGTGCCCATGCCTTCACATAGGAAATGATGGCTTCCTGCAAGGAGAAGGGAGAACGGCCCTGGCAGGGTGAGCAGGAGCAACTCCTCCAGATCTGCAGGTCTCGGCACTTGCACACCCAGGCTGCTCCAAGCCCAGGAGCAGAGGGGACACTCAGGGCTATAGTGAGGCAAGTCCTGTCCCCAGGATTGTAAGGATGTGGTTTTCAGTCTGTCTTGCATTCGCTTTCACCAAGTAAGATGCTGAGAGCCAGGAGGAGGCTGCCAGAGGTGCAGGAAGGAAAAGCAGAGTCGGCAGGAAGGAGCCCTGGCTGGCCAGGATGGAGCTGGAAGCTGGAGGCGGCAGCAGCCCTACCTAGGCACTCAAAAGCTGGCCCTGCTCCTAGGACCAGACAGTGCCCCTCAGGGCAGGGGAAGGGCTAGGTGAAGCAAGGAGGGGATGGGATTTTGCTTGAAATGTTTCAAAATTTCTATGTAGGACCTAGATTACTGTCTCCAGGTCTGATGTGTGTGTGCATATGTGTGTGTGTGTGTATGTGTCTGTTGGTGTCTCTGTGTTTGTGTGTTTCTCTGTGCCTGTGTGTGTCTCTGTGTGTGTCCATGTGTACCTGTGTGTGTTCACAGTAACACACCTTGACCTCATTAGCTCTCCTTGAAGGTCCACATCTGTGTCTTTATCTATTTCTCCATCTACATATCTGATCCAACTACACCACACACTTATAATGCAGAATGGATCTAAAGTGTGCTGCAATTCTTCAAGGCAAAGAAAAGCAACCTTTGGATGGCCTTCCAAGAGAAGGAGCCTGAAAGCATCTGATGTGAAATGTTCAGGCCAGGCACGTGTTCCAGCCGGGAAGCGCTCTCTGCCACCACACCTCGCCCGACCCCCAGCCACTCCTCCTTCATCCCACAAAGACATTATAATAGTAATAATAACAATAATAATAGCAGCAGACACTGATGCGGTGCTTGCTGTGAGCCTGGCACTGTTGGAAGCACTTAGTGCACACTAGAAAGTACACAATGCAACCAAATAGGTGTGTACCCTGCTGAGGGCTCACAGACGTGTGGGCAGGATGGCACTGACCTTCAGCAGCAGGTCAGTGATGTCGTCATCCCTGATGACAGATGAGGAGGGCCAAGGACACAGACAACCAGAGGACATGCCGTGTTGAGAGAAGAAAGGGCAGGTGCCAAGGCCCTGAGGCGGGAGCCAGGTGGCTGTTCAAAAACGCGAAGATGCTCTGTGGCTGGGGGCCTGGGGGGAAGACATGCACTCCTAATTCATCAAGAAAAGGCTCATTTCGGCTTTTTTCTCAAAGTGGTTTTGAGTGATTTCTAAAGATAGAAAAGAGAAATGCCTCCTATATGTCCCCAGAAATGCAAGGAATTGGAATGCACAGTGTCCATGATGTGCCAGAGAGAGCCCAGTACTTTTCCTGTAATAACTCACTAAATTTATGCTTCAGTTCTTTGAGGAACCGTTATCCTAATTTCACACAAGAGGCAATAGGGCTGGAGCCAGGTGCTTCAGCAAGTTCACAAAGCCAGGGGAGGACCCCAAGGATCTGCACTGTGCTGTGCTGCTGAGTGAGTGGATGACTGTGCAGATTGGGAGGACCCCAAGGATCCGCACTGTGCTGTGCTGCTGAGTGAGTGGGTGACTGTGCAACACCCAGGTTGCTTTTTCTGTGAAATTGCTTGGACAGGCTTTCTCTAACGACTTGGAAAAGTTTCAGGACTCTTATCCAGGAAAATCCCAATCAGGTTCTCTCCAAGGCAATCCCCCAAACACAGACGTTGTGTTGCTTGGAGGAAAGTTGTTTCCACCCCTTCCAGGAGCATATTCTAACCCTGGTGCAGTTAAGAGGCCTGACCTGTGGCTCAGTTGGGACCACTAGCCCAATTCCAGCAATCGCCACAGAAACCATTCTCCAGGTGACCCTGGAGGGGTAGCCCTGGTGGTTCTGGGCTAAATTCTTGTTCAGAACCAAAAGTAGAAATAACTTCATAACGCGTGCAAAATGCCACAGTCCAGCTTTGAGCACCTCCTTGAATATGAGCTTGTGTTTTCCATCCAGATGTAAGAAAGATGGGGAAAGGCTCACAGATTTGTAATTCTCTTCAACCCCACCAGCTTAGAGTATGAAAACGCTTTTTAAAAACTGAGTCACAAGTATCTGCTGGTGAAACATGACTCACCTCTTCAAAAGAGAGAACAAACCTTGAATCAGCTTTTTAAGGGGCTTTCAGACACCACATCCCCCTTGGATGGCTAGACCACAACCTGTCTCAGGCAAATGCCTAGAAACAGATGGGTTACATTGTGCTGAAATGCAGACACTCAGCATCCCCTGGTCTCACACTGGGGCCGAGTCTGACATGACACCATGATGTTCATTATAAACCTGTGCTGACCAGCTTGAGGGGTCAGTAGCAGACAGGGGTCACCTTGTTACCTGTCAAGAACCTGCAGATTCATCTTGGGAAGCATTGAAGTCCCAAACCCTGCATAGTGTTGGTGACCAGTAGCTCTGGCCAGGGTCCCAGATTGAGCCAGAGTCACTGGAAATGTTCACCGATCTTCAGCATCTCCAGTCTCATGATGATCATATTTGCAGCTTCCTCCAGCAGGCTGCTTCTCGGTCCACTCCTAGCTCCAATTGTCTCCCTGGAAGCATCAATTGGGAAATAACAGCATCATTCTCTCTTGCAATCATTAAGGAGAGAAACATCAAGAAGCTGCATTCATTGTTTAACAAAGATGAAAAACTTTGGAGAATGTAAAGAAGATGAGGCCATTGAAGTCAATATTTCACCGAAAGGGAGCTGCACAGTTGGGCAGGGAGGTGAATGGCATTTCTGAAGCACCATGGTATGAATAAAGGTCATGAGTTTTGATGGGCAGGAGATGGGAACACTGCACAGTGCATGCTTTGGGGGAAGGGGGCAGAAGTGGAAAGGATGAGAGGAAGAAAACAACAAAGAAAAAATGCTAGCATGTGAAAAAGCCATATTCACTGACTTTTTAAAAAAGGGAGCCACCACACTTGAAAAAAATATTTACCCAGAAGACTCATCCTGTGTGGTGGAGGTCAAATGCCATCCTAAAGAAGTTCAGCATGGGGTGAGGTGTGGGGTGCAGGCTCTCGACAGAGCCTCTGAGCATGGGGTGGTGCCTGCAGTCACCCATCCTCCAAGGAGTCAAGCAGGACAGGGATAAGAAGGGCAGGGGTGGAGGATTTTGGTATTTTTATTAAGATAGTCGAGGGAGCTTCAATGAAAAGACAGTCTTTAAGCCAAACCAGAAGGGGTAAAGAAGTGAGAACTCCTCATAGGTATTTGAGGAAAAAGCATAACAGACCCTGTAGGGAAATGGGGGGATATCTGAGAAGCACCAAGGAAGCCAGTCTATAAAACCATTCAGATGTTTATTCAAACAGATAGGTTGAGAAATAGGAAACAGAAAAACACGCAATTAATCTCTGCCATAAAATTGAGATATGAGTTAGAAATGCTACTTGGGGATTTTCATAGTCCACAGTGGAGAGGTTGAAAGAATACAGCCTTTGGTGTTAGAGAAATCTGAGTTCAAAAACTGTCTTTGCCACTTGTTCCCAAAAAGGGAAATAATGGAGGAGGAAGGAACAAAACTAATAAAAGATGTAAAATATGATTTGGGGGCAAAAACACATCAATAATTACAGGTAAATGGATTAAAAAGTCTTTCATGAAGATACAAATATGGTCAGTCTGGATTAGAAACAAAATATCATTATATGCGTTTTAAAGAGATAAGCCTAAAACGTTAAAATATATACAGCATAAAGAAAATAATAGAAAAAAGATACACCAGGCAATTATTAATCACAAAAACCACTGCAGCTATATATAGACTTTAGGACAAAAAACATTATATGGGAGAAAAAGATCACTACACAGGAAGATATCGTGTTTCTAAACTTGTGTGCAACTAATAACTTCTAAATATGTAAAGCAAAGATTGGCAGGATTGCAATAAGAGGTTGATAAAGCCACTGTCACTGATAGCTCAAGCAGACAAAAATGGTTACCAAGGACATAAATGACACAACTAACAAACATGAACTGACAGGTATGTGCAGAACATGCACCCATTAATTGGTGGGATTTATTTCTTATAAGATCGCAGACAACATTTACAAATATTGCTTATGCATTGGACTAAATAGCAAGTTTCAAAAGATTGCAAAACTTAGATCTGTACACCATATTTTCTAAACACAATACAATTAAGTGAAAAATCGATGATAAAAAGATTTTAAAAATATATTTGGAAAAGAGAGTGCCCACATATAAAATCACCAGTTGGCATCAGACTTTGATAAGTGAGGAATGCAATCTGTAAATGCTAGCCTCCATCAAAGAATACAGAGGCATAACCTCTAAAACAGGAAAAAGGAGGTAACAATGAATCACCACGTATTTCTAAATAATTTATAAGTAACAGTACCTAATATTGAATAATAATTAAGAGTACCTGTCAAAACCTGTAGAATACAACAAAAAGGTTCTAAGAGTGGTTACATGATATTAGGGCTGTTTTAGAAAAGCAGGAAGTCTGAGAATGAATGAACTTAAGAAAACCTATTTTTTAAAACAGAATAAACCTTAGGAAAACAGAATATACAAGATAATAAGGACAGAAGCAGAAATACATGAAATGGATAAAGCTGTGCTGGATGTCTGCTGAAGAATGCTGCCATTTGTCAATTTTATTTGAACTGAGAAGATGTGACAAACCCAAATGCACACATCATGCTCCACCTGAGCCAAAGCAGGGCAGACTCTGCTGAGTGCTCAGGATGTTGAGGAGCAAAACCAGCAATGACTCACAAACAATAACAGAATAGAGGAGTAAACAGCTTGTATGTTACACGACTGTAAGTACGGGAAGGAAAGAAAGCAATCAGACACATGGGTCCTGAGTGTGGGCTGGAGAGGGAGAGACTCTGTGGTGTTAAGTAGGGCAGTTGGGTGTGCCAAAGGGAAGGTGCCAAGGACATTGGCCAAGCAGATGTCTGGGTAAAGAGTGCTCTTCCACTCTTTACCCAGACATCTGGTAAAGATGGCAAACCTCTGGGTAAAGAGGCAAACCACACAGCCAAAGGCCCTGAGGCCTGGCTGTGCCTGGGTGCTGGAGGGACAGCGAGGAGGTCAGGCTGGACGGGCAAGAGGAAAGCAGAGAGTGGACAGAAGTGAGACTGGAAGGTCGAGGTAGGTCCCACTGGCTCTTGGCGCCGTTGGGGTCCACTGCAGGGATGGTGAATCCAACTGCAGGCTCTGAGCAAGAGCGTACCAGGACTCACTGTGGGAAAAGAGTGTGAGGGCAAGGGGGAGAACCAGGACACCCTGTCAGGACACACAGCACAGTCCCCAGAGAAAGCAGCAAGTGCTCCTTACTCTCCCAGACTCTGTCCCCAGCCTGGAGGGTGTCACCTCGGCCAAGGGAGGATGCTGCCTTCACACCCATCTGCCCTGGGACTCTTTTCTGACAAACACCCCAGGCACAAAGCAACTGCACAGTCATGTGGCACAATGATGGCACAGCCCACAGGCAAAGGAGTCATGGGACCTGACTACGGGGCTGGAAGGTGATGCACCTGCCTCCTACCTCAGAGGCTCTGAGGGGCTGGTCATATGTGCTCCTGAGTGGGTAGTACTGGATGCTCAGGTCCCATCATGCTTCCGTTCTTGGATTCAGAAGATGAAACTGCACCTGGTCAATACAACATGAGAAGTAACATTAAAATACAAAAGATTGTGACATGTTAGAAGCAAGCATAGAAGCAACATTGTTTCCATGGAATCATGTTTCTACAGAATCATGTCTTTAGCTCCTTAAGCCCCATACATACAGGGTCTTTAAATAGCTTGTCCTCAATGTGGCACAGAAATTAACAGTCCTGCAATGATTAAGCAAAATGTTTGAGTTCCCACTATGTGCTAAATTTCCAAGAGACCAGACACAAAAATAGGCTACATGGAGAATTGTGACTATCTGACTCAGGTTTCTGAGAGAATTGGTGCATAAAGGGATTTCAGTGCTGAATTTCCAAGAGGCTTGTTGTTCTAATGTAAGGCCTTGTAGCTGATTGATTTTTGAAGAGTTGGCGAGACACACCACCTGTTATAGAACTGAATTCCAAAAAAGCGCTATACTCGCAGAGGGAATTGGATGGTTCTCTGCCGCCTGTCCTCCTGGAGAAAATGGAAGCTCTCAGACACAGCCACGGGGTAGGTGCAAAGGAGGCAGCGTGCATCTGTTCTTGTGGGATTCCACCCCCTCCCCAAGCCTAAAACTATCTCCAGAAGCAGAGAGGAAAGACGCCCATGAGTCATCATTCAAACGTGGAAGATGCCACGGAGACAGCCCGAGGACTCAGGAGAGGAGGGGAACCTTCCGGCAAATGCAAAGATGACACTGAATGCCTGCCTGCCATGAGCTAGGATCTGCCCAACCCACACCCCAGACCCCAGGAGACCCCTATCAACACAGGCAAGTTCCCAGCCCCTTCCTCAAGCAAACATAGAAGAGGAGCCCCTTCAGACAAATTGAGGGACTCAGGGGAACCTTCTGTAGGTTCTCTTCCAGCTTTACATGCCACTGGCTGCCTGGCTTCCCCTCACATTAAGCAACCATTCATTCTTTCCTCGGTGCATTCCATCCATCTGTGTGTGCAAGGCTGTGGGGCAGGGGAACAAAGACAGGGCAGGACAGATGCTGCCTGGGGCATGGCCTAGAGATCAGGACAGAGGGAGAGGAGAGAGAGAGCTGGGAACTGAAGCTCCTTGGAGCCAGGGCATAAATTCGCTGGATTCCCAGGACTAGAGCAGCCTTCCTCCTGGGGGCTCAGCATGCTGGATGCCTCATCACTGCTTCCCACACACCGCCAGGCCAAGGCAGGACGCTGGCGCAGGGCACAGGAAGCCTGCCAGGCAGAGGCAGCATCCACATCAGCCTTCCCATTAGCCTGGTGAGGTTTGAGGCCAGGTTTTCCTCTCTATGGGTCCACCTTTCAGAAAGGCTCCGGGGCTCCTAGATTGTCCTCCAGGGTCAGAGTAGGAGGGCCTGCTGACAGCAAGTGCATGAGGACGCCCCAGATGAAGACAGCTGTGCTGCCCTGAGCACAGTGGCTGCCGCCTGCCAGCTTCTGTGAATCAGCAGAGCACCTGGGGACTGGGGCCAGCCAGAAACACCGGTGCACCAGAACCAAGGGAAGGAAAAGCGGGACTAGACTGCCAATGACAGAGCTGGACTGGGGCTGGAAGTCCAAGCTCAGCTCCAGAAGGCAGGATCTAACCACCCCTTCATGCCACACCCACAAGCCTTTCCTCAGGTTCACAGCACCTCCTGCTTCCAGCATCCTACCCAGACAGACCTTCATCTGATTATTTCTGTAGGTGTGGAATTAATCACAGGCCCTAACTGTGCATCTAGTTACCGTTTTCTCAGTTGGGAACACACCTGTTACTCCGGCCTTGGCTGGGATGCAGCTGTTTCCTCTGAACACAACGCTCAGTGCCCAGGGCTCTGCTCGCTGTGCCTCCTGCACCTCATAAGGGCCTCTAGCTCCAGGGCCACCTCTCCTGGCATTTCCTCTGTGGAAGCATAACCATCCAAAGTACCATAGCCCCCGAAGTTCCTTGCTCTTTGGCCCTTCCCTCTCCTGTCCTTGGATGAGAGCCCAGTGAGGGGTGGATGTCTGGGCCCAACAAGACACCGAGGTGCAAACGATGGCAGAAAGCCAAGAGGGCTGGGCCAGGCAAGCCTGCTTTCCAGCATGAGACCCACAGCTTCCATTCCATACTTCACAGGAGAAAAAGCAACAGCTCTATCTTAATAAATAGATGCACAAGTATGAGCTGCATATGATTCCTAATCAAGCAAAGTGCAGGACGGAAGAAGTGCTGGACTTTTCCTAGAGGGAATGACGCATGTCCGCCTCGCAGGCACCAGAAAGAAACCACAGATGGGAAAGTGGGGTCTGCAGAGCCAGAACAAGTCAGAAGGAACAGGATGGGCCCATGGAGTCACAGAGTGGCTGAATTTGGCAGTATACACACAAAACCATCCTGAGATCTGAGTGGACCCCAGAGATAGGCACGAGGCACCAGGTCACCCCATGAGGAGGACCCCTGTTCCTCCCCTTCCTCGGAATCTTCCTTGGAGTCCTGAATGACACCCCCTGGGAGGACTGGAGAGCTAGCTTCGGGGTTTACTTTGGGTGTTTGGAGTTTCAAACCCATGTGTGATTTGAGCTGCCACCAGTGCTGCAGCACAGGCTGAGGAAGGAAGCACCTGGGCCCCCACCTGAGCTGGACCCCGTGGCATGACCTCTGATGGCATTCAGCATGGCTGTGTGTCATGAGGCATCAGGGCATCTGAGCAAGAGGGAGAACAGGTGAGCATGGAGAGCCCCATGTCGCCAGGGAAACCTGTCCGGTCTTCATACTCTGCAGGGTTCCTGAGGCCCCTCTCTAACAGCCCCTCTCTCTAGGGCTTCCTGGCCCTGACACAGCTGCTGCCTGGCCTTCTGCACATCATGGTCATGTGCTGACTTCTCTGCCCCAGAAGTTCAAGCTCGCTGCAGCTCCCAGTTCTTTCTGGCAAGGCTTTTACCTGCCATATCTAATTTGACCTAGTTTTCTACTGGCTATGTCTTCTTAAAGGACATTTTCAATTATTCTGGTATCCTGTCAAACCCTAAATTCATCTCCTACTTTTATTAGATCTGTTATGAATCAAAATGAGCTCTTCCCAGCTCCTGGCCCTCCTCGGCTATGTCTACTGTGTCTCCCTAAGCAAGTCTTGAACCTGGCTCCTGTCAGAGGCCCTACGAGAATGAAGGGCTCTAGAAATCCTGGCTGCGCATCCATGCAGCCTCCAGCATAAGCCCAGGCTCCAGCATAAGCCCAGCCTGCCCTAATCGGGTGCTTAGGCCCAAGCTTCTCCTTCCCAGGAAGTGCACTGCACATCACCTAAGGCAGGACAATTTAATCCGTCAACAAGAACCCACCCCATCTCCTCCCAGGCAAGGCAGGTGGGCCCCACCCGTGCTGGGGGAAGAACTTGCTGTTTCCTTAGCCCTGGGCAAACCACTGCAGCAGGTGTTTTCCACTGGTGAGGACGACAACCGCCAGGGCTAGCCCAGGAAGAGGGGCCACAGGCAGAGGCAAAAGGAGATTTGTAGCTCTCCACGGTACTGGCTCCCAGCTCACTCCCCAAACAGCACTGCCCCAGAGGCAAGAAAGGAGACCCTGCCTCTCCACAGTGGGGGTTTCCAGGTCCACCTGTCCTTCCCTCCAAGGTCTCGCTAAGGTCAAGCTTCAGCTATCCCACAACTCTGCTAAGTTATTTAGGGGTGGACTCCATCAGTAGCTGTGTAACCCAACAAGCACTCCCTGAATAGTCAGCGTGTGGATGCACTGGTGAGTTACCTGATTCTCTCTCCCTGCCTTCACTCCTCCTCCCTCACCTCGCCCCCTGGCTTGCAGACTCACTGTACACTGGAAACCAGTGAATGAATGAATGGATGAGTGAAGTACAGGAAAGAAGACTCCATGGGACTTGTGTGGAGGGGGCTGTCTTGGAGCCGCTTCACACCCTCCTTCTCCCACAAAGTCCCGCAGGGGAGTGAGTGGGAAGAAAGCTCTGAGAACAGCCCTGGCTCCTGAGCCTGGGCAGCAGCAGGGCTCTCTGCCTTGCTTTGCCAAACTCTGACATTGGGTGCCCAAGGGCACTGTTCTTTGCCATAATTACAGATAATTTCCACTATAATAAACTAAATGGTTCGAGGAGGTTGTGCAGACAAGCCGCTGTTAAAGGGACTCCGGGTGCCCTCTACTGGGTAGCAGTGGATGAGCCCTGTGGGGAGGGCAGCTGAGAGGGCAGGACTGGGGGCTGTGCAGAGTCCAGGTGAGACCTGCCTGGCAAGGGCAAGGGGAGTGGGAGGCCCCCAGACCGCTCAGGTGCTGGCTGGGCTCTGAGACAGCCGCCCTGGCTGACTTGCCCACCAGCTGTTTCCACAGAAATAAATAGAAGGCATGTTGTCATGGCTGTCTTATCCTTTCCAAAGCACTATTCACATTTCTTGTGATTTTGCCTCAAACTAAGACTCTGTGAGCTAAAGAGCATCCACCCTCGTCACACCAGTGAAGAAAGAGAACTTGAGACTTTGAGCGACCGTGTCCAGCTGAAAGTCCTAATTACTTGCAAATGTGGAGGAAAATGGGTTCTGATGCCCTGGACCGTGACTACATCCTCTCTCAACAAAAGGGTAAGAGTGAATTGAAATGCATCGGATATCTCCATCTAGTAGGAAGACAGCTCCTGACGCCCCCACCCCACTCTCAGCCTTTCCTTTTCTTACCCCTCCCACATCCCAGCACACCTTCTTTCTCCATCTTAAAAAAAGAAAATCATTAACATGGCTTCTGAGCCACACCAGACTGTACAGCAAAATGGTCATTCTTCCAAAAGCCAGGTGTCCCGCCAAACCAATGAGGAGGAGGCCAAGAGAACCTTCAAGAAAAAGACAAATTCACAGTTAAGCAATGCCTGAAATATAAAATTAATAAAAGAGAAGGAAAGTGGAAAGGAGCAGGCATCTCTGTGGAGCACTGCCAACATCAGCAGCATGGTGCACATCTTTCTACCAAGCCCTAGTCTGGTCCCTTTCCCAGGCGGCCGTCTCTCCTCCTGCAGCCTCTGTAAATGCTGTGTGTGACTCGGGGCAGCCCCTAACAGAGTCTGCCTCGTCCTGTTACCAGGCCTATTGGTCGCCCTCTTTTGGTCCCTTGGCGCAACCTAATCAAAGGCTCACTGCTGGCTCAGACACATGAACATCTATTTTTTTGTCCACGTTTGTTTATTTTCCCAGAAAGGTTTCTCTCTGCTTCAGATCAGGAGGTTGGGCCACTCATGTTCCATTGCTTGGCAAAGTCAAAGGGAAAAACTCCATCTCCTCTTGGCTTTACTGGATTGAAATGAAGTTCACCTACAATCGCAGCTCCATTTTAGTGTCCTGAAAGGACTCCCCTCCCCTGCCTCTCAGCCCATCTCACACTTGATTCTGGGCTAGCCTTTCTAGGAGAGGCCAGGGCTCCTGGAGAAGAGGCTGGCCTGGGCTGTAACAGGGCATGGGGCAGTGTCCCCTCAGTGGCCACAGGGCCTCCCCAAGGACCAGGGACAGTCCTGGAGACAGTGACTGGACCCCATCACCCCCTGGTGGGTGCTCCAGCCCTGACGCTTGACTCAGAGGCCTCCCTAGGCTGTGGAGGTCAGGGTGAGACCAGGGCCAGGCTGTAACCTCAGCAGGGCTCCCTCCTCACACAGCCGGGACACTCTTTTTCCTCTACCCTGGGCCACGGCACATCACATGGTCCTACATGGTTTGGAGTGGCCCTTGGGGAGCCCTCCCTCCTTCCCCCTGCCCAGGTGGAGAGCTCCTTCCTCCTCTGCCCACCGCTCGGGCCTCCTGCCCCCTGTGTACCTTGGTTGCTGGTTCTTGCATCTGTCTCAACTACTGAGGTCCAAGCCATGGGCACAAAGACCTGCATGTTACTTGCTGTTGCCCATGCTGTCTCCTGGTACTGAGTGGTTTCTCTAAAACTGTCTAGTGAATTACTCCAAATTCTACCACGTCTGACTAGTGACGGGGGACACTTAAGACAGAGAAAATCTTAAGAGTCCAAGAATGGATTGTGGATGATGAAATCTCTGGTGCCATGAGAAACAGAGTGACATGCACTTAAGGCATACGGCCAACTCCAGCCCCAGCAGCTGACTTCCTGCCATCCACACAGGCCACATCTGGCAGAAGGACCAGCCTGAACAAAATCCCACCACTGGGCCTGGTTCCCCCTACCCCTCCAATTCTCTCAGCCTCACACCTCCTTTCCCAGGGAGTTTGAAAAAGCTAAGGACTGCCAGGATTCTTCATGTACCTGTTCATTGACCCCTTGCACTCCCTTTAATTGAACGCCATCTTAGTTATCTATAGCAGTACAAGTCACCACAAGCTTAGCAGCTGAGAACAACACACATGGTCACCACACAGTTTCTGCACATCAAGAGTCTGGCCCAGGCTGACCTGCACCCTCTGCTCAGGGTCTCACCAGGCAGCAGCCCAGCTGTGGCCAGGGTTGTGGTCTCATCAGAGGCTGGACTGGGAAAGGATCCACTTCCAAACTCCCTTGGGGTGTCAGCAGAATGGATTTCCTTGCATCTGTAAGACTGAAGGGCTTCATGCTGTCAACTGGAAGCCACTGTCAGGCCCTAGAGGCTGTCTGCAGTTTCCTGCCAGGCAGCCCTCTCTACAGGCCTTCTCACCTCGTGGCAGGTTGCTTCTCCAAATCCAGCAACTGAGAAAGAGAGCAAGTCTGCTAGCAAGATAGTCTTAAATAAATAATGTAACATAATCACAGGAGTGACATGCCATCACTTTTGTGTATCTAGTTAGAAGCAAGGCACAGGTCCCATCTGCTTTCAGGGAAGAGGACCACACACAGATGTGACCACCAGGAGGAGGTCATGAGCCACCTTAACGTCTGTTCAGCACACACCTACCTTGCCAGGCCCTCTGAAAGCCACCTGTGCCTCCTGCTCCAGTGCTCCACAAACCAGCTCTGCCTCTTCTGCTTTGCCTCCCCTCAGATTGGGGCAGTAGTGCCTTCTCTTTAAGGCTGTGGATGGAAATACAGGAATACAATACTGGGCACAGAGTCAGTGCTTAATAAACAGCAGCTGTTAACACCAGGATTGGGTTGAATTCAAGTGGAAGACCACTCCCAGTTAACCTAACAAGAGAGCAGATGCTCGGCTGACACCCTGTCTAGTTGTGCCTTAAGTCAGTGAAATAAGCACAGTGACTGGGTTTGCTGGAGGTCTCATAACACACAGAGCCTGAAATGCCCGGCTGGGCACTACATTCCCTTCCTGGTGCCAACATCTGCTTGACCTTATTTTAGAGTCTTTGTATTAGAATGGTGTGTTTGAGTTCTGGTTTCCTGACTAGCCTTCACACATCCGGTATTTTGTATCAGGAGTGGGTTTCTAATCCACACAGATGTGGCCTGAAGAACCATGTGATGGCGGCTTCTCTCACCTGTTACACTCTGCAACAATTTTTTTTTTTCTTCCCATTGACACAGCTTTAAGCTCAGCTGTTTTGGAGGACTTAGTTCCCCAGGGAAGAATGCCCCACCAAGAGACCCAACAATAGTTTCACTCTAATGGATGTTGAAACTGTTGAGACTGCCACCTAGTAATTTGTGCTCCTTACACACTGACCCAAGAGTTTCGTGTAAGAATAACAGACGGAAATTCCAATGTGGCTGAAGAGAGAGAAGGACAGATGTGGACACAGAGAGGTCAAGACATGGGACAACCTCAAGGGAAAAGGAGATCTAAAGACTGGGCGGCAAGTCCTCAGACATGATGGTGCCAGTAGCAGGTGGGGCGTTACTGAGCAGACTCCCCCAGTCATCTCAGTACAAGCGCAAGAAATGGCTCTGGCAGCAACTGCTGGGGAAATGGGGAAGGCTGGGACCTGAGACTGGGCGCTCTGTTCTGCCACAGCCACCCCCCCGTCTCAGAGCTACGTCCTAGTGAAGCTTGGCATCTCACTCATGACCCTGACCTCATGTCACAGGGATGTGGGCCATGTCCCCCAGTACCCACTGCCCCCCAGGCCACCCCCTCACACCACAGCCAGCCTCGGCTTCCAGCTGTGGAGAGAATAGCACCAGCGTCCAACACAGCAAACAACTCCCAAATTGCTTCTCTCTGGGTTTGTGACATCTGTCTCATCTGGTCTAATGTGAAAATTAATCTGCACTTCCTGGGTATTTACCATCTGCTGCTGGGAGGCACATGGAGTTGCAAGCAGGTTGGCCAGGGCTTGGGACCAGCATTCCACACACATTCCTTCTCAATTCCTCACAAGAAGGAGAGGACAGGAGCTGGAATCACCAGAATGCCTAAGGGACCATCCCACGTGGAGTCCTCATCAGACTTCAAAAGCCAGTCTTCAGGTACCCACTCACCCAAGGGCACAGGGATCAGTGGAGGGGATGGACCCAGGCTCTGACACGTCTTTCTCCTTCCGAACCTGGCCTCCACCTGCCGTCAGCCAGAGGCAGCTGATAGCACAAAAGCACTTCTAGGATATCCTCTTCCCTTCTCATTTTAAAGGCAGAGGCGCAGACAGCTTCTGCAATCACTCCTTGCTCTTCCTCACTTATGGAGGGTCCAGAAATTGATTGCAGGACAACTGGCTCTTCAGTTCCAGCCCAAAGGAGACAGGGGCAACCCAAGATTGGCATCTGTGGAGCACCCATGCCCTGGATGCTGTCTGGTGTCGTCCTCTCAGCAGCCTGGTGAGGGGAGCAGTTATCAGAGGTGACGTGGCTGCCCACACCACAGAGCTAGCAAGAGATAGGAGGGGGACAGCGCACTCGCCTGCCCTCCAGGGAGAAGAACCAGGAAGCAGAGGAAGGAAAGTCAGCCATGGGCTTGATGGGGCTGCCCCAAGAACCAGATGCTGGTGGGCATCGAGCTGCCAGCATCTCCTCTCTCTGCCCAGGGGTTTTCTCTGGAACCTGGGACCTGCTCTGCCCACAGACAAGGCAGCCACAAATGTCCCTGGGAGTGGGCCTGACCCAGGGCAGACAGGAGTAGGGCTCCCTCATGCCTCCCCCTGGGCCTCCCCATCCCCTGAGGTCCCAGCAAGATTCAGTCCCAATGGCCACAGAGCTAGGTGACTGACTCCCACCCTCACTCGCCATCACCACCCCTTCCTCCCTCACTGCCCCCTTCTCCAGCTGCTTCCTGAGGCCCCTCCCAGACCAATGCTTCATCTCAAAGCCTGTTTTGGGGTCTGCCCTGGGCAAATGCAGCCTGAGATACCCCCTTTCTGGTGGGCTGGCCCCACCATCTACCTTCACTGTGGGCTCACAGCCCGCTCACAGGATAGCCCCTGGCCCCCCGTCCTCCCACATCTCCATGCAAAGCAGGTCTCCTCCAGGCCCCTGACTGACCCCATAGAGCTGCTCAGAGAGCACTCAGGGCATGAGAGCCTGACAGTGGCATGCTCAGGACCCAGCGGCTGCTGTGTGCTCCATGCCTTTTCCCAGGAGTCCCCTGCAGGAACCTCACCCTGTATGAACTGTCCCCAAAGCCTTGCACCAGGGCCTGCTTCTGGGGAACACGGTTGTGTTAGGGTGGAGGGTTCCCTGGCACTGGCTGTGAAGTCTCTGCGGTTCAAGCTGGAACTGAATATCAAAACCCCCAGGAGTGAGGTGCTGCTTCCGGCCGTGTAAGTCTGCTCATCCTTCTGCTTCCATGATCAAGTCAAGGCTGATGCCCTCTCATGCCTTCACAGGAGCCCCAGAGCAGGGAGTGCTGCCCCAGGCCACCACCCAGTGCCCCTCTCAGGGACATCGCCACTGGGCTGGTGGATGGAGGCCATGAAGGCTCTTGATAAAGCCCTTGCTTGGTGGGCTGTCTCGAGGTGCCAACTTACCCTGGGAGAGCAGCAGCCCCCACAGCAGTGGGCCCATGCCCCATGACATCCAGAGTCCTTCTTTGCACATGTGACCCACACATTCCTCCACACATTTCCCCCACCTCCAGCCCCTCTTCCCCTCCCTGACACAGGCATCACCTTTAAGGTCCTTCCTGTGTCTCTTTCTCTCCCGCGCAGGAGGATTCCCTCCTTCCATGTCTCCGTTTCAAAAGGAAACAGATGCTATTTCTAGAGTTAAGCCTGTGTGCACCAGGCTCCGGGATCCTGTTTCAATGGCCCTGGGTAATGGGTACTTGTGTTGCCTTATTTCAGAGCTGTAGTAACTGAGGCTTGAGAAGTTTCTGTACCTCACACCAGGGCACATGGCTGGACTTAAGCGCAGGTCAGCCTGACTCCTGAACCCAGAGCGTTCAGTAGGACTCCATGTCACGTGGTGCCAGTTACATGCAGCACAGAGGCTATGGGAGTCTGGGCCCCAAAGGGAATGATGCCTGATGGAGAGCTAGTTCCATTCATGGCCAGGGAGAACCTTCACCTTTTTGTGCCAGAGATTCCTCTGTGGATCAGGTGAAGCCTACCAAGCCCTTCTCAGAAGGATGCTCCTAACACATTACCCAACATACATCGCCTTACAATGTCAACCAACTGTACTGAAACAGTTATCAAAACGGTTTTAGACTTTTTTTTATTTTCATA
Organism: Colobus angolensis palliatus; assembly: GCF_000951035.1. Classification (NCBI taxonomy): domain Eukaryota; kingdom Metazoa; phylum Chordata; class Mammalia; order Primates; family Cercopithecidae; genus Colobus; species Colobus angolensis. The sequence goes on along the minus strand of NW_012116666.1, from coordinate 1,018,197 downwards.
GCTTTTGGGGTACAGGTGGTTTTGGTTACAATGGATGAATTGTATAGTGGTGAAGTCAGATTTCAGTGCACCTGTCACCTGAGTAGCGAACATTACACCCAATATGTAGTTTTTCATTCCTCATCCCGCTCCCAGCTTCCCCCTTCTGAGTCTTCAATGTTCATTATACCACTCTGTGTCGTTTGCATACCCATAGCTTAGCTCCCACTTGTAAGTGACAACATGCGGTATTTGGTTTTCCATTCCCGAGTTACTTTACTTAGAATAATGGCCTCCAGCTTCATCCAAGTTGCTACAAAAGACATTATTCCACTGTTTCTAATGGCCTAGTGGTACTCCATGGTACATACATCCCACATTTCCTTTATCCACTCATTGTTTGATGGGCATTTAGGTGGGTTCCATATCTTTGCAAATGTGAATTGTGCTGCAATCAATATCCTCGTGCAGGTGTCTTTGTGATGTAAGACTTCTTTTCCTTTGGGTGGATACCCAGTAGTGGGATTGAAAGAATTCGTGACTAAGACTCAAAAAGCAAATGCAAATAAAACAGAAATAAATAAGTGGGACCTAATTAAACCTTCTGTACAGGAAAAAACAATAATAATCAGAGCAAACAGACAACCTACAGAATGGGAGAAAATATTTGCAAGTTATCAACTTTTTTTGTTTTGTTTTGTTTTTGAAACCAGACTGGAGTACAGTGGCACAATCTCAGCCCACTACAACCTTCACCTCCCAGGTTCAAGCAATTCTCCTGCCTCAGCCTCCCAAGTAGCTGGGACCACAGGCATGCACCAAACCACACTGGGCTAACTTTTGTATTTTTTGCAGAGATGGGGTATCACCATGTTGGCCAGGCTGGTCTCGAACTCCTGACCTCAAGTGATCCGCCCACCTCGTCCTCCCAAAGTACTGGGATTACAGGAATGAACCACTGCGCCCGGCCACTCAAAATGGTTTTAAATACATGTGTGATGTGTTAATATATGTGTTTCTTTACTAACATCTTACACAGCAAGTTCACTGGAGGATCTAAGAATTACTAAAATTTCAAAGTCCCAAGATGCCTGCAACCACATCTGTGATAAAAACCCTCTGCAATGTCCGTGGGAAAAGTCACGTTGGTGGAACTCAATTCAGAATCAAAAGTAATGCAAAATCTGAGTTTGAAGCTGGTAGAAATAAAGATGAAATTTGTTTTCCTTTCAAGTTCACGGTCATCTGAATTTTATGCCCAGCCCCTCAGGAATCCATGAACCCCTGGTTAACATTTCCCCAGACATGGGACCCCAGCCCAGCTCCTGCCCAGGGTTTAAGTCGTCCCTTCCCACGACCACCATGGTTAGATTTCCTCTTTCCAGTTGTGCAGAAAACAGCATAGCCATGGGGGTCTATTGCAATCCTCTGAATCCCTGGAAGTCTCCCCACACCCCTTGCCCTCTGCTTCAGCTCCTTCCTGTGCCTTGCAAAAGAATTCTGGGCACAGTCAGGCAGGGCATGGAGGGAGAGCCTGTGCATTTAAAACGTAGGTTTGCAGAACAGCAACTTCACCTGGAGGTCTGTGTGAGGCCCAGGAATCTGCATTTAAACAAGCCCACAGGTGAGTGCATTGCATAGCCTAGGGGCCGTACTTTGGGAAACACTGCTCAAATTCAGTGAATTCCTTCCAGTCCCCAGCCCTCTTCTCCAACGTCACACCCTATCCCCTTCAGGCAGGAGACTCCCTGCCACCCCCAGGAGCCTCAGCCCCAGAAATTCTGCAGTTTCTCAGTTTTCCACAGTTGCCAATCTCCACACCATGATATGCCTCGACTGTGCCCCTCACAAGCAGTCCAAGAGCCCTCCCTGCAAGAGGAGATCAAGGCGGTGACTTGGATGGCAGAGGATGGCTGGCTGTTTCCTCTAGAGACAAGGCTAAGCCCAGGAGAGCACTGCCCGACAGCACAGGCTCAGACTGCATTCCCCCTGCAAGGAGGCTGAGCTTGAGCGAAGGAGAGGGCATTGGAGCTGGGCAGGAAGCCACAGGTTGGAGCCATCTGGGTGGGGACAAGCAGGTGACCCAGGGCCTGCCGGGGAGGCTGACAGAGCTCCGTGGAAGATGTAGAGACTTTCTTCCTTGTTAAGCCAAGCCTGGATGTGGAGTACTGACAGGTGAGGGAGGAGGAGTGAGGGGAGGAGGGGAGGAGTCAGGGGAAGCAGTGTCCTTCCAGCAGCTACCATTTTCTGAGCCTCCCACCCCCTGACTGTGCCCCTAGGGGGAGGAGGGGAGGAGGAGTCAGGGGAAGCAGTGTCCTCCCAGCAGCTACCGTTTTCTGAGCCTCCCACCCCCTGACTGTGCACCTACTGCAGCACTTTATATACATTTTCCTCACTTCACCCTCAAAACACACATTTTACAGAAACCTACGGAACCAAAGGGTTAATCCTTGGCCCAAGGCCCACAGTGCCTCAGAGCAGAGCCAGACACCGAGCCCAGGACTGTGGCTCCACTTGTGCGGGAAGCATGGAGTCTTAGCGGGAATTTGGGATGCATGCAAAGGGAACCTTAGATCCCCACGTCCCAGGCAGAGCGACACTGGATTGTTGTGAGTCCTCAGAACCCCTCTGAGAACTATCCTGCCCGAGCCCTTCAGGGAGCTCAGATCCCTGAGTCCCAGGCAGAGCGACACTGGATCGTTGTGAGTCCTCAGAACCCCTTTGAGAACTGTCCTGCCAGAGACCTTCAGGGAGCTCAGATCCCCGAGTCCCAGGCAGAATGACTCTGGCTCATCATGAACCCCCAGAACCCCTGTGAGAACCATCCTGCCTGAGCCCTGCAGGGAGCTCAGATCCCAGAGTCCCAGGCAGAGCGACACTGGATCGTTGTGAGCTCCCAGAACCCCTCTGAGAGCTGTTCTGCCTGAGCCCTGCGTGCAGGTGCCACCTTGCCCTGCTCTGAACAGCGGCAAGGAAGGGCCCCGAAAGGGAAGCCACAGTCGGTCTGAAGCTGCCCCTCCATGCCCAGTGGACTCAGCTGACCAGCGCTGAGTTCTAGTGCAGAACTCACAGCGCTTTCCTGCTGTGGGATCTGGAGCACTCGTCTTACAGCCTCTGAACCGCCTCTCAGAGATAATGAGGCTTCCCGCGGGGCTGTAGGCTGTAGGCCACCCCTCCGCCCAGCTCTGGCCCTGGCATCACAGAGAGAGAAGGTTGCAGCCCGCGGGGACCCAGAGGCCAACGTGGCTCCCTTTCCACTCCATCTCCCAGTTAGAAAGTTTTTTAAAGAATCAATTCAAAGTTTTGTTTTGTTTTTTTTTCCTTGTTGTTATCCTGACAGAATTCTCATGGACTCTTTTGATCCACATAAAGGAATTTGAAAATCAAACGACCTAGTTTGGCCTCATATTTATGAAAGGAGGAAACAGCCAGCTTTCTCTAAAGCCTGCACTTGACTTGATACAAAGGAATAAGAAAAAAATAAAGTAGGGGATGAAGGGAGAGAGGGAGGTGCATGCTTTGAAGTTGAGAGGCCAAAAGGGATGTGTGATTAGCTGGGCCCTGAACGCGCTAAAGAAAATTAATTGTACAGTCTATATTTAAGGCTGGATCATAATTTTCCTCTTCCACAATGAACAGAGCTCACACTCTTTAAGCTGTTGGACCAAATTACTCAGAGACCAAGACCTGGAAACAACTCTCCAGCTCATCACAGAGCCAGAGCCAGAGACCCCTGCTCCAGCCACAGACAGTCAGTTTGATAACCACCCAGGATTCTAAGAAGGGGAAACTCTCATGCCCATCTGGAAAGTAATTGCCAAAGAGCGTCCCCTGAGAGTCCTGTCCTCCTCCTGCCCCCACCACTAGGCAGGCAGATTCTAGGGGAAAGTGAGAGAAGAAGCATACAGCAGTACAAAGAAAACAAACAGAGAAGGACATTCCTACCCGAAAGAAGGGAGGTGGTTTTCTGGAAAGCATCACAGGAATGGAAAGCAGCTTCCTGGCTGTGCATGCTGGCCCTGAGAAATGGTGTGCACATGCGTGTCATGGATTTGCGTGCCTAAAAAATGTCACGGAACAAACATTTCTTCTCAAAGTGTTGTCTCCATTGGTACAGCAAGGCTGCCTCATGCCACCTAGCTGCACTTAAGCTGGTGGGATGGGAGGAGAGGCATCGCACCCCCAATTTCCATTGACACCAGTGCCCCAGACCTTGCACGCCTGCTCACATCCCATTGGTCAGAAGCAAGCCACAGGGCCACAGCCAAGCGGAAGGGAGGCTGGAAAATGTGGTCTGTAGATGTTGACCCCACCCTGGGCAAAAGTGTTTTTTGATCAGGAGACACCAGGGTCACTTTTCAAAGCTAAAATCATCTCAGTAGCTGGCATTAATGGGAGCTGCTCCTTTAGCAGGGAGAGAAGACTCAAGAGCCTAGACTGTAGACATGGTCATGTCACAGCTTTGAACAGCCAGTGACTCGGCACCCACAAATCCTCCCCTCCCATCTAAACCAAAGCAGGTCGTGAAACCAGGATGGTGGGTGACATGCGGGAAGATGAGAAACCCATGTCTTCAGGTGGTGAGCCGACCTTGGGACTGACCTCTGCAAACAGAAAGCCACCGCCCACCCTCGCTGCCACCACTCCCGGCAGCCTACAGAGGAACCTTCCTGAAGCCAGAGGGGCTGTGGAAGCTACAGGGTCTGGATGTGATCCACAAGTGTCCAAACACCTCTGTAGACAATTGTGTACATTTAAAAAGGAAAGAAAACCTTTCTTCTGTGAAAACCTTGATTTTTATGCCAGGCGAGTACAAGGACCTCTATTTAGAGCCATGTATCTCCTCTGGGGACACAAAGCAGGTTGGCTGCAAACCAGGGCTTCCCTGGAGCCAGCCGGGAGCCAGGGGTGACAGCGGGCAGTCCCTTGGGCAGCACTGCAGGAGAGACCACCGAGGGCCACACGGACTGGCGAGGGAGCGAACGCTAACCACCAACTCTGGGTAGGGCAGCTGGGCACGGATGTTCCCATCACAGAGATGGACTCCCAGGACACGGCTTGACGTTTGCAGCTGCTTTGTCAGGGAAGGAGATGATGTTCACACAGGGAGACTCGGGTCCCAGGCAAGCAGGGCATTGAAAAGAAAAGGCTGGCATCTGCCATGTCGTAGGAAGTGATGGAAGCGTTGCTGCAGGGAGTCAAGCCTGAGCCCCACCCCTGTCATGCAGTTGAATATTGAGTGTGGGAGGTGGCAGCAGTGGCTGCATCCGGAAGGGTCTAACAGGCCATGAGACCCAGGGCATCGGAGCAGAATCTGGCCAGGATTGTCCCACTGCGGGGAGGATTGAAGCCACGTGGGAGTCAGCAGCCTCACCCAGCAGGAAGAGAGAAAAGCAGGGGTGGGAGCTGCCTGCAGCCCACCCCCTCCACCCCGCAGCAGCCTGCATTTCCACCGACCACCGTGAACATCTCCCTAAGTCCCCCAAGGCACCCTCTTCTGGTCTCAGGAGCACCACACCCTGCAGAAAAGGTTGCTCGCCTTAGAAAGGCTGTCAGCAAGATGAGCCCTTGGCTGGCGTCTGTGCACTTGGATTTTCTGATCATTCCCAGGATAGATACAAGTGGATCCCTGTGTCTTCACCGTCTGTACAGCAGTGAGGTTGATGCTGAACCTCTGCTCTCCTCTGGGAGTCTGGAATTTCGGCATGTGTCAGGCAGAGGCTGCCTTCATGACCAGCCTCCAGTAAAAACCGGAGTTCTAGGTCTTAATGAACATCCCTAACAGACGACACTTCACACGTGTTGTCACAGCTCGCTGCTGGGGAATTAAGTGCGTCCTATGTGATGCACCAGGAGAAGATTCTGGAAGCTCCACTCACAACTCGCTGCTGGCAAACTAAGCACAGCCTGTGTGATGCACCAGGAGGAGATTCTGGGAGCTCCTACTAGGTTTGCTCCAGACTTCACCATGTACCTTGTGTTTTTGCTGGTTTTGCCCTGTGTCCTTTGTCATAAGCCACAGCTGTGAGAGCCACTGTATGCCGAGTCCTGTGAGTTCTCCTAGCGAATCATCAAACCAGGCAGTGATTGTTTAGACTCCCAACATAACACCCAGCCCTCGTGGTCCAAAGAGAGTCTGTGCACTCCCTCCCTTACCCCCTTCCTGCCCCCTCCGTGCCCCCTGCCTCCTGGTCAAAGAAGAGTCTGTGTCCCTCCTCCTCCTGGCCCAAGGAGTGTGGGCTCTGAGGCCACCACAGACTATTTCCTTTGGAAGCCCATGCCTGGGCTCTGGCCTCTCAGGTTCCCACCTGACCCCTTCAGCAAGTTGCCCCATGAGGGACCCACTCTCCTGAGGCCACAGGAGCCCTCCCAGCTGGGACAGATCCTAGAGCTTGCTAGCAGGGTCTGGAGAGTTCGGCTATGAAACTTCAGCCTAAAGGTAAGCACCAACCTCCTCCCCCAGCACTGCTCCCAAAATGTGGCCCAGAAGCCTCTGCACAGAGAGACCCCTGCCCAGCTCCAGCCTTGAGTGAAGGAAGTGACACGGTGAGGAGCCTCAGCCCTTCCCAAGCCACAGCCCCACAATAGACATGCTAGTACCATAACCCAGAATATTCACCCAGAGAATATCTGACATGTAGTAACAGGGGAATCATCTCCGGAGTTTCCGGCAGAGATTCTGGAGAGAACCTGGGAACCGCTCAATCCCACCAGAGTGCAGATGAGACCCGGTGTCCCACCCACCAGGCGCCCCCGGGAGTGAGGAGTGGATGCCATTGCAAGTCCCAGAGCAGGCACGGCCATGCTGCTGGGTTAATGGTGGGGAGAAAAATAATAGTAAAGTAAAACGGATCGTATTTCACTTCTCCTGCACTTTATGGAGACCAGGGCTTCCACCCCAGCTAATGGACCAGACACTGGAGGCAGCTACGCTCCCCACAAAAGGAAGACACTTTGGGAATACTGTTGTCCCAACAGGGCCAACCTCCTGCTCATCCCAAGTCCCTTCAAATAGCGAAACTCCATTTTTCTAAAGGATTCACCAAGGCCCAAAACCACCCTTGCCCTTAGTTACAAATCACAGCCATTGCCCATCACAGAGTGCAGTCTCAGGTCAGCACGGCTGGCTGAGCTGTCAGCAAGACCCATAGTGTCCTGTCAGAAAGACCTGAGGAATCTGGTCGTCCCTGGGGTACCCAGACTGCTGGATAAATATTCCGGAATCCTGGGAACTTCCAAGTGATGTGTATAAATTAAAGGGGAAATAAATTATCCATTATCTGGAAGCCTCACAAAATCCTCTTCTTGGCCCCTGGAAAGATCTTGAGCCACCTCTGCATCTTCCATGTCAGAGTGGGTGCTGGTCAGGTTCTGCAGCGGAAGCTCTGCAGCTCCCCCTGCTCCCTTTCGGAAACAGCCATGTCCAGGGCATGGCCAGCCACAACCAACTTCCCCTGCACCGTGTGCAAGTTGGGAAAGGAAATGACCTCACTGAAAGCTGTGGTTTCTACAAGAATGACTGGAAAGAGAGGGAGGTTGGTGGTCAGACACAGCTGGGGTAAACTTTGCGGCTGGCCACCCCCGCTGTGAAATCTGAGCAAAGGACTTCACCTCATCTGCCTCAGTCTCCACATCTCTAAACAGGAAAACCCTCTCCTCACCCCCGATGATGGAGGAGACGAAATGAAGCTCGGCAGATGACTGCATGTCCAGGTCACGCCCGATGCATCATGCCCACATTTCCAAGCAACTCCCAAGAACACTGGTTCCACCCAATAAGGGGTCTGAGTTTTAGAGTGGGGAAGGGAGGGAAGAAGGAGAAGAGGATCTTAGTCATATAAATTTGTTAAACTAGAGGCTAAACTGTGCTAAAGAGACTTCTTCAAAGCTGCAGTTCTCGGGGCCTTGAATTCAGGAATGTTAGTTTTGAGTCTACAGGAAGGGGGGTAGCGTAGAGAGCATTCTCTAAATATATTTAACGTGGAACCCTCTCTTATGGGTGGCGCTTATTAAAATCTTGCCAAAGCACAAAAATCATCTGGAAAATTAAGTCATTTGTTGAATAATTCAGGACTGGCTTTGCACTGTGATACATAACGTTATTAATTATTAAATAAGGTTTAATTACCAAGTAGTAGAGATTCCTTTCTTTTGTCTAAACATATGGCTGCCATGGGCCCATGCCGACTCTGTCGGCTATGTCCCTCCCTTTGCTGAGGGGCTTCCAATGACAGCCACATGCACACGAATGGGCAAGTGACCCAGGCTGGGACCCTGGTGACCCACTGCCCTCTGCACAGTGCTTGATCCAGAGGTGGCTCTGCTCCCATGCAGGACTAGGCACCTTCCACAGCATAGCTACGTGCCCGGTGGGGAAAGCCTCTTTTCATCAGGACAGTGGCCTGGAAAAAGACATCAACAGCAGTGTGAAGAAGCGACTAGACCCAGAGGGAAGCTGAGGGCAGTGAGGGTACAGGGGACTCTGACGTCTTTGCACCCCTAAATGTTGCCACCTCTAGATCCAGCCCTGAGTTCCCAGTTACAAGAGTCAGGACATCCCTTTTTATGCCTGCGTTGGTTTGAGTGGAGTAAGTCACGTAATATGTAAATGTTGAACTGACATGAGCAATCTGGGTAACCAGGTCATCATGCACCGATATTCTCACTCTGTGACTCCTTGATTCTGTTGCCTTAAACCTTCTGAGAACAGGACAGGAAACACATAGTCTTAATAATAGTGTCAAAGTCAAATAAAATTGTAGCGATAAATTTTTAAATCTAATGTTTTATTTGAGAAGGAAGAATTGCAATTTGGGGCACACACACAGACCAGGTGGTATTTGTCATGCACAAAGTACAAAGAGGATGTTGGAGGTTTTATAAAAAGGAGAAATGTCATGTACTGGTCTTTGAGAAAGTCTTTACCGGTCTTTATTGGCACTAGCAAAGCTTTGGGGAGTTGGCAAGCTCTGACTGGTGAGTGACGGAGGGTAAAATTAGTCCTAGAGTTGCAGCAGGTCCTTTCAGTAACCATTAGATAAAACTGATTTCAGGTCACCACAGGCAGTTTCAGCAGCCAGGCTTGCAGGGAATTACATTTCAGAGCAATGTTATGTGACCTGAGTGCTTTTTGCCTCTGGCTCCTTGACTCTGTTTTAGTTGGGTGTGACAAGAATGACCCATTTTGAACAATCAACTTTCACAGTAGCAGCTAAGTGATAAGATTCATGTTTTGCTTCCTTGCATATTTTATAGTGCCTGACCCGTTGCCTTGCATGGACTCAAGGTTCATTAAATATTCATGGATTACGAGAACAAATGCCATTTCTGAGCAGTAAGGAACCTTGAATGTGAACGTTCTCACCATTATCTGCCCCCCCCCACCCCGGGACTCCAGGCTGGGCTGTGCCACACTGCAAACCCCCAAATCATCCTTCAGGATGCAGGAAGAACATGCTAGAACTTCTATTTATAGCTATTTTAAGCTGGAAACACATCTATTAGACTTCACTAAGATTTAATACGTGATTAACAATTACACACATGTATAACTTACGAAATACATATATCTGGGGTATAGTTAGGAGTTTTTTTGGTTTTGTTTTTGTTTGGTTTTTAATTGATGGGGCACAGTAAAAATGCAGGGAGCGCACCCTTCTAATAACTAGAGCCTCCAAAGTCCAGAGGCCCAGTTGGCATAGGATGCTCCCTGGATAGCCCCAATTCTCAAAGTGGGGTCCCTGGACCAGTACATCAGCATCTCCTAGAACCTCCTCAGAAATACAAATTCTTGGGCTCCACCCCAGACTCACTGAATCAGGAACTCTGGAGGTGGGACTCAGGAGTCTGTGTGGACGAGCCCTCCAGGGGCTGCTAATCAGCTCGAAATTGACAACCTCTAGATAGCCAAGGCCAAATTCAGGTCCATGCACATACTGCCCAACAGCATGTCGAAGACACGTACCCCAGTGACCTATGTGATCAAACGAGGTTGGTTCATATCACTGTTCTTGCAGCCCATGACTAAGCTCACGGGGAGGAATGCGGTGTGTAGTGCAGCCTCACTACAGCCCTGTGGCAGCTTCAACACAGGGATCCCAGCTTCTTCGACACTCCCTCCCGCATGAGACGGGGTCTGCCTCCCTCTGCTTGGATCTAGAGGGCTGTGGCTGCTTCGACTGGCAGAGCATGGCAGAAGTGATGCTTGGTGATTTGTGAGGCTGAGTCAGAAGAGGCCACACAGCTTCCACCCGGATCTCCTGGGACACCTGCTTGTGAGACACTCCCTCTTAAAGACCATCACCACCCTGGTTTCAAGGCCCAGCCCGACGAGCGGCCATGGGAGGTGCTCCACCCGCAAGCTGAGCCCAGGCCAGGAGCCAAGTGTGGGAGGGAAGACACTCCCTCAGAAGAGCGCTCCCTCCGTCCTGGATGACTCCACCCGACTCGGTCTTCTCAACTGAGGACCCAGAATCACCGAGCAGAGACAAAGCCACCCGTGGCCCTCAGCATCCATGCCCACAATATGATGAGTGCAGGTTGCTTTCCAGCCCTAAGTTTGGGGAATTTGTGTCACAGCAATAGATAACTGGAACCCACAATCTCCAACACACAGCCTGAGAGTGAGGGCTTCCCCTAAACGCTCCACAAAGTGTGCAGCAAAGGTGGGTGTCAGGGTGGGTGCAGAGCTTTGTCTTCCAGCCCGAGTTTGGGACCTTCACAATGTATCTAGTCCATCCCCTCCCTTTACAGAGAGCTGTGAAACACAGAGACCCGTGGTGACTTGGTTAAGCTCCCAGGATGAGCCAGCAGCAGAGCTAAATGAGACCCCAACACAAGACAGCTCCAGGACAGGTCACAGACTGGAGTGGGACCAGCCCGGATTTGAATTCCAGCTCTGCAGCTATGAGCAATTTTCCAAGCACTATCTCCATTACAACACCAACAAGGAGATCCAATTAAGTGAGATAAAGATCACTGTGCAAAAGGCAGGCCCTGGCTGGTACCCTGGCTGCTGTTACTGTTCCTGCTACTGTTCTCCCACCTGGTCGGGGTGGGGGGAGTCATTCCAGGACTTTTTGTGGATGTGAGTTTAACTGAAGAGCCCAATGCTGTATGGGTTCTCTGGCCTGCTGTGAAATTGCCCAGCCCACCAAGGAGCTGACCCGATGAGTGCTAGTCCACAAGTGTGTCCTGACCACTTACGCTCTGACTCAGCACCACTGTTATTTGGGGCATGGACAGGAGTTAACCAACTGCTAAGACAGGATGGAAATCCTGGAAAATGAAAACAAGGAAATGTAGAGATGGCTTCCCTCCAGCCTCTGCGGCCCTCTCGTGCTCCAAGCAGAACTGTGTGCCTCCACCTTCAGCCAGCATGGGACCTGCACTGGCCCCAGGCAGGGGAACACAGCAACAGAGAGTAAGCTGCACCATGCATGGCATACCACACTGCCACCGAGCCCACTCTAACCACGTGGCCCAGTCTCAGAGGTGGACTTTTCCTTGTGCCTTTGGAGGAGCCTTTGCCTTCTTATGTCTTTCCAGACCAGGGTCTTGCCTCTTTCTGCAGCTCGGTATTTCCCAGAGCAAGAACATTCTCCTGCAGTGCCTGATGCTGCCCCCAGATCCTTGCTGCCCAGCCTTGGATTTCACTGATGGCAGATATCAGCTTACATTGGCTAGATTTACATTCAAGTGGCACAAATAACAGTGGCTTAAACAAGATTGGCACGCATCCCTTGCATAAAGGAGGAACAAAGATAGGCATCCCTTGGCTGATGAGTCCAAAGTGTCAGGGACTTGCCTGTCTTGCTGCCCCACATATTGGGCCAGAATAGCTGCTTAATCTCCAGCCATCGCATCTACATTCCAGGCATCAATAAGGAGGCAGTTTTCTGGAAGTACCATAAAACACTTCTCCTTACATCTCATTGGCCAGAACTGAGTGTTGTGGCCACATCCAGCTGTAGGGGACACAGAAAATATGAGAAGGTTAAGAGTGGATGAGGGGGAGGCATCACCGTCTCACAGTGGAAACTCAGGCCTCTTATTTGGTGTTGTGCTGTCTCCTGTTACTAGATCACCCCCATGCCAACTGCCCACGTCAGCCTCTCCTGGTGGAGCTACTGGGACCTCCCCTGAGCCCAGGACCAGTCCCTGAGGGTCTTATTGTGCTCAGGTCCAAGCCTTCTCCAAGCCAACTCAAGCTGGTAAGGAAGGGGCCAGTTCAGAGCCATGGAGTCAGGTAAGGGACCAAGAAGCCGTTTCTCAGCCTTTGAGGGTGGGGTCTGCACTCCGTCTTGGCTGCCTGAGACCCAGGTGACCCCGGCTTGCCCACCAGGCAGCAGCCACACACCTCCTGTTCCATCCTTCACCCACACCTGCTTGGGAGCAGAAGCAGACCGAAGTCAGCCCCACCCCTGCCCTGCAGACCCATGCCAGTGGACCAATGGTGTCACCTTAGCAACTTGCCATGCAAACATCTGACAAACGCCAGCTCCCCTCCATCCTGCCACCTACCACCTTCCACATGCATGCCACTTGCCCAGAGTTGGCCATATTTCCCATATGTGTTAAGGAAGCAAGTCCCTGGGTCCTGAACCCATATCTAGGGTAGGGCCCAGGAATTAGCAGTGTAAGAAGCACCCTCAGACCTCACTGTCATAAAACAAGGTATCTGTGCAATTACCTTCGCACATGACTCTGAGACTCTCCCAGCCCTTTTTGACAGGTCAGTACTGTCTGGCATCCTGCCTGGAACCATAAAAATCCCCCAAGTGCCCATTCTCTAACTGTGAGCTGCTGTCAGCCTCTTCTCAATGAGGAACTGACTTAACCCTCATTAGCAACTGCCGACTTTAATAAAGCCCACAAGACTATTTAACGCCCTCAACTACCAATTAGTTGTGAAGTGCCCCGAGAAGATGTTCGCACAATGCCCATGGCTTGCATAGGTGTCCCTGGCGTATGTCAATATATGGGTCAAAGAGCCTTGACAATTGCTCAGGATACCCCAAAGTTCACTTCATTAGCAAGCCTCATGCAAAGCAAGTCAGCAGCAGGAGCAGAGTAATTGGCAGCTCTAATTGAAAGACTAGCTCCCTAATAATCCTGCAGAGCCTGGCGTCTGGGTCTTGTTGCTCCTGGAAGGTGTCACCCCACACGTGGGCTGCCCTGTGCTCCAGCACCACCGCTCAGAGCCAGGCAGGACCGCATGTGTAAAATCTGTAACTCTCCTGTTTACTGCCTGTTTGTCCAGAGGCCCTCGGGAAGGTCCTGATTATGGAAGAGCTTTGATTTTTTTCCCACCCCATGCTGTTTGACATATTTAACTTTGCAAGTATAAGATACATAGAAAACACAAGGCAGAAAATAGCTGATGTGGATCTCCGTCAGTGAAACTTTTAAGGAAAACTTTCCCCAGATCAGCCCTGAAGGGGCAGCGCGAATCCTCTGGATTCCCCACCACCCTTTCTGTATTTACACGCAGCGACAAGAGAATTCGCTCCAGGGACCCGGCTGAGCAGCTGCACCTGCCCTTCGTGCTGTCAGCGTCATCTGAGGATGAAAGTCCTCCTGGCTCCTTTCTATTTTAACTCCCAGAATGTGCCCAAGATGAATCACTCCTGTGTCTCCACCCTGCTTTGGGGGTCTCTGGTCCCATTTCTTGTTGGGTCAAGGTTTTTCTTGCTTGGCAAGGTTGGGTTTTAGACACAGGAAGAAAAGTGAGCAGGTGGGTCAGCCTCTGAAGCCTCTCCAGCTTGGCTCTCCTTATTACTTTGGCCCCAGACATTTGAAATCACAGTGTCATAAAAACTGACTGTTGCTGTCTACTTGGGAAGCAAGCTGTAGCCTTGCCACCCTGCACTCCTAGTGCCTGCTGCCACCTCAGAACTTAATGAAGTTTCTAGCAGCGAGTTCTCTCCCACCCTCCACCTATGCCTGCCACATGTCAGGGTCCCTGCAGGACACGGTGGCCAGAGAGGACAAGGAAGGCCAGTGGGGCTTGGAGAGGGTGCCCAGGGGACCCGTTAGCCACCTGGCACTCAGCAGCACTGTCTCCCTGTCCCTGGAGTCTTCCCTGACCACCAAGGCCTCCTTGACAGCCCTGGAACAGCCTTCCAAAGCCTTGAAACCTCTGCCTGAGCATCACGTCACCCTTCTCAGCTCTGTGAGTCCCTACCCTGTCCCCTGCTGCACCCCGACACCCCACACAGTGCTGCTGCAGGGCAGAGGAATGGGGAGCACCTGCCCTTGTGAAGTACTCCCTGAGTCCTTTAGCCACCATCAAGATCTGTTTAAGGGCAGCAGGAAAACCCAAGAATAAATACTACAGATGAAGAAGTTATTCGTATTAAAATAAACATATTCAACTCTGCATATCCAACACACCCTCTTCCCTACTTATCCCAACACTAAGTCTGTGCATATGAACCAGCTGATGTCGACCCTCCCGATTCGCAGGCAATCTCACGGGCTGGGTCTTAGGCGTCCACACCTCAGCCATCTGACCTGCAGTTGAGGGGCTATCACCAGACACCTCCCTCCCGGGGCTGAGACTATGCCACTGTTATCTGGGGTCAAAGCAGGTGGAGCCCAGTGTGGGGAGGGTAGGGCTGAGGGACAGGCTGGGAGAATGGGACCTTGACCCTTGAGCAACCAGAGACCTGGGGCCCTGGGCCATACTCCTGGCCTTCATCCCCTTAAAATGCCACACACCGAGTGGACAAGTCTGCCAAATGACCCCAGGACACGTCCCAGGGGCATCAGTAACAGCCTCTACTGCTCCCATCAGCTCCAGGCTGCTCACTCCCACCTGACCCCACCCGGCCCTGGTCCTCCAAGAGCAAGAAGGATGCTGGGGGCTGGGCCCACACCGTTCCCTGGTCCCCAGTCTGAAGAGGTGAAAAGGGGAGAAGGAAGGTGCAGCAGTCCCTCCAGGTAACCAAAACGATGCTTCTGTTCTCACCCCACCCGTCCTGTGGGGGAATGGGGAGGGGTTAGAGGGCTCAAGGGAACAGTCCAGCCCCAGGATGCTTACGCTCGTTTCCACCTTCCTGTGTGTTTGATAATTTTACAATAAAGTGTTGGGGTAGAGGGGAAGTATGAGGAATAAAGGCTGGCCCTCAAGAATGAATATCTGTCCTTTCTGTCCTAGCCTTCAACTGAGCGACAAACCATCCCACGGCCATGGCGAGGAGGCCTGGCCCTTCAGTGAGTGCATCTGGCTTGCCAGCCAGAAGGGAATCCTGAGGCAGTAAGATCTGCTAGCCAAACACTGCACGACAAAGGTGTTTTGTCTCATCCGTGCTCAGGCAAGGTCGTTGGATAGGAAGCGTGACCACACGGATGCTGGGACGTCCAAGTGTTTTCTTAGTGTGGTGAGTGGCTTTCCAATAGAACTCTTTCTTCTCGTGAACTCCCACACGGGCATCTGCTACAGAAACTGGGGAAAGGCGTCCCAGGTTGCTACAAGGAAGAGCCTGGAATTCTCCGCCTGCCCTCCCTGCAGGAGACCTCCAGCAACACCAGTGAGAGCCGCTGGCCTGCAGAGGCTGCCTCTCCGGCTCACCTGGCACCGGGGCTGGAGGTATAGCTGCCTGGGCCCAGGGCCAACCCCACCTGTGTTTCATAGCCGTTCGGGGGCAGGCCTTGTGTGGTGTCCACATGGACTCCAGGGGTCCCGCCAGGAAAGATCCAGTCCCTTGAACCTGCCAAAGGACACAGCCAAGCAGAGGTTCTGCTGAGCAGATGCCCTGTCCATTCTTCTCAGGGCTTCCTGTGAGCCCTGAATCCCCAGGGTCCTGGACACCCACGCAGGTGCCTCTCAGCCCCCACTCCGCCGTCCCACAGGTGTTTAGAACGGGAAATTTTTTTTTTTTTTTT